>NC_140174.1:12348050-12850538 GCF_963971535.1 Notolepis coatsorum | reverse complement strand
TGTAAAGGAATGTGGATCACTACCCACTTCAAAACCTCTCTCAAGGGACACCTACGGAGACTGCAATTCAACACTGGCCCCTGTAAATATCCTAACCCAATCATTCCAACCCCTCCAATGTACAGTCATTTACCTAGTATGGTTTTGTCAATAGTTCAATGTACAATTGTGTTTGTTTGTACAGTGTCTCCTCCCCCCCCCCCCTCAATGTACAGTGTTACTTGTTTATACAGTGTGCCCCCGCCCCCCCCCCCCCCCCCCCAACCACCTCCAATGTAAATTACCCAGTATGGTTGTCAATATCCCAATGTACCCAACCCCCCCACCCAACCTCCAATGTACAGTTTCTACGTCAAATGTATATACTCCCTTTTCTTGACTCCTTCTGTATCACAAACAGTACTGTATTTGCAAATCTGGTATGTCATAAATGTATAGATGTAGCAGTACTGACTATCTGTATGTCATGTATGTCATATATGTCTATATGAATTGAAAATGGGGGACCCTGATGGAAACAAGACAAACGTCTTTCTCAGGTCTGCATCCCTTAACAATTGTATGTATTGAGCCGTACTGTATTGTACCCATTCTGCAATCTGTTAAATAAAGTTTTCATTCATTCATTCATTCATTCATTCATTCATTCATTCATTCATTCATTCATTCATAGACAATACATTTAGAGATTTTATAGTACATGTCAAAATACTTCCCAAAGGTCAGTGAATACCACGATCACAACACCAGAGGGAGCTCCACAAATCATGTTAAACCCAGATTCTGCTCAAATAAGGGACTAAACACGTTTCGCAATTATGCCACATCAATGTGGAACGCCCTACCCAAAGCTGTAAAGGAATGTGGATCACTACCCACTTTCAAAACCTCTCTCAAGGGACACCTACTGGAGACTGCAATTCAACACTGGCCCCTGTAAATATCCTAACCCAACCCCCTCCAATGTACAGTAATTTACCTAGTATGGTTTTGTCAATAGTCCAATGTACAATTTTGTTTGTTTGTACAGTGTCTCCTCCCCCCCCCCCTCAATGTACAGTTTTGCTTGTTTATACAGTGTGCCCCCCCCCCCAACCACCTCCAATGTAAATTACCCAGTATGGTTGTCAATATCCCAATGTACCCAACCCCCCCCACCCAACCTCCTCCAATGTACAGTTTCTATGTCAAATGTATATACTCCCTTTTCTTGACTCCTTCTGTATCACAAACAGTACTGTATTTGCAAATCTGGTATGTCATAAATGTATAGATGTAGCAGTACTGACTATCTGTATGTCATGTATGTCATATATGTCCTGATGAATTGAAAATGGGGGACCCTGATGTAAACAAGACGAAAGTCTTTCTCTGGTCTGCATCCCCTTAACAATTGTGTGTATTGAGCTGTACTGTATTGTACCCATTCTGCAATCTGTTAATAAAGTTTTCAATCAATCAATCAATCAATAGATGACACTCAGAGAACCCTGGGGAATGTTCCGAGGTACAATTTATGTTTGAGAAATGTTCAACTGATAATACTACTATAGAATAAAGCTCATTTGGATATATATTAAAAAAAATCAAAATCTGTGGGTGCATAAAATCAGGGTTCTGGCTTTGGCAGAGAGCTTTGGCAGAGAGTAGCTCATTTATTGATTGAACTATCTTAGGCCATGGAAATAACATGTCCCAACACTGAAAACAAAAGCATAGCTTAGGCTATAATTATAACGGGAGTTGTAGCCTGTTCAGCTTCTACATGGTAAATAACATGCTTACCATATCAGCGCAAGTTCCACATACCCTTAGCTTTCTTCAAATGAGTCAGCCAACTTTAATAATTAAAGTTTTCAGGGCGGTCAGGTGGCGTAGCGGAGACTGCGTTCGTCACCAACGCCGGAGACGCTGGATTCGCCTGTTCGAATCCAGCTCCCGGCGTTGTCACCAGCTTGGCTGGCCGTTCACACTAATACAATTGGCAGTATTAGAGGGTGGGAAAGCTGGAGGGGTGGGTCCGGGTCGTTGTAAACAGAACAGCGACTCCTACAGTTCGGTCGGGGCGCCTGCTCATCGCGGATAGAATCTAAGGGGGGTAGTGTGATCCTTCCACACGTTACACCCTCTCAGTGAGAGTCCGCGCTGCCAGGTGAAAAGAAGCGGTTGATTGGCTAGACGTGTGTCGGAGGAAGCATGTGATAGCCTCCACTCTCCCAGACCGACTGGGGGGGGTAAGTGCGCAGCGACCAGGAAGGGGATTAGGAATTGGCATAACGACTAACATTGGGATGGGAGAAAATCGGAGGAAAAGGGAGGGGGAAAAAGATGGAAAAAAAAATTTAAGTTTTCAATCAATCAATCAGTGCAACAAGAAAGATTAAAATAGAAACAAATATGTATTTGCATTTCTTAAATACCTGTATCACTGTACATAATTAATATTACAACTCTGTACACACATCTGATTATACACTGTTTAATACATTTGCACTCTGGTTGGATGCCAAACTTCTTTGTGTTGTACTGTACTTGTGCTGTATGATGATAATACATTTTAATCTAATCTAATTGGCACAGTTCATTAAGGTGCATTGGTGAGAATGCATTTTGTGACACTTTTCAGTTCAATGTTATGTTGGGGGTTAGAACAGCATGCTGTTGTGTGGATCTGCTTTAGTTTTTCCTTTGTTGTTTACACAGCCTTGATATGCCATCTATTCCATAATCTACGCTGCTGCTACCAAATTATGAATTCACAGTGGCATTGAATATACAGTTGGGTCCATACATATTTGGACATCGACACTTTTAATAATTTTGTCTCTGTACATGTGAGGGTATTTACATCCAAACCAGGTGAACAGTGTAGGAATTACAACAATTTCAATGTGCCTCCTCCTTTTAAGGAACCAAAAGTAATTGTAGAAACTGTTGACCTACACGGTTCACCTGGTTTGGATGTAAATACCCTCAAATCAAAGCTGAAAGTCTGCACTTAAAGCACACCTTGATTGTTTCATTTAAAGTCCACTGTGGTGGTTGTGTCAAAATTCAAAAGCACTTTGGATAAAAGCTGCTATGAATACACCATTTACCAAGCCATTGAGTCTCAAAGACTTATGGTTAGTAAGTTTCCTGGTTGCTGACAGCGTATGTATGTAAGTTAACTATGTATGTAACTACTATGTATGTATGTAACTATGTATGTATATGTATGTAACTAACTACCGTATGTATGTATGTAACTATGTATGCCTGTCTAAGGCGCAGTTTAGATGGAAACGCTCGCGGGTGAATCCGGCAAAATATTTTATCGGATGTGCCTTTTGTTCATACGGCAACAGCATTTTTGTGGGGAGAATCCGCAAAAAAGTGAAACCACCTTCCTGGGTGGAAATCCTAGAAACTATACACATTCGCGCTATCATCTGAACAGTCAAACCGCATAAAAATATGACGAAAGGGTTCTCAAGTGACATAGCCACCGGCACGACTGCAGCACCCCCTATAGACCTGGCATGTATATTAGGGCTGCAACGATTAGTCGACATAATCGACGACGTCGATTATAAAAAAATCGGCAACGAGAAATTGTTGCGTCGATTAGTCATTAAAAAAAAAATTATTTAATTATTTTTTTTTTTTTTTTTTTTGTGCACTACCTATCTTTGTGAGAGTGGCTTCTCAGGGTTCCAGACAACATCATAACATGATGATCCCATAGCAAATTTTGGACATTGAAAATATTGTTCCCCTGCAGGAGATGATGATCAGACTAGACACACAATACATTACACACGCACTCCTCTCACTCACACACAGCGATCAGAGTAAGACACACACATACACACTCCTCTCACTCACACACAGCGATCAGAGTAAGACACACACACATACACACTCCTCTCACTCACACACAGCGATCAGAGTAAGACACACACACATTCACACTCCTCTCTCTCACACACAGCGATCAGAGTAAGACACACACACATTCACACTCCTCTCACTCACACACAGCGATCAGAGTAAGACACACACACATACACAAATTACACAGTACACACCTCTCACTCACACAGCGATCAGAGTAAGACACACACACAAATTACACAGTACACACACTCCTCTCACTCACACAGCGATCAGAGTAAGACACACACACATACACACACACACACGGACTCCTCTCACACACAGCAAACAAAAGTTATTTAAAGTACACTTCAATTTGTATTATTTAATTTATTTATCTTATGAGTGATTGCTGTATTGTTCTTCAAATACATTTTCATTTAAAGTGGCTTAAAGATCCAAATTCAAATGTTTCATGAGTCATTATTTTAATTTGCTATGGGATCATCATGTTATGATGTTGTTGTTTGGTCCTGACAAGAGTCTCAAAGTCTGGGGTGATGGTAGACAAGCAACTCTGAGGTCATGCTCAATGTCCAATTTGTTCCTCTGCTCTGTCTTCAGCTGGACCAGAGCTGAGAAGCCACTTTCACAAAGATAGGTAATTAAAAAAAAAAAAAAAATGTTTACATTGGTTTTCGATTAGTCGACTAATCGAAAAAATAATCGGCAGTTTAGTCGACTACCAAATTAGTCATTAGTTGCAGCCCTAATGTATATTACATCAATAACGCAGACATTTACTCACACTTTTCCAGCCTCGTCTGCACGCAGAATTCCCTCCCAAAGTCTAAACGCAAAATTTAAAGTGAGACCGCAAGGCGACTTTTGCGGTTTCTGTTCAGACTCTCTCCGTTTAAACATGAGTCACGTATATCTTTTTTCTCTTTTATTTTCTTTCTGTAGGAGTTAAGTTCTCGTCATGGCTAAGAAAACGTCTCTGGAGTCAAAGACCGGTGCAGCCAAGAGGAAGAGTTCAGAGGAGGCCGTGGTCTGTGTGGAAGAAAACATGCAAAGCAAAGTGAAGAAGAAGAAAAAGACTGAAAGAGAGGTGATAAACATGCACAGTGATAAACAGATGCACAGTGATAAACAGATGCACAGTGATAAACAGATGCACAGTGATAAACATGCACAGTGATAAACAGATGCACAGTGATAAACAGATTCACAGTGATAAACAGATTCACAGTGATAAACAGATTCACAGTGATAAACATGCACAGTGATAAACAGATTCACAGTGATAAACAGATGCACAGTAATCAGCAGATGCACAGTGATAAACGGATGCACAGTGATAAACAGATGCACAGTGATAAACAGATTCAGTGATAAACAGATGCACAGTGATAAACAGATGTACAGTGATAAACAGATGCACAGTAATCAGCAGATGCACAGTGATAAACAGATGCACAGTGATAAACAGATGCACAGTGATAAACGGATGCACAGTGATAAACAGATGCACAGTGATAAACAGATGCACAGTGATAAACGGATGCACAGTGATAAACAGATGCACAGTGATAAACAGATGCACAGTAATCAGCAGATGCACAGTGATAAACAGATGCACAGTAATCAGCAGATGCACAGTAATCAGCAGATTCACAGTGATAAACCGATGCACAGTAATCAGCAGATGCACAGTAATCAGCAGATGCACAGTGATAAACAGATGCACAGTGATAAATGTTCCCGTTTCCCCCGTCTTCCTTGATTAAATTCAGCTGAAAGTATCTGTCAAAAACTATTTCACACATTCTTTTAATCTAGGAGGTCGTGCCGCAGTTAGAGATTCCTGAAATATCAGTCATAGTGGACGACGACACTGAAGAGAAAACACTCAAGAAACGCAAACAAACCTCAGAACCAACAAAGAAGAAGAAGAAAAAGCGAAAAGAGGTATGAAAAGGGGGGGGGGGGGTATTCATATTTTTTTTGTTTATATTTTTTGTTAGTTTGTACTTTTTAGTTAGTAATTCCTTTTTTGTTAGTTTCTATTTCTTAGTTATTTCTTAGTTAGTTTATATCTTTTAGTTTGTTTATATTCTTTAGTTTGTTTATATTTTTAGTTAGATCTTTTTTGTAGTTTGTTTATATTATTTAGTTATATATTTTAGTTATTTCTTTAGTTGGTTTATATTTGTTAGTTAGTCAGCCTCAGATGAGGCTGATGGTGTAATGTTGGTGAACACTGTTGTTGGTGAGCCACTCGGCTGTGCAGTAAACTTCCCTTCGGCTACTGGACGCTCCAGGTACAAGCTCTGTTGAAAACAAAACCATTGGGCTACGTTACTTAATCATTTTGTATATCAAGTCTTTGACTTAAAAAAATATATTTATTGCAATAAATAATGAGCATAAATCATACATAAATCTCAACATCCGATTCGATTTCTCTTCATAAGATCGTCAAGTCCCAGAGTTGACGCACTTTCCCTTCACTGTCCAGGAATGGGTCTGTCCGGCGTCTCACTTACTAACACTTATGAGTAGAGAGTTCAATTTACTGGCATCGCCAATAGCGTCTTTTAAATTCACGGCACGCGGCGACCTAGACGTTCGAATCGCACGCGTCACAAAAGAGTTGTGGCAGGTGTGGATGCGAGGCGTATACGGCGCTGGGCTGGAGGCAGCAGGTGCTCAGCAGGAGCTGCGTGGACTTGCACGCCTCTTTACACGGCGCACAGCCGCAGGCGCTCGCGACGACGGGCAAGCGGGCCAAGATCCGCGAGGTGGACCGGTGCCCCGCCGCCGCCGGCGCGAAGAAGAGCCTCAGCTTGTCCTGGAAGGTCTCCCCGAGGAAGCTGTAGACCAGCGGGTTGAGGCAGCTGTTGGAGAAGGCCGCCAGGCTGACCACGTGAGCCGTGAGCGGGTAGTCGTGCCGCAGCCCGGCCCCGCCACCGTCCCCCGCCTCGCCCCACAGCAGGTGAACGCCGAGGAACACGTTCTCCGGCAGCCAGCAGACGAAGAACACCAGCACGGCGGCGGAGATCATCCGCAGGGCCTTCTGCCGCCGCCGAGGCCGCCCAGCGAGTGCCAGCACCCGCGCGATCCTCCAGTAGCACACGGCCAGCACGCAGAAGGGCGCCAGGAAGCCCAGCGTCACCTCCAGCCACTGGACCTGCGAGACGTCGGCGAAGCAGAAGTGGAGCTCGCCGGCGTGGCGCGCCTGAGCCACGGCGAGCGGCACGGCGGTGAGCAGCGTCGCCGACGCCCAGATCAGGCAGCAGACGAGGCGGGCGTGGGGCACGCCGCGGCCCACGGCGCCGGCGGCCGTCAGCGCCACGAAGCGGTCGAAGCTCATCCAGGTGAGGAAGAACACGCTGCTGTACATGTTGACCTGCTGCAGGAGGGACATGAAGACGCACAGCGCGGCGTTGTCGTAGTAGCCCTCCTTCAGGTTGAACACCTCGATCAGAGAGTCGCCCACCAGGACCAGGTCGGCCGCCGCCAGGTTCACGAAGTACAGGTCCGGTGCCGTCATGGGGCCGCGGTGCGCCAGGTTGACCGTCAGGATGAGGACGTTCCCCACGAAACCCACCGGGAACAGGAAGACGGTGTAGAGGCAGGAGAGGAAGAGGCTGACGGCGTAATGGCGGTGAACCGGCGAAACCCCTGCCAACTGGCTAAAGACCAAGGAGCCGTTCGCCGGCGCGGTGACGTTTCCCTCGGATAACGGATACTGCAGGTACATCGTCACGTCCGTCACACTCCGCTCAGTGCGGGTCGAGGTGCCATGGTGCTCTGAGGTGATCTACACGCGTCTGCGGTGTGGCCCCCGATAGCTGCTCTCCCCGCATGTGTGATCTACAAGAGCCTGTTGTTGCGATGCAGTCTTCTGGATCGGGCGGAAGAGGTGATGCCCCGGTGCTCTAAATGAGATTAGATTAGATTAGGTTTGATTTATTGTCATCATGCAGCACAAGTACAGTACAACAAGAATAAGTTTGGCATCCAACTAGAGTGCAAATGTAACAGTAAAGTGCAATAGTGATATACAATGTACAGGTGATTAAACTGGGTATATAATATATAAATGAGTACTGCTGAGTAATGGTGCTAATCAGATCTATGTACAGAATTGTAGTATTAATGTGTACAGTGCAGGTATAAAGACACTATGGTAGTAAGTCATACTGGCCAGCAGCGTAACTAGTAGGTAAGGGATATGTACAGATATCGGAAATTCCGACTTCCTACTAGGAAGAAATCCAATAAAACAGAGCGTCAACTTGGAGTTCCTAGTCGCAAACTCGGGTATGATTTTTTTTTCAAGCCTCAGCCTCAATCATTTGACGTCATTTTAACATGGCCACCCACATCGTATACACGTTCGTGTTGTCATTGGCTGTTTTAAGAGTACATTTGTAAGCATATTAGCTATATGTCGTTGTAAACTGTCTTTGTGAGTTGTAGTTCATGCGAGACAAATTGTACGAAAAAATGGCCAAAAAGGTTTATTGTGAGCTTCCATGTTTTTTCTACTTTGTAGCTCAAACACACATAGGTCAGAGATGACGCCTCTCCCACTTCCCACCTCTGACCATAAACAAATGCAGCGTTAACCCATTAAATGGCTTTTATTTGTGACGCACTTGACCGTCATAGAATAGATTTCATTTCAAACACGTAACAAATAATAAGAAAACAATCACACACACACAAAAAAACTATAAAATTAACAGTAAACGTATAAAGCAAATGCTCCCCCCAAAATAAATAAATAGTACATGTCCAAAAAGGAGTAGGAAGAAGTGTACACTTATATGGTACTACCTCCTTTCTATGACTTAAATAATTAACTTTATGTTTCTCACACATAAATGTACAGTGAACATATAAAGCAAATTGTCCATAAACAAAATAAATAAATAGTACATGTCCGAAAAGGAGTAGGAAGAAGTATACACTTATATGGTCCTACCTCCTTTCTATAACTTAAATGATGAACTTTATAAATATATATATATATACGGTGTATATACAGTATATAGAGTTGTATTATATAAATAGAGACGGTAGACTTACTTGCGTGCTAGCTGCAGGTTGGGTCTCTCGTCTCCATTGTGTTGGTAGAGGGAGCGGCTGTCATCGCAGACGTGTGAAGGACAACTGAGGTGGAATGAAACCTAGACCCACATCTCCTGCCTTCCAGGTATAGGGTGCCACCTGACCGCACCCCTCCCTCCCCCCCCCCCACACATGTGCCATTACGCTCCACTCCCTCCCTGCTGTAATTGACTTTTAACTATTGCAAATGAGTGCCTGCCCTCAATTGATGTTTAATTTCAAACCTTTATTTAAACCTCGAAAGGCAACTGTACACACAGTCAGAGTTGAGCAAAAAAAGGCATATAAAATCACACAGAATAAATAAATTATAAATAAAGGTAGTAATAATAATAATAAACTTTATTTGTACAGCACCTTTCATACAAGAATTTCAGCCCAAAGTGTGTCAAAGCAGTGATGTAGACATAAAATAGACATAGGCATAAAATGAGCATAAATTATATATATATAATTATAGACGATAAAATAATAAATAAATAAAATGAGCAGCGAGTTGACATTAAAACGTCCCGAAAAATCCTCATTAAAATCTATAAGGAAAAATTATAATAGATTTCTGATGACATTAAAAAGCACACTTTCGCCTTTCCACACTTATTGATTATGATAGATTTCTGACATTAAAATCTATAAAAGACTATTAGTAGGTCAAATAAAAGCAATGCATGAAGTGCAGACATAGAATTAGTATAAAATAGACAGAATAAGAGCAATGCAAAAAGTGTACCCAGATATATAATAATAATAATAATTTGTATAATGTAAATTATATGTTATACATATAATATAAATTAAGTCTACTTTTGTTTTAACCAAATATTAAAATAAAATAGGATGATGAGATGTGGCAGCTTGTTGTAGCATCTCCCCAACTTTCTGTCTATTTCTTTACTATTTATTGTATATGTTGTTCTTCTCGCAACTTTCTTTCTATGTTCTATTATTATTACTACCTATCCTACCTGTATCACCCCCCCCCCCCATGCTGCTATGACACCTGAAGGAACACTTCACTTGAATTGAACACTTGATATTCCTTTATTGATCCCCTTGTGGAAATTCGGGCATCATAGCAGCATGGAGGAGGGGAGGTACAGGTACAGACAGGGTAATAGAAATTACAATAAAATATCAGAGTAGAGGTAAAGAACAAGATAGAATATGAATAAAAAAAAAGATAAAGGTGAGGGTCTGGTCAGTCGGACAGGTGAGACATAATAGTAATCAGATTGCTAAGTAGTTTTCACATACAAGGAATTTGATTTGGTCTTTTTTGGTGCGACATTAACGGACAGACAATTACGGTAGAATAAAATAAAAAGGTAGAATAATATCAAATGGAATATAACTAAATTAAAATAGAAGCACAATAGAATATAATTATGAAATAAAATAGGCCAGGGCTGCACAATTGTGCACGTTGTGGTCAAGTATATACTTGACCTGCGCCTGCCCTTAACACACTGCACCAGAGTCCATGCAGGGTTCAGTAGCTAAGGGTCAAACAGTCCGAACGGTTCTCAAGTTCTCCAGCCGTTAGTTCTCCAGTTGTAGGCAGCAGTCCATGCCCACTGTTGTGGAGCCTGGTGGCTACTTGCACTAGCCGAGGCCACTTGTGGTGAATATGTTGGATTAATAAAACACCATATCTCACGCTCTCTGTGATGCACTGTAGCTGTGGTGAAACGGAGCTCTCTACCCCGTGACCCAGTTTGCGCAATCATTACACCGTGGTGGGGACCTTTTGGAAAATGTTTGGCCGACTTCCCAAAAGCGGGAGTATCGTGTAGAATGTTCAAATACATAAATATGGGTCAGGTCAGAGTTCTTGGTAACGTTGGAACGAACACCCACATATTTACACTAAACAAGATGGGAGACAGGAAAGGGTTTATGCAGTCATATGATTTCTCTACTGTATTGGTTTGGTTACCGTCATTCTTCGGTCCATCCTACTATAGAGCACACTTTAAAATACAATGTACTCTCAAGGTTACCAGTATACACCTTGTGTATACTGTTTACCTTACTCTTACTCATAGTATATATTCAGATTCAGATTTTTTAGTGCCTATATTTATTGTAACATATAATATAACCGATAGATAGGGCATACAGACTCTCATCTGCACCTTTGTTTGCACTGTTTATTCTTCTCATTTTTATAATCGGATCTAATTTTATTACGTATATTTATTGTCTTTCTACTATTGTACTGTACCTTCCCTCCCCAGCTCTATGGGGCCACAGTGAGGAGGCAGCTTCCTCCATAGTGTTCAGCTCTATGGGGCCACAGTGAGGAGGCAGCTTCCTCCATAGTGTTCAGCTCTATGGGGCCACGGTGAGGAGGCAGCTTCCTCCATAGTGTTCAGCTCTATGGGGCCACGGTGAGGAGGCAGCTTCCTCCATAGTGTTCAGCTCTATGGGGCCACGGTGAGGAGGCAGCTTCCTCCATAGTGTTCAGCTCTATGGGGCCACAGTGAGGAGGCAGCTTCCTCCATAGTGTTCAGCTCTATGGGGCCACAGTGAGGAGGCAGCTTCCTCCATAGTGTTCAGCTCTATGGGGCCACGGTGAGGAGGCAGCTTCCTCCATAGTGTTCAGCTCTATGGGGCCACAGTGAGGAGGCAGCTTCCTCCATAGTGTTCAGCTCTATGGGGCCACAGTGAGGAGGCAGCTTCCTCCATAGTGTTCAGCTCTATGGGGCCACGGTGAGGAGGCAGCTTCCTCCATAGTGTTCAGCTCTATGGGGCCACGGTGAGGTCTGAGCAACCAGACCCGAGGAAACTGTCACTCACATCACAGACGGGAGATCATTTATCACACTTATGCTATGAATTATATTATGTGTAACTGCCTGGTCTATATTGTGCTGTAAGTAATATTGTTTGATTTCATTCATTCAATTTATTAACATTATTGGATGATGGAGTAACAGAAATTACATAAAACACTTATTTATAAGATGATAAGGTGGATATTTATTTAACCCTGTGTGGGAAATGTATCAGAGCAGCAGCAGGAGAGAGAGAGAGAGGAGGGGCATAGGCAGGATGATAAGAATACAAGAAAAATATGAAGAAAAAATAAACGGAAAAAAGGATGAGCGTCTGCACTTTAATAATAATACATTTATTTTATATAGCGCCTTACATAAGCTATTGCAAAGCACTTTACAGACATTGCATCACAGTACATGGACAAACATAGTACATGGACTTCACAATGACAACATGGTGGGGATACTACAGAGAAAGGGAGACAGCTTAGAGACAAGACATAGAACATTTAAATAAATAATAATACAAAACTAATAATACTAATAGGTGTACTGTGTAGATGTGAGGGGTTGGAGGTTGAACAGGTGGGTTTTGAGGTGGGACTTAAATGTTTCTACGGATGGGGCTTCTTTGATGTGTGATGGGAGTTGATTCCAGAGTCGGGGAGCAGAGGAGGAGAATGATTTGTTTTCTGTGGACTTAAGGCGGTAGTGTGGTGTGCTCAGAAGGGCTAAGTTGGATGAGCGGGAGGGAGTGTTAGTGTTGAAGGAGGTTGTAGATGTCGCTTGCAGGTGCTAGGGAGTGGAGGGCTTTGTAAGTTCTGATGCATATGTTAGTGATTATATGCATAAGGTGCGTGTGACACATCTGATGGCGCCAGTAGCTTATGTAACCAGGTATAGGCTGGTGGATGTATATGTACATGCTGGTTCTGTATATGTACGTTCCGCTTTGCTCGCTTCATATCACAGCCGGGCAAATGAACATGCACTGAAACGAACCTTTGACCCCCCCGGGCGACGGCAACGGTACGTCGTGTGAGTCTGTTGCTATTTAAGCAAGCAAAGCGTATCGTACATATACAGCCTGGAACCAGCAAATACTAAAGAATAATATACTACTTATCTCCTGATTGAAAAGTCACTCATAAATATTAACACATCCAGTGCCGCTCAGCAGAGGGCGCTGTGGGCCGTGAGTGCCAGCGCTCTGTTCAATGGGGATAAATGCCGGTGTTTGCAGTGCTAAACCTATATTAAATATTATATATATGGATCTAATATGGAAAAATCGATAAAAAACAAAACAAATCGGAGATAAAAAATGTAGGCCATATCGCCCAGCCCTACTTTATATATTTCTATAATTTCTAATATATAGTTTTTATATAATATAAAGTACCAGTCAAAAGTTTGGACACACTTTCTCATTGAACTAAATGAGAAGGTGTGTCCAAACTTGATACCTTGACTGGTACTGTGTATATTATATTATTTCTTGAACTATCACCTGGAAATTGACTTCTGAAAGAAAATACAATACATCCTCTGACCATCTGGGGGCGGTATTTACCTCCATGAGGGGTCTGAGCAAGGAGGACTGAAGCGTTGCAATACATCATCCGACCAGCGGGGCTTGATGATACCTGCATGAGAGGGGTATGAGGTGCTGCAATACATCCTCCGACCAGAGGGGGTCATTATGATACCTGCATGAGAGGGGCCTGAGGAGAGAGGTCTGAAGAGAGATGTCTGAGGAGGGAGGTCTGAGGAGAGAGGTCTGAGGAGAGAGGTCTGAAGAGAGATGTCTGAGGAGAGAGGTCTGAGGAGGGAGGTCTGAGGAGAGAGGTCTGAGGAGAGAGCTCTGAGGAGGGAGGTCTGAGGAGGGAGGTCTGAGGAGAGAGTTCTGAAGAGAGATGTCTGAGGAGAGAGGTCTGAGGAGGGAGGTCTGAGGAGGGAGGTCTGAGGAGGGAGGTCTGAGGAGGGAGGTCTGAGGAGAGAGGTCTGAGGAGGGAGGTCTGAGGAGGGAGGTCTGAGGAGGGAGGTCTGAGGAGAGAGGTCAGGTGTAGTCATGCTGGCTGAGCCATGCTAGAACCAAGGGAACCATAAAAGAAGGAAGGGTCATCACGTCAGAATACCATGGAAACTATAAAAGAAGGAAGGGTCATCACGTCAGAATACCATGGAAACTATAAAAGAAGGAAGGGTCATCACGTCAGAATACATCAGAAAAGCAGCATTCTATGCTCTGCTTGGTGCCAGACTTTGGCGTCAGTTCTATTGAATCTTGTATTCAAATTAAAATTAAAATTCCAAAGCTTTCCTATGTCGCACGCCGGCAGTACACAGCCTTTTCCTGACATTTCAGTTCAAACTGCAGGCAAAAGTGGTCCAAATCTTGTTTTCTTTTGCTCATATGTGACTCAGATCTGATTATCTGATCTGTGAACAACACAAATCGCATGGAATCTGATCTTTTCAATTCTGATTTGGGCCACTTACATACTATATGAGTGTATGTGGTCCTAAATTAGATACAGGTCTGATTTTCTGCAATGCGACCTCAGTCTGAATGTCGGAATTAATGCAACTTTTACGTCACTTGCATTAGTTGACCTCCACTGCACATCAACATATACAGTAAATGAAACCATAAACTAATGTCCTCCATGTTTAAATCTTGTTTATTGTTCATTTGCGCATGCGGGTCAGTTCAGGAGCGTGACCAGTTCGCACTGGAATCTGATATTGGCGACATAAAAAAATAATAATGTGAACAGCCAATCAAAAAATAAATCTGAATTTAGCAATAAATCTGAATCGAGCTCTTAGGCTTGCAGTGTGAACGTAGCCTTTGTGTAAATGAACATGGCCACAGCCTGTTTCTGAGAAAAGTGTTGTGTCAAACAGCAGGACAGAGCTGTATATAATATATAATAATATAATATATAATCCTAGACCACCTAAAGCTGCTGTTTCCATTCCCTCATGGCGTTTGATATTAATATCCATTTATTTATATCCATTTATTTGGACAACTACACATTTTGAGCAGATACACTTGAAATGATTTACAGCAACAACAAAAACATTCACGAATCCCTTGGTAAACTGAAGAATTCCAGAAAGTTAAGCCTATACAGTCTACCGGGACATGTAAAGAGATCATGACATGGAGAGAGAATGGATGGGAGACGGAAGTGATGCATCATTACATCAACACTTTCTTGAGATGAAGAGGTACTTCTTTCTTTGGTACTTTTCAAGTCGGCCCTGGGATGTTTCCGTCTTCCATTCGGCCTCTGAACTGTTGACGCGATGTTCTCAACACCGGCCCTCCGAAAGTTCTCACGCTTTCAATAGATACACCTTTTGATAAATGTTTTAATTGAGGATATTCCAGCATATGGTAAATGGTGCATTTTATATAGCGGCTTTTATCCAAAGCACTTTTATTCTTCCGCATATTCACCCATTCACTCACACATTCACTCACACACCGACAGCGGAGTGCCAACCTGCTCATCGGGAGCAGTTAGTGTCTCGCTCAAGGACGCTTTGACACGCTGCCCGGGAGACGACCGCTCACGGTGAGAATAGTCATCGCCTTTTAGTTCAGGCTTGGTAGACCTGCTGGGTGTCCGCTATCTCGATGTGCGGCGCCACGATGTGTCTGTGGGTCTGGTGGCCCCCCAGGCCCCGGCAGCAGTCCCTCAGCTGCCGGCCGGCCCCCCGCAGAGCCTCCCGGCACGGCCGGTGGACCAGCAGCACCAGCAGCAGACTCAGGCAGCTCCCGGAGAACAGGACGAACTCCGCCACGCTCAGGAACGCCCGCTCCCGGTGGCCCAGGCCGCCTTCCTCCCGCGCCAGCCCCGCGGCCCTCACCAGCGCCACGCCGTAGAAGAGCTGACAGACGAACGTCACCGCGGCGACCGCCAGGAACATGGGACCCTCCTCCGAGCCGGAGAGGAAGCGTCCGCTGGACCTCCACTGGCGCACGCAGCCGCCCATCAGGAGTCCCACCAGGAGGACGTAGGGGACGAGGAAGGACAGGCAGAGCTTGGCCGCAGCGTACGACACGCCGGACTCGGCCGGGTCTATGACGCAGGCGGCCTCCTTCGCCCCCAGGCCCCGCAGCCCCGCCAGCAGCACCGAGGTCAGGACGGAGGTCACCGTGACCAGGGCCACGCACACCCCGGGCCTCCGCAGCGGGGCGCGGGACGGCGGGTCGAAGGTCAGGATGTAGGCCATCAGCACCAGGAGCAGCAGGCCGCAGACGGAGGCGAGGTTGACCACGAAGGAGAGCGCGGCGCAGCCCAGGGGCGTGGTCGCCAGGTAGTTGGGCCGGTGGGCCACGGAGGAGAGCGAGAGCAGCAGGAGGAGCAGCTGGGAGCCGCAGAAGCTCCAGAGCAGGCAGTCCAGCCACGCCAGCCGCCGCTGCGCCCGGTAGGTCTGCACCAAGCCGTAGAGGAGGAAGCAGGCCGAGACGAGGCCCAGCGCGAGGCAGAGGGCGTACGCGTAGTTGGCCCTGGAGGTCAGGTCGTTGGCCTCGATGATGTCCAGAGGGAAGGTGGGGGAGATCCCCGGGGCGGTGGGGCTCATGAAGGTGGAGTTGGCCGGGCCCTGGGAGGTGGTGCCGGGGGGCGGTGCCGGTGTGCTGCTGCTCGTCTCCATGGAGACCAGATCCTCCGTTAGATTCGACTGGAGTTGAAAAGAGAAACACAACATCCTCAGACTTTGAATCTGCTCGACTTGGGAGTCTGATCCCGTTTGATCTTTTTACAAGCAAAGATCTGCCACTCTGTCATTATAATGGTAAATGGTGCATTTATAAAGCGCTTTTCAATTTGTGGAACCGAACTGGGAACCTTCGGATTACCAGATGACTGCTCTACCTCCTGAGCCACTGTCGCCCCCCCACCCCTGTCTTCATTAAAGGAACACGTCAACATTATGGGAAATGCTCTTACTGTCTTCTCCAGAGTCGGACAAGAAGATGGGTCCCAATTTCCTCGCTGTGCGTTCAGTGGATCCGGCTGTAAACTAGCCTAGCTTAGCACAAATGAATGGACTCGGATAGGGATAACTTTCTACTGAACGCACAAGAGAGGAAATTGGTATGTATCTCCTTGTCTGATTCCGGAGAAGACCGTTTTCCCATAATGTTCCTGTGTTCCTTTAACCATTAGTGTTTGGTCCATGAGAGACTATGAGTTAAGACACATCACACTCGGGACAGCTTTACTTTTTTATCTTTGGCTTCATATCTGACGGGGTCCCACACCTTTTATATGCTTCTGGGATCCAGATGTTCGTTGGGCTTTTTAAAGGACGGATCACAACTTGTGGAAATATACGTGGTTCTGTTCATAATATGCAACACCGCTCCAGTAGCAAAGCTGGACTCGTCGGTGACCGTTTATCACACATCATCTACATGGCTTTTACACACCGGTGACTTTCCAGCTGAGTGATGAAACTGGGGTTTTCCTAAAGAAAATATCTGTTCTTGCTACTTTCAGTTTCCTCTTACAGCTGATTCAACTCCCTTCCTGAATCAACTCGCTATAAACCCCCCCAAGAGATTAGATCTACCACTGCCAGTTGTGCAACTCGACAGACGTACGCCGTTTCCCCTCAGCAGCCGAGACGTGTTCAAAAGGCCAGTTATTAAGTTTAATGATGGTATTCTGAGCTCCGCTCCGCTGCGCCCCGGCTTTGTCTGCTCCGCGTAGAGGAACTGGCCGCACAGAAGGACATATGTTTTCACTTACCATTCTCACTGGCGTCACTCTAGTCTCCTCTGCTGTTTGTTTCTCTTCAAGTCGGCGCTGTGTGCTCAAACGGCCCCGAACTCTCTGAAAACGATGCTTGTCGCATGGATACAACCGTCTAGTGTGAAGAGGCGTTTTTTTCTTCTTGTATTTTCATGGGCAATACCCAGCCAGCATACCTTCAGAATGACTTGTGGTCACGTGATCATCAAAATCTTTACTTTCCCCTCCCTCTCCCTCTCTCTCTCTCTCTCTCTCTCTCTCTCTCTCTCTCTCTCTCTCTCTCTCTCTCTCTCTCTCTCTCTCTCTCTCTCTCACTCCTTCTCTCTCTCTCTCCCTCCCTTCTCTCTCTCTCCCTCCCTTCTCTCTCTCTCTCTCTCCCTCCCTTCTCTCTCTCTCCCTCCCTTCTCTCTCGCTCTCTCTCTCTCTCTCTCTCTCTCTCTCTCTCTCTCGCTCCCTTTTCTCTCTCTCTTCCCCCCCTCCCTCCCTCCCTCCCTCCCTCTGTGTCCGTTAGCCATCAGAGAACATATGGCCCTTGTTCCACTGAGATGGCTGTGTTTTTAATCGGTCAAATAATATTTTTTTCTATTTGTGCCATGTTCACTTTAACAGTCTACTAGTTGTTTTTAATGTATTTATTTTTTATTATAAATTTTCCCTCTTCAGCGTTTGTTTATATTGGAATCCTTAGGTCCTTAACGCTTGAGATTCTTCCCTCTGTTGCAGAGTCTAAAACCTTCATCTCCAACCTTTGTCAATAAAGTTGTATTGATTTGTTATCCTTACTTTTGTCTCGCCTTGTTGTCTCATTGTTATTAATTTGTATGCTTTTTTTATTTATTTTATTTTATTATGTTTTTGGTAGATTTCTTTATTGGTTTTTACTACCGGGCAGTCCGTTAGAGAGAGAGAGAGAGAGAGAGAGAGGAAGAATGGGAGACAGAGCAGGGGAAGACATTCGGCAAAGAACGCCGGGTCCGGGAATCGAACCGAGGTTGGCCGTGCCAACCTGTATGTACACTCGCCGTGACTGTAAATGAGGGAAACCTCGGTTGCCTTTCGAGTTTAAATAATGGTATGAAATGAACTGTTTCTGCAGGTAAAGAGCGTGGAACTATTTTTGAATTCCGTCTTGTTGTGAATGAGTGGCTCGTACATCCTGTCCTGCTGAGTCCTAACCGACAACTCTGCCACAAATACCCATTGAGTATATTTCAACTTGTACACATGGGCTGTACTCTAAACACACACACACACACACACACACACACACACACACACACACACACACATGGCCAGTGCATGAAGGGGTCTCTGTGGTCCTGGGCCGCCACCCATCAACTGCTCTACAAGCAGCCTTCACTCTAAACCCGTCTTTGTACAACTATAATAATAATAATAAATTGTATTTGTATTGCACTTTTCGTTCACTAGGATCCCAAAGGGCTACAGGGTTAAAACATAGTTCAAAGAATTAAATAATTCATAATAATAATAATAATAATAATAATAATAATAATAATAATAATAATAAAAATACAGAATAAAAATAAAATAAAAATAGAACATAGTTAAAAACATAGTATAAACAGAAAATTAAAGACAACGGCACAAGAAAAAAGAAAATCACATGAAAAAAGAAAAAGCTAGCTAGTTGAAATATGTCGAGAAAATAAAAGCTTGTTTTGAAAGAATATTCAAAATTCTGCAGAGAGTGGCGGCTACGTGGTGCAGTGGGCAATGCGCTCACCACGAATACTGGAGACTGGGCTCGAACAGGTTCGCCTCCCTGTTCGATCCCAGCGCTCCACATTGCTTTCAGTTTAGCTGGTCGTTCATACTAACACACATTGGCCGTATTAGGGGGAGGGAAACTGATGGGTGGGGATCTGGCGTTGTGGACAGCGACTCCTACAGGTCGGTTGGTGCGCCTGCGCAGTAGAATCAGGAAGCGACGGGGGCGGGGCCCCTCCAAAGCCCAGACCCCTGACGCTGAAAGATCGAGCCGCGCAGGTGGAAAGATGCGACTGCTGTTACCTCGAGTATCGGAGGGGACTCATGCTATGTATGACTTAGTCCACATTGCAGCCGGCTTGTGGGAGGCAAGAAACAGCGTTCAAAGACAGGGGAGGGTTGAATTGGATGATACGAAAATTGGGATGGGAGAAAAATTTAAAATGGGAGAAAAAGTGGATAAAAAAAAATTCTGCAGAGAGGTTGAGAGAGAGAGAGAGCCGGGTCGCTATTCCGAGAAAGGGGAAGAGACACTGTGGGTGTTTAAATACAACTCTCGACAGAAAGAAGAAGAAAATGAGAGCAGGCTTTTCTATTATCATTGAGACGTAAACAGAAGGCAGAGTTTCTTGGAGTAAGATTAATAGATAGTTAAAGGCTGGTCGTCCTATTGGTTTTAGATTATGGAGTTAATATATGCAATATATGCATGTATTTATAAACGCATGGATTACTTTGTAATATATATATATTTTTTTTTTTTTGTATTGATATTTTTTGCACAAATCTCTCCAATATTCAAAACATCTCTTTCCACATCACCATTATGCAACTTCCAAGATTTGCCCTTTTCTTTTTTGTAAGAACATACAAAACATGTAAAGGACTCATACAAATACATTAACAACTGACATGGAAAATAAAAAAAGACTTACGAAAAAATAAAAATACTATACTATACATTGTGCGTATACATCCCTGATATATACTTTGCATGTAGACCGATCTACCTTCGAGCAGGTATGTGCTGCATCCTCTATCGGGATGCCACCCTTCTCCATATTGCATGTGAGAGAAAGCGTCCCAGATACATGTAGGTGTGCATGATAGCATGCATGCATGTGTGTCTCCAACACACGTATGTGGGTACGTGTATCACGTAAGCATGTGTACATGCCTCACATGTGTGTGTGTGTGCATCTTCCAGGTATGTGACTGTACTCCTATCTCTTGTGTGTGTCTCGTATCCATGTGTGCCTCTGCCCACTATGTGAGTGTATATCTCAGGTGTGTATATATATGTGCGTCTCAGCTACGTATGTGTGTGTCTCCTATGTACATGTATAAAAAACACTTCTAAAGGAATCTGATCTCATCTGAGTCTGATTGGAACAACGAGGTTCAAGGGAGGATTCGCTAAATCCACAATAACGCCGAACACAACACACCGAACACGCCGAACACAGGGGGCTTAAAAAGTCTTACATTTAATCATTTGAATTTTAGGCCTTAAAAAGCATTAAAAAGGTCTCTAAATACTTTATATGTTGCGATAACTTCTCTGTATTTCGTTTTAAAATGTGTTTTGGGGGAAATCTCCGGGCTGCAAAGTAAGAAGTATGATAATATCAGTATCAATATATCAGTTCCCCTCCAACAACTAATTTATAAATTTTCCTTCTTACTTTTTGGTCAGTATGCCCGTGAAAAATAGGTATTAAATTAGATTCAAAGAGGTCTTAAATTAAAAAAGTCTTAAGATGAACGTGTTGAAACCGGCAAGGATGCCTGAACAGCCCCTCACTCTTTGTACAACTAGTTGAAATATGTCCAGAAAATAAAACCCTGTTGAACTTGAACTTGATGCCGCTGGGCGCGCGCCAAACACGCCTCACAGAGAGCCGATAGAGTACAGTAGATGGGAGCTCAAAACTCGAGTGACGTTGACGACCACACTGAGCTTTAAATACACGTTGCTGATCTCACCAGGGTGTAGGTACAGGAAACAGCCCTCTGTACAGGAAGTGATCTAAATCCAACAAGCGGCGCAAGTACCGCCAGGACTCCTCTCTCGTCTTGACTCATTAATCACGAGAAAACTCCTATTGTCTGAGCTGCAGTCTGTTGAAATCGACCACAGTCCAGCTGCCTTTTTTTTTTAAGAGGAGAATTTATTTAACCAGGCGGGTCAATTAAGAACAAATTCTTATTTACAATGACGTCCTGGCGAGAGGACAGAAGGGCCTCTCGAAGGTTAACGGGGAAAGGGGCCAAGAAAAGAGACAAAACGATACATACATCACAGACAGGGAAATAATTAAAACACACATCAAACAAACAATCAAATAAGATGAGATGAGATATTCCTTTATTGATCCCCTTAGGGAAATTCAAAATGACATGGTATGTATAATATGTAATACATGAAGCAGAATTACAGTTAAAATGCTGGGTGACAGTTGCGGGTGTGTGTAAACAGAATAACATACAATGATGGATTTGGTTGGCGATGTAAAGGGTAAATGGTGCATTTATATAACAGATTTTGTTCCTCACATTCAACCACACATTCACACACCGACGGCGGAGGCGGCCATGCAAGGTGCAGTTCGGGGGTTAAGTGTCTTGCCCAGGGACACTTCGACACGCTGCCCGGGAGGAGTGGGAATCGAACCGGGGACCTCCGGATTACCAGATGACTGCTGCTCTACCTCCCGAGCCTCTGTAGTCCCTGTGTGTGTGTGTGTGTAAACAAGTCTCTGACAGAGTCCTTAACCCTTTCACTGCCACACTACAGATGGTTAACCCTTTACTATCACACTACAGGCGGTTAACCCTTTACTATCACACAACAGGCGTTTAACCCTTTACTATCACACTACAGGCGGTTAACCCTTTACTATCACACTACAGACGGTTGGTAAAGGGTTAACCTTCTGTAGTGTGGTAGTGAAAGGGTTAAAAGTAGTGAGGGGGATCAGTCTGTCCAAAATAACGCCCTGTGTTCGAAATGCGAGCGTCGAAGCGCTGATATGGACATGCGATGATGGATTTTGTTGGCGATGTACACATGGACAGACCCGTGTTCCCACGTGCTGAAAGCGAAGGATGTTTTGATTTGTTGTTTGTTACAAAAACCATAGAAACACAAAGGAAGGTCTGTCCGTGGAGATAAATCGAGGCCCGGGTTTTGTTTTGTTTTTGACAGATCGTAGAGACGACCACTGACCCTGTAGTGACACAGGCCGGCCAGGAGGAGGGAGAGGAGGACCTGAGTCCAGAGGAGCGGAGGGTTCTGGAGAGGAAGATGAAGAAGATCCTGAAGAAGGAGGAGAAGGACAAGCTTAAGGATGAGAGGAAGACAGAGGAGAAGGTGGTGGAGGCACCCAAGCCCATTGCTCCTCAACAGGCCCTGGAGTACCTTACCTGGTAGGAGCAGAGTAACACATGTGCTATACCTGCCTAAACTGACCTGCACTCAGTTCATACCTACTGTACCTACTGCTGTCACTGTCCCAAACTGACCTGCACTCAGTTCATACCTACTGTACCTACTGCTGTCACTGTCCCAAACTGACCTGCACTCAGTCCATACCTACTGTAACTACTGCTGTCACTGCCCCAAAAAATAAAATAAAATAATAAAAACGAATTTGTAAAATACTGAAGTCGGACAACATTATAAACTGAAAGTGTCTGCACCTTTATAGGTCTCTGTGCAGGTCACAGTACAGAGTAGCTTAAGTTTCACTTTCATTTAGAGTAGATTTAACTTGGCGTGGAGAAGAGAAAGGAGGCTCTAGTCTAGAGACATGGCAGGTTATTTCAGATTAAACCCAGCAGCAGCTCGACTGGAGAGAAGCTCAGAGGACCAGTCCAGACCAGCAGCAGTATGTTTGACTGGAGAGGAGCTCCGAGGACCAGTCCAGACCAGCAACAGTATGTTTGACTGGAGAGGAGCTCAGAGGACCAGTCCAGACCAGCAACAGTATGTTTGACTGGAGAGGAGCTCAGAGGACCAGTCCAGACCAGCAGCAGTATGTTTGACTAGAGAGGAGCTCAGAGGACCAGTCCAGACCAGCAGCAGTATGTTTGACTAGAGAGGAGCTCAGAGGACCAGTCCAGACCAGCAACAGTATGTTTGACTGGAGAGGAGCTCAGAGGACCAGTCCAGACCAGCAACAGTATGTTTGACTGGAGAGGAGCTCAGAGGACCAGTCCAGACCAGCAACGGTGTGTTTGACTGGAGAGGAGCTCAGAGGACCAGTCCAGACCAGCAGCAGTATGTTTGACTGGAGAGGAGCTCAGAGGACCAGTCCAGACCAGCAACAGTATGTTTGACTGGAGAGGAGATCAGAGAACCAGTCCAGACCAGCAACAGTGTGTTTGACTGGAGAGGAGCTCAGAGGACCAGTCCAGACCAGCAACGGTATGTTTGACTGGAGAGGAGCTCAGAGGACCAGTCCAGACCAGCAGCAGTATGTTTGACTGGAGAGGAGCTCATGGCTGCTTGGTAAATGGCTGCTTTTTTTATATAGCGCTTCCAAAGCGCTTTACAATTTGTTACTCACATTTGACCCATTCACTCACACATTCACACACCGATGGCGGAGGCAACCATGCAAGGTGCCAACCTGCTCATCGGGAGCAATTAGGGGTTAAGTGTCTTGCTCAAGGACACATCGACACGCTGCCCGGGAGGAGCGGGAATCGAACCGGGAACCTCCGGATTGCCAGACGACTGCTCTACCTCCTGAGCCACGTCGCCCCTGACTCAGAGCTCAGAGGACCAGTCCAGATCAGCAACAGTATGCTTGCGCAATGCGCTAAATAAAGTCTTGTCATTGATGCGTCAGTGAACGGATAGAACATTTACGTTGGTTTATTTTCAAATTAGAACATAACGTCAACTCTTGTCTGTCCAACAACAAATGGATACTAATCAGTGTGTGGTAAATGAATAAAAAAATGGACGTAGACGGACAGACACAGTGGATCAATGTAGCCACATAACGTTAAATATCAAAGTAACCGCGCTACATATATTGAGCGTCATTTTGTAACATGTCCAGTGTCACTGCTACAGTAACACCGGTGTCGTCATGGGAAATTCCACGTCACCGCGGCAACCCTACTGGATACGACATGTTAAACTGTGGTCTTAGCAGTTCCACTGTTGACCTTTTTAAAGTTACATGAAACCTTCCCTCTCAAAGAGAGACTGTTCCTCCTCTTCTTGTGCTGGACTATGGCACAGTGAAGTAAACAGGTCGCCAGGGTCGTGGCCCACGGGTGAGTTTTGAGTGTCTACAAGGTGTCGAAGGTACATTTTTCAGATACACTGGGAAATGGAATCGGCACAAAATGGCAACCAAATACCTCTACAATGGAAAAGGATATTGAACAAAGAGGTCTGATATGAACTCGTAACAAGATATACAGTCGGGTGCAGAAATATTCAGACATTGACACCGTTTTCAAGATTTTGGCTCTGTACACACACACCACCACACTGGCTTTTAAGTGTTAGATGTGCTTTAAGTGTTAGATGCGCTTTAAGTGCAGACTTTCAGCTTTAATTTGAGGGTAATTACATCCATATCAGGTGAACAGTGTAGGAGTAGGAGTTTCTACAGTACCAAAAGTCCCTTAAATTATGAAAATTGTGTTTATGATGTCCAAATATTTATAGACCTGACTGTAGGACCCAAATAGAAATCTGCTGTGTTATCCTTTAATGCACTGGGGTCAGTCGGTCATGACCTTTTTAGTAAATGTTCACATCGCATGCACACAATGCACACCCTGGGTGTGTGTTGGCTGTAATCTGTCCTGTTGTTTGTTGTGTCTTGCAGTTGGGCTGAGAACAGGAAACAGTGGAAGTTCCAGAAGACCCGGCAGACGTGGCTCCTGCAGCACATGTTCGATGCCGAGAAGGTACTGTGACCTTTTTGAGACCTCGAGATATGGATCATAAAGCTTAATTTGGGAGAAGGTACCGTGACCTTTTTGAGACCTGGAGATATGGATCTTAAAGCGTCACGGAAAAATGTCTGAGAACTTTTTTTTTTTTTTTTTTTTATATAAATGATGCCAAGAATTCGTAGCTTTTTACACATTCATGAATTTTTGTAATAGAAATAAAACCCATTTAGTTCATTTTCACATATCTGTGCCCACATTCATCAACAAAAAAAATTCTAAAATACTAAGCATGTTATCAATACTTACTTAGTCAGACAACATTATAAAGTGAACGTGTCTGCGTGGACAGATCTATTTTATAGGTCGCAGTACAGAGTAGCTTAAGTTTCACTTTCATTTAGAGTAAATTTTACTTTGCATGAAGGAGAGAAAGGAATTTTATTTTGCGTGAAGGAGAGAAAGGAGGCTCTAGAGACAACACATGAAAATGTATGAGAATTTTTTTTTATTATTATGCCAAGAATTCGTAGCGGTGACTTTTTACTTGAGAACACAGTCAGTTTACCAGGTTTTAGTAAAGAATGGGGTTAGCTCTTAGATTTAAATAAATAAAGTTCTATTTATTGACCATATTGCTAGGGATGACGTATTCGGTAGAACACGATTAATCAAGCCTCAATAGCAATTATGATTGTCGCTTCCCACGATCATGAGAACAAGATGATCGAGATTAAACAATTATTGTGCTTCTGCTCTTTCGGGGTGGCACGGTGGCGCAGTGGTTAGCACCGTTGCCTCACAGCACGACGGTTAGGCCTTCTTTATTGCACATTTGTTTGCCTCTGGTATAGACCGCCCCCAAGTGGAGAGACTGCACCAACTTGTTTTGGAAGTCCTGGGGAAAGCCCTGCACCAGGGGTATCTTTAAAGGAACACGCCAACATTTTGGGGAATTCGCTTAAGATGCCAAGACCAGTTTCCTCTCTCTGTGCGTTCAGTAGAAAGCTATCTGGCTGCACGTTAGCCTAGCTTAGCACAATGAATGGAAGCGGACAGTTCGCTTCCATTCATTGTGCTAAGCTAGGCTAACATGCAGCCAGATAGCTTTCTACTGAACGCACAGAGAGAGGAAACTGGTATCTATCTTCTTGTCTCACTCTGGAGAAGACGGTAAGCTAATTTCCCAAAATGTTGGCGTGTTCCTTTAGATCAGGGGTCAGCAACCTTTTTGACATGGAGTGCCTGTTTGAAATATAGTTGTAACTAGTGTGCCTCAACAATATTCCATGCATCGTAAATATTTTTTCTCATAATCAGGTATTTTTAATGATAATTTTTACATTATTACATCATTATCGTTATTATTAACAATATTATTATGATGGTTGTATCAACCCTAAATCTGAGTGGGGGGGGGGGAATGCAATGCAGACAAACAGCTGCATACAGTGCGACCATTTCACTCACATTTGCCCATTCATTTTTGGACACATCGGTGTGTGTACTGTACGTGGGCTGTCATAGCTCCACCTACAGGCCTAATGGAGAACACCAGGAGAACACCAGGATGTGAATGGAGGGTGAATGTGAGGTATATCGTGTAAATAAGTTTTGATTGATCGCAAGACTACACTGTAAAAAAAATTATAATAATAAGTTACCAGAACTTAAAAATATTGAGTTCAGTTACTGTGCATTAAGGTTTTCAGTTTTCAATCCATAATAAGTTAACAGAAAAATAAGTACACAACCACATTATTTCAACCTAATAAAACTATGTTTATTGTCATTGTTTTAAGAACACAAGTTGACTTGGTAATACTCACATTTTGAGTAAAGAATATGGCTTAAAAATAAAATAAAATAAATAATAAAATTAGTTGATTAATCCCACTGGTCACAATGGTGACCGTAATAATGTTTTTGTTATAAGGCTCTGCAAATGTTACTGAATGATGTAGCAATGTATTTCCAGCTAAATTGAAATAATAAACAAATAAAGGGTCTCAATTAAATATGTGGTAGTAAAAAGAACCTGTGGGAGGATTTCAACAAGATAAATGCGACAACAGTGCAAAATGTTTCACTATAATATTTCAAAGCAAAAAAAAAAAAATTATATATATATTTTTTCTTTTACTGCTGCCCCCTGTGCCTATGCAAATGCCCCTGCGTGCCTATGCAGGCACGCGTGCCTAAGGTTGCCTACCCCTGCTTTAGATACACATCATGTGACAGCCAGGTGTATATTATTTACGCCGCCATCGACTGTGTGTCTCCTCAGATCCCCGACGAGAGCTTCTCCGTGCTCCTGACGTACCTGGAAGGGCTGCAGGGCGGGGCGAGGGACACCACGGTGCAGAAGGCCGAGGCGCTGGTGCAAAAGCAGGGCGAGGGGACGGACGAGGAGGACAGTGTCCTCCAGCAGAGGACCCACAGAGCCAGAGAGGTCGTCCAGCTGCTGTCCTGACCTGCCGCCGACACCATGCAACGTTCTAAAGCTGCATTTAGTACAAATGTCTACGGTTTGGACATGAGGACCGTGTAGACTCAAACCACGTAACAATTATGTCGAGTAAGCGTGTGATATATATATAAGACGCGGTCGTCTCGTTCCATCGACCCGCCAATCAAAGGGGGGGGGGGGGGGTGCACGTGATGTGACATGGGAACTGTGTAGACTCAACCACTGTTTAGAATAGAATAGAAGTACTTTATTGAATTCGGCACTACAGATCGCTCAAAATGAACATTTAGGTAGTCAGAAATCACAAATAAGAATAGAAATATAGTCAAGGATATACATTCTAAAATATGTATATACATTCTAAAATATACAGTCGAATGTACAGTAAGAATGTAAAAATGTAAAATATAGATGTTAAAGGGTTTCACACGCTGCCTTGGTGTAATTGTACATGGTGTGTCTAGACGGTACAGATCTTACTTAGCGCTGCTTTAAAGTGGAAGAGAGGAGGACCGTCCCTTCTAGGTTATTCGTCGACTAAATGGTTATTAGGCAGACTAAAAGTTTAGTCGTTTTCAGTGGCTTTCCTTTTCACGTAGAGTGAAAATGCACATTAATGACACAGTATTGGTAAATATGCATTGGTATTCGGTAAACACCAGATCTGAAGTGATCTGGGAATATAAGTTTCAATGTTGTTTTTTTTCTATTAAATATGAATTCTATTTGTTGAAAAATCATTTTGTCTACATGGGTCATTCTGAGACGTCTTAAGTGTATAGAGATAATGACCTTCGGGTTGTACTTTTTATTAAATTTTTTGCCATATTGCAAATGGTAGAAATGTTAGTGTACGCTCTTACGAGAGAGCAAACGGTGTCATGCACATTTCTCTGTGGGACACAGGCGGGAATCAGAATCAGAAGGGTCTTTATTGCCAAGTAGTTTACACTTACACATTCTGGTGTTGTGGTCGTGGAATTCACTGACCTTTGGGAAGTATTTCGACATGTACATGGGTATCTTAGTGGTGTGTATCTTGTAGACAAGGCCCATTGCAAGCTGCTGTACTCTGTCGTCTACTCTAAGCCATCCTAGGATGTCAAAATGGGCAGGTGTGAGGTGGGTTTTAGGAGTAAGGTCAAGCAGTAGTCTGACCAGTTTGTTTTGTGATGTTTGTAATTTTGTTCTTAGTGCCTTTGAGGTGCTTTGGTACCATGAGGTGCAAGCATAGTCGTAGTACCCTTGAATGAGTGCACCTGTTAGTCTTCAGGGTATTCTTGCTTACCAGAGACGAGATCCGGTACAAGAATCTTGTTCGTTGGTTGACTTTTTTTTATTTTATTACATTGGTTGACATTTTGTCACAGGAAAGATTTGCCTCTAGGATGGAGCCCAAGTATGTAATTTCATCTTTCCTTGTGACAATATTGTCACCCACTGTAACAATGTGCTATTTAATTCAGAAACAAGACTTACTTTGAGAGCACTTGCGGAATGGAGGGTCGCCGTTTATCACGAATTACGTGCTTGTTTTCGCCTGGAAAATAAGTACATATTACCTGTGTACAACCTGATACATTTTGATGCCCTTGGAGTTTCAAGTTTTGTTTTTATTTGTCACATATACATTACAGTGAAATGCTTGGTTCTGTATGTGCCCCTGCGATTGTGCTTCATACAGTAAAAGTAAGTAAAAAGAATAAAGACCAAACACTATACAAAATATACAATACAAAGTACAAATGAAAAAAATTAGGGCTGAAATAACCCCCCTCGTGCTGACACTGGAATGATGAATGAATGAAAACTTTATTTAACAGATTGCAGAATGGGTACAATACAGTATGGCTCAATACATACAATTGTTAAGGGGATGCAGACCAGAGAAAGACGTTTGTCTTGTTTACATCAGGGTCCCCCATTTTCAATTCATAGTGGGTTGCAGAATGTACTTTTTTTTTTTAGTGTGAATGGAAAACATTTATTCATGCCAAAAATGACTTGTTGATTTTCATCTGCGATGCGGAGTTGCGCTGAACACAACCGCGGGGGGGCAGTGTTGCTATTTCGAACCCACCCTCTCTTAGCTCTGCCTGGACCTAAAACGGAAACACTTGGGTCTTGGAGAAAGTGGCGAACCTTGACATGGTGAAATTCTTTGGCAAGAATAAAGCCAGCTAACCTGATTGTTATTTTGTATTTTAATTTTGGGTTTGAGAAAATGGCCACGGCAACAACAACGTACGATATGGACACCGTGAGACAGAAGCTGAAGAGCGGAGAGCTGACGGCGAAGACGCGGGAGGACGGAGTGAGCGGCGTGTGGGATAAGTTCCTGCTGGTCGTGGACGGCAGCGAGCGCAGCGTGGGCTTCGTGAAGTGCGGCAGCTGCGAGGTGATCTACAAGTACAACGCGCAGCGGACCGGCACCTCCAACATGGTGCGCCACCAGTGCGGCCGGACGCGGCGCGGCAGGAAGAACAAACGCGACGCGGCGCAATACGACTCGGACCCGGCCTGGGCCCCGGACAACATCTGCGCGCCTCTGTCCCCGCGGCTGGCGGGAGAGCTGGCGGATGCGGAGACAAAGGACCCTAGCAAGAGAGCCAGAAAACCACTGTGCATGGAGGACGACATCTCCCTGTACACCCTGCACCTGGAGAGGAAGATGAGGAAGGTCCGAGACCCGGGGGTGCTGCTGGAGCTGCAGCATCAGATCGACCAGGCCTGCTTCCAGGCGCTGATGAGTCAGATCCCCAACAACCAGATGATGCCCGGCTCTCGGGTGCACAGTGGTCAGGTGCCTGGTGGTGGGGGTCAGATGTCTGGTCAACTACAGCAGATAGACACCCAGAACCCCATGAACCATCAAGTAGGGAACTCGTTTCAGTACAAACAAAACCAGGATTGAATAAAGACAAAAACAAAAACCAGGTCTCTACTGTATTTGTTGGGTGTGTGCATGTTGTGTTGTATTACAGTGCACTGCTGATGCATTGTTTTCCTGGGCCCAGGAGTTCAAAACTTGTAATCCCCCTCCCTCCAATGTACAGCCCCCACCCACCAACCTCCTCCAATGTACAGTTTCTACGTCAAATGTATATACTCTTTTTCTGGACACTTTTTGTATCACAAACAGTACTGTATTTGCAAATCTGATATGTCATAGATGTAGCAGTACTGTATATGTATGTCATATATGTTATGATGAATTGAAAATGGGGGACCCTGATGTAAACAAGACGAACGTCTTTCTCTGGTCTGCATCCCACTTAACAATTGTATGTATTGAGCTGTACTGTATTGTACCCATTCTGCAATCTGTTAATAAACTTTTCAATCAATCAATTTGTATTCATTCATTTCAACTCATTATGAATTGAAAATGGTGGACCCTGATGTAAACAAGACGAAAGTCTTTCTCTGGTCTGCATCCCCTTATCGGCAATCTGTTAAATAAACATTTCAATCAATAGGGATTCAATGTTCTGAACTCCTGGGCCCTGGTGTCTTATATAAAATCAGACCCATTTACAGTGTATCTAAGGAAATGTAGTTGATTTCATCTGTTTGTCATGAGGCTCCATCACGTAGTTCACACATGGCATCTGAACACACAAAATACATATTTTTCTATTTAGGGTTTTATTGAACTTATGTAGACCCTTGGTCTTCCCAGTCTGACATGACCAGTCATTAGCAATGCATGGTTAAGATTACAATCGGTGTATAGAATAGACTAGAGTAATGTGAGTGTGTGCACATATACTGTGTGTGTGATAGGGCTGCTTGATTATGGCAAAACTGACTTATCAAACATGATTACCCACGATTTGAGAACATCTTCTGACAACGACTGAATTTGTTATACCTTTCTCCTCGACCAAAGGCCGCCTTCCTGTCATCTTCTACAAGTTACCAAAGATGTTTCAAAATAACTGGAGACACGCACCGTGGCTCCTGCTGTGAAGGAAGGGTGTGCTGTATTTACAACACATGACAAAATTAGAGCAATGCAGCACACTAATCGTCTCATCTTGTTTTCATGATCGTGGCAAGTCAAAATCTGAATTGAAATTGAAACTTGATGAATTGCCCAGCCCTAGTGTGTGTACAACTGTACATTGTGTGTCGTGTGTCAGCGTGGGACGCCCAGTCTGATTGTTTTCAGGAACCACCGTTGTTTGCTAAACCTTCTCACAGATCTTGTATGTGAAGCTCTTTTGAGGCCTGGCTGTTAATTTCTGTGGATTTTATATCTGACCGTGACACTGATGACCGTGAAGATACTTCTGAAGAGGAAGGGTCGATGTCGGGACAAACATACATAGCAAATGAAAGTTCAAAACTGTTCACAAGAGCTTCAGTTGATAAAAAGATTAAACACAACATTAGGTAATAATTTATGTATTATGGATTTATAATCAGCTAGAAGGGAGCGGTCAATGTTGACTAGGAAGACAAAGGTATTTAAAGCTGCTGTAAGTGGTATATGTGTTAAAATAATAGCTCTACATTCTGACAGCCATCACTGATATAGTGTCTGGTCAGTAACATGGGTCTCTCAGTCCCTCCTGCCCTGCAGTAAACAGGAAATAGATTTCCTGGTACCCGTTGCCACTTTATCCAATCAGGAGAGAGAACTCTTAAGAAATAAAAACTAGTTATAAGCAAATGTGTGCTTGAAACAAGTAAAATTTGCCAGTGCAGTAAGACAATTGGGTTTGGCAAGAGTTCTTGAAATAAGTACAAATATCTAGGGACTCTCCTGATTGGATAAAGTGGGAACGGGATACCAGGAAACGGTTTACTGCAGAGCGGAGGGCCTGGGAGACCCATGTTACTGGCCAGACACTCTGTATCAGTGATGGCTGTCGGAATGTAGAGCTATTTAACTTATTTTAACAAGAAAATACCACTTATAGCACCTTCAACAGAAAACAGTTAGGACAGCCGAAACCTGTTCAATCTTTCGACGTCGACTAAAGACGCACTTCAACAATTATCTGAAATGAAAGAAATAAAGAATTCTAACCCTAACTAACCTTACTGTCATGCACTTGTCCTAATAAACTAACCTACACTGTAGCACTCAACACTTTGATGAACATTGTTACTCAGCTGATAGTTGTGCCCTTCCTGATGACTTGTCGTACAGACCTTGTAAGTCGCTTTGGATAAAAGCGTTCAGCTAAATGTAAATGTAACTGTGAAAGGAAGACACCAGGAGGTTAAATGACCACGATCCTTTATTGCCAAACAAGATGCCATTCCTGCAGGTCTTTGAGCGTCATTGCTGCATATCTGCGACCAGCCCGTCGTCTCCCCTCAGGTGCCCGTTCTGAACGTTGGAACTAGCAGCTGGACTCTTGACTTCATCTGTAACGCGCAGAAGAGGCCGTTACACATACAGGTGCGTCTCAATATATTAGAATATAGGAAATTATATGGGTTGCCTCCGTGCCACGCCGCATTGATTCATGCAAAAGGAGCCCTGACCAAGTATTGAGTGCATATACTTTTCAGTAGGCCGACATTTCTGTAATATATATTTTTTTTTATTGGTCTCATGTAATATTCATATTTCAGATACTGAATTTTGGGTTTTCATTTAGCTGTAACCCATAATCATCAATTTTTTTAAAATAAAGGCTTGAAATATTTCACTGTGTAATGAATCTATATAATATGATTTTAACTTTTTTCATTGAATTACTGAAATAAACTTTTCCTCGACATTCTAATTTATTGAGATGCACCTTCTTACTGTCTTCTACTATCATGCACTCTTCCACTAAATAATCGCCCTCGTCTATATTACAGTACCTACTATACTAATATGTCTACTATAATGTCTCTACTACTCTACTATGCACTATAACACTGCAGCACCCAAGTTTCAACACTGATGAACATTGTTACTCGGCTGAAAGAGTTGTACCCTTCCTGCTGACCTGTCGTACAGAACTTTTAAGTTGCTTTGGATACAAACTTAAAAATTACTAAATGTAAATGTTTAACAATCCTGGAACTACTGGACTTGATGCGAGACCTTCAAAACCGCTCTAAAAAAGCACCTACGGGAGGCAGCAATTCGAAACTGGCCCCGGTAAACCCAAACCCCCCCAATGTACAGTTTCCTCCCCCTCAAATGTATATATTCTCTTTTAGAAACTGTCTGTAAATAAACAGTACTGTATATTTGTATATCTTGTATGTCATAAATGTCTGGATGTAACTACTGTATATCTATGTCGTGTATGTCATAAATGTTATGAATTGAAAATGGGGGACCCTGATGTAAATCAATCAGACGTCACCGTGGCTGAACTCGCTTGTGGCAGCATCGTGAGGAATGTTGTGTTGCGTGAGGACGGCCCGCAGTCTCTCCAGCTCCTCACTCTGTTTGCGGAAGTCCTGTTCAGAGAGAGGCAACGGGTAACTGAAGGAGGAATCACTCAGATGTGGACCGTTAATAATGTGTTGCTTTAAAAGGAACATTCAAACATTTGGGGGACATACCGGTACACTTTGGCTACGTTCACACTGCAAGCCTTTTAGTCCTCAATTCAGATGTATTGCTCAATGTCATTTCTTTAGTTTGGCTGATCACATTATTATACTTTTTTTTATTTATTTAAAAAAAATGTGGCCAATATCAGATTCCAGTGTGAACTAGTCACACACTCCTGAACTGACCCGCATGCACAAATTAACAATAAAGATGGACGTAAGATTGTGACAAATGTCAATCTAGAGTGATCTAATCTAAAAAGAAATGTGTCGCATTGCAAAAGAATATGAAAGTGGCCCTAATCAGAGCTGAGGACACCTAATCCTTGTGTTGTGTTAATTACAGTCAATGACATTATTAGCAATCCCTATTGCAATTCTTATCTCTATTTTTTCCATCTATATCATTTCATTAATTGAACTGTAATTAACAACAAAAGGCTTCAGTGTCCTCTCATGACATCACAGGAGGAGATATTCAAACTCATTAACTCTCAAACTAAACAAATGTGTGCAAAACGGTTTAGAGCCCTTGGGATTATGTTTGAGATTATGTACAAAATAAATCTGTGTTTTTCCGGTGAAGTGCCCCTTTAATCATTTGGGAATGAACACACGTCTCCAAACCTGTATTTTCAGAATTTCGGTGGTGGGGCTATCCTTTTGTTTTATGTGGATTACAGATTGTGCCATGCTATGTATTTATACCTCTGTGTATTTATATCTCAGTGTATTTATACCTTAGTGTATTTATACCTCAGTGTGTTTATACCTCAGTGTATTTATACCTTAGTGTATTTATACCTCAGTGTGTTTATACCTCAGTGTATTTATACCCCAGTGTTTATACCTCAGTGTATTTATACCTCAGTGTATTTATACCTCAGTGTGTTTATACCTCAGTGTATTTATATCTCAGTGTGTTTATACCTCAGTGTATTTATATCTCAGTGTATTTATACCTCAGTGTGTTTATACCTCAGTGTATTTATACCTCAGTGTTTATACCTCAGTGTATTTATACCTCAGTGTATTTATACCTCAGTGTGTTTATACCTCAGTGTATTTATATCTCAGTGTGTTTATACCTCAGTGTATTTATATCTCAGTGTATTTATACCTTAATGTATTTATACCTCAGTGTGTTTATACCTCAGTGTATTTATATCTCAGTGTGTTTATACCTCAGTGTATTTATACCTCAGTGTTTATACCTCAGTGTATTTATATCTCAGTGTGTTTATACCTCAGTGTATTTATATCTCAGTGTGTTTATACCTCAGTGTATTTATACCTCAGTGTATTTATATCTCAGTGTGTTTATACCTCAGTGTATTTATATCTCAGTGTATTTATACCTCTGTGTATTTATATCTCAGTGTATTTATACCTTAGTGTATTTATACCTCAGTGTATTTATACCTCAGTGTATTTATACCTCAGTGTATTTATATCTCAGTGTATTTATACCTCAGTGTATTTATATCTCAGTGTATTTATACCTCAGTGTATTTATATCTCAGTGTTTATACCTCAGTGTATTTATATCTCAGTGTGTTTATACCTCAGTGTATTTATATCTCAGTGTTTATACCTCAGTGTATTTATATCTCAGTGTATTTATACCTTAGTGTATTTATACCTCAGTGTGTTTATACCTCAGTGTATTTATATCTCAGTGTGTTTATACCTCAGTGTATTTATATCTCAGTGTGTTTATACCTCAGTGTATTTATATCTCAGTGTATTTATACCTTAGTGTATTTATACCTCAGTGTATTTATACCTCAGTGTATTTATACCTCAGTGTATTTATATCTCAGTGTGTTTATACCTTAGTCGTGTATTTATACCTCAGTGTGTTTATACCTCAGTGTATTTATACCTCAGTGTATTTATATCTCAGTGTGTTTATACCTCAGTGTATTTATATCTCAGTGTGTTTATACCTCAGTGTATTTATATCTCAGTGTATTTATACCTTAGTCGTGTATTTATACCTCAGTGTGTTTATACCTCAGTGTATTTATACCTCAGTGTATTTATATCTCAGTGTGTTTATACCTCAGTGTATTTATACCTCAGTGTATTTTTACCTCAGTGTATTTATACCTCAGTGTGTTTATACATCAGTGTGTTTATACCTCAGTGCATTTCTGTAAAGAACTGTGAGTCTTGGAAGGCGCCGTGACCTCCAGCTTCACCTTCACCCTGTGGCTCTTCAGCAAACCAGCGTCCTCAAAGATATCCCTCAACATATTATTGTAGCCCTGAAACATCAGATTAGATTAGATTAACATGTATTGTCATCATGCAGCACAAGTACAGTACAACGAAAAGAAGTTTGTCATCCAACCAGAGTGCAAATGTAGCAGTAAAATGCAATAGTAATAGTACAGGTGATTAAACTCTGTATAAAATATATGAATTAGTACTACTGAGTAATACTAGTGCTAATCAGATGTATGTACAGAGTTGTAGTATTAATATGTGATACAGGTATAAAGAAACTCAAGTTTCAAGTTTCTTTAATAGTTGTCATACAGAAGTACAGAATACTTTTATACAAAATGCTTCTTACTGTTTCGCTCCAGAGACTGTGTTAGACAAGATAGTATGAAATAAAATAGTATAGCATGTAAAATAGAAGTAAAAATAGAGGTCACAGTGTTCAGTATAGACATATGTACAATGTTCGATGCAGAAACTATGGTAGTAAGTCATACTGACCAGCAGCGTAACAAGTAAGAGTAGGTAAGGGATATGTACAGATATAGATATAGTATCTACAGATATGTCACAAGGATTATACCACTAAATGATGTAGATGAAAAAATAGCAATAGCTTGTCTTATAGGGACTGCTAGCTTATCATTTCATGGAGCTGTAATTAACGCAACACAAGGATTCAGTGTCCCCGATCACATCACTGCTGGCCATATTCTAATCAATTTACTCTCAATAACTGTCAAACTAAATTAATGTGTGCAAAACTGTTTAGAGTAATTGTAAACCGGTGGAATAACTGACAATGAATAAAAAATGCGTAGTTCGATATAAATCGAAGAAATATAAGGTGATACATATATAAAAATTTATTATAATCCTAATTATAACTGTATATTACAACCGTGACAAAAATAAGTGTATACGTTTTGTATATTACTGTATATAACTGTACACTATAACTATGAAACTTCCGTAACCTTTTGTTTTTGCAAAATGATGTACCGAATTATGTTTTTATTTTATTTTATTAATAATGTAATGTAAAAAGGGTAGGCAATATAAGCTTCGGCTTCAGCCTACACCTTTTTGGTCGTTTTCTTTCTTAATAAATGTCCTACTACTGTAGGCTACATTGCTTTGTAAAAGAAGACAGAAATAAATTAAAAAACATTCATTCATTCATTCCATTCACAGATAGAATTAATTTATTAAAATAATTTTTTTTGCCCGTCAATTGCCCTTTCAGGTGACAAAATCCGTTCAGCGGTTCTCGAGTTACATGCCGATAGGTGAGGCTTGCGCCAAAGTACACATTACCACCCCCGACCTCCGGGGGCTCTAGCTCCGTCAATCATTTGGCGATCTCGAAGTTTTTTGGACAGGGTTGTAGAAAATGAGTGTGGCTTTCCAATGATACCCCATGCTATGATAATTGGGGATCTAATACGGTCTCTATTGATCGATTTATGATAAAGAAAAGCTTACGGCTTAACAGGTTAAATAGAGAATTATGAATTTAATACTTTTTAATGTATTTGTGATGTGATGTTTATAGCAACTCTGGTTGTAATGCACATATTTATTACACAAATATAGACCATATTCAATGACTAAGTGAAATGATAGGTGGCCAAGCTGCCACTTACTTGCTCCGTAATGAGACCCTCATAGCGGGCCTGCTCAGCCTCGTCCCACTCCTCCTGCAGCCGGTCACTCAGAGCTGGGTACACTGTGGAGAGAGAGCACACACACTGAAGAGAGAGAGCACACACACTGTGAAGAGAGAGAGCACACACACTGTGAAGAGAGAGAGAGCACACACACTGTGAAGAGAGAGAGCACACACACTGTGGAGAGAGAGAGAGCACACACTGTGGAGAGAGAGAGCACACACACTGTGAAGAGAGAGAGCACACACACTGAAGAGAGAGAGCACACACACTGTGGAGAGAGAACACACACTGTGGAGAGAGAGCACACACACTGTGGAGAGAGAGAGCACACACACTGTGAAGAGAGAGCACACACTGTGGAGAGAGAGAGCACACACACTGAAGAGAGAGAGCACACACTGTGAAGAGAGAGAGCACACACACTGTGAAGAGAGAGAGCACACACACTGTGAAGAGAGAGAGCACACACACTGTGAAGAGAGAGAGCACACACACTGTGAAGAGAGAGAGCACACACACTGTGAAGAGAGAGAGCACATGCACTGTGAAGAGAGAGAGAGCACACACACTGTGAAGAGAGCACACACACTGTGAAGAGAGAACACACACACTGTGAAGAGAGAGAGCACACACACTGAAGAGAGAGCACACACACTGTGAAGAGAACACACACACTGAAGAAAGAGAGCACACACACTGAAGAAAGAGAGCACACACACTGTGAAGAGAGAACACACACTGTGAAGAGAGAACACACACTGTGAAGAGAGAACACACACTGTGAAGAGAGAGCACACACACTGTGAAGAGAGAGAGCACACACACTGAAGAGAGAGAGCACACACACTGTGAAGAGAGAGCACACACTGTGAAGAGAGAGCACACACTGTGGAGAGAGAGAGCACACACACTGTGGAGAGAGAACACACACTGTGGAGAGAGAGAGCACACACACTGTGGAGAGAGAACACACACTGTGGAGAGAGAGAGCACACACACTGTGGAGAGAGAACACACACTGTGGAGAGAGAGCACACACACTGTGGAGAGAGAGCACACACACTGTGGAGAGAGAACACACACTGTGGAGAGAGAGAGCACACACTGAAGAGAGAGAGCACACACTGAAGAGAGAGATCACACACACTGTGGAGAGAGAGAGAGCACACACACTGTGAAGAGAGAGAGAGCACACACACTGTGAAGAGAGAGAGAGCACACACACTGTGAAGAGAGCACACACACTGTGAAGAGAGAGCACACACTGTGAAGAGAGAGAGCACACACACTGTGAAGAGAGAGAGAGCACACACACTGTGAAGAGAGCACACACACTGTGAAGAGAGAACACACACACACTGAAGAGAGAGAGCACACACACTGTGGAGAGAGAGAGCACACACACTGAAGAGAGAGCACAAACACTGTGGAGAGAGAGAGAGCACACACACTGTGAAGAGAGAACACACACTGTGAAGAGAGAGAGCACACACTGTGAAGAGAGAGAGAGCACACACACTGTGGAGAGAGAGAGAGCACACACACTGTGGAGAGAGCACACACTGTGGAGAGAGAGAGCACACACACTGTGGAGAGAGCATACACTGTGGAGAGAGAGAGAGAGCACACACACTGTGAAGAGAGAGAGAGCACACACACTGTGGAGAGAGCACACACACTGTGGAGAGAGAGAGAGCACACACACACTGAAGAGAGAGCACACACTGTGAAGAGAGAGAGAGCACACACACTGTGGAGAGAGAGAGCACACACACTGGAGAGAGCACACACTGTGGAGAAAGAACACACACTGTGGAGAGAGAGAGCACACACACTGTGAAGAGAGAACACACACTGTGGAGAGAGAACACACACTGTGGAGAGAGAACACACACTGTGAAGAGAGAACACACACTGTGGAGAGAGAGCACACACTGTGGAGAGAGAGAGCACACACACTGTGGAGAGAGAGAGAGAGCACACACACTGTGGAGAGAGAGCACACACACTGTGAAGAGAGCACACACTGTGAAGAGAGAGCACACACACTGTGAAGAGAGAGAGCACACACACTGTGAAGAGAGAGAGCACACACGCACTGTGAAGAGAGAGAGAGAGCACACACACTGTGGAGAGAGAGCACACTGTGAAGAGAGAGCACACACACTGTGAAGAGAGAGAGCACACACACTGAAGAGAGAACACACACTGTGGAGAGAGAACACACACTGTGGAGAGAGAGCACACACACTGTGAAGAGAGAGAGCACACACTGTGGAGAGAGCACACACACTGTGAAGAGAGAGAACACACACTGTGGAGAGAGAGAACACACACTGTGGAGAGAGAGAACACACACTGTGGAGAGAGAGAGCACACACACTGTGAAGAGAGAGAGCACACACACTGTGGAGAGAGAGAGCACACACACTGTGGAGAGAGAGCACACACACTGTGAAGAGAGAGAGCACACACACTGTGGAGAGAGAGAGCACACACACTGTGAAGAGAGAACACACACACTGTGGAGAGAGAACACACACTGTGGAGAGAGAGCACACACACTGTGAAGAGAGAACACACACACTGTGAAGAGAGAACACGCACTGTGGAGAGAGAGAGAGCACACACTGTGAAGAGAGAACACACACCGTGGAGAGAGAGAGCATGCACTGTTTTTTGGGGTGTCCCTTTTGAATGGACTAGATGCCAGTATAAAGCTGAGCAATAATACAAACCAATTCAAAGGCCGCTAGTATTTTTGGACATGTACAAGAGAGAGGACTAGGTAGTAAGGTGACTGAAATACCACCTATTTTTTCTTTTTTGGCATTTGTAGATTTATATATTTAGATTAAGAAAAATTATATTTTTGATATGTAATATATTGTAAGGAAGGGGCAGGACTAGATACATTTTTTTTTATTTTACTTCCTCCTGTCCCCCTCCGAAAATGCTTTTTGCTAATTGCTTTAGGTAAATGTTGTGTGAAAACACTTTTTTTAAATCATTTTCTTTGTTTTATTTGTATATGTTTGGGATAAATAAATAAATGAAATCAAATGAAAAAATGAGCTACGTCTCCAGCAGCATTACCCAGTGTTGGGTACATTGTGAAGAGAGAGCACACAACTCTTTTTAACACATTGAGTGCCACGCCCCTTCCGGGAAGTGACCCCTTCCTTGCCGTCCATTAGCCCCATGTAAACGTAGTTGTAGTTTGTAGAGCTAAACACAGATAGCTTCAATCGCGGTAGAAATAAATATCAGATCAGCTTTCATATATAATGTCCTTACCTGGTCTCTGATGTAATGCAAAAAAAAGAATCCAAATATCTGATCGCCATTCCAGTTATCCACAGCGATCCTGTCTCCGACGTTGTTGGGCATTGCACTTCAACGGGCAGGCGGGGTCAGTAGTCCAAACCATCTCTACAAGCGTGTGTTTTGCCGGAGTGTTTAGGACCCACCCCCACGCCGCAGCTCAGTAGGGAAAAGAAACTAACCCGTTTCTAACGGGTGCAATAATGGCCGAAGGCGTTAGAGGGCAGTATAAGACCGTCTGCTAGCTCAGACACACTAAAAACAGTATGCACAAGGTGCCCCGCTGAATTATGAATGGCAATAGCGAATAAAAGAAATACTGTGAGAAAAACGTAGATCTACGTTTCCGGCACTCAACGATCGGGCGACAGAAGCGTAGTTCTACATTTTCGGCAACCAAATGGTTAATGGGGATGTGGGTGATTTATGGTTTTAAACTGTTTGGATATCAAACAGGTAAGAAAGTGGGTAAAGACTGTTTTAAACTGTTAAACAGTAATGCAGCATTATTCTATTCTGTTTAGAGCAATACGCTGCTCTGTTGTGCCACCTAGACTAATAAAGCATTAAATCACTAAATCATTAAATTTATTGCACTGCACTATTGCTGTCTATTCTATTTTATTGCACTACACTATTGTACTATTTTACTCCGTCTATTCTATTTACTCTTTTTATTATTGTCTATTTTAAAACTGCCATAGAATCAAACCATAAACAAGGTGGCCTGTTGGGATGTGAAAAACTGTGATTTATATGTCTGCACTTTATGTGCTCATTTTGTGCCTGTCTTTTTTGCTGCTGTGAAGCACTTTGAGCTGCAATTATTATTATTAATTATTATTATTATTATGACAAGAGAGCTACGTCTCCTGCAGCATCACCCAGTGTTGATGTCATCTTAAAGCGCGCCGCTTCCTTGGCTCTTACCTAACAGAGCGTGCGGGTGGCAGGCGAGAGGGGTCTCAAAGGTCAGGGAGTAAACACACGTACTGGGCTCCGAGACCTGTGCCAGCTTGCTGCTGTCGGCACACGTCAGGATGACCTGGGAAACAACATGGACCAATACGTTAGTTAGCTAGTTTATTAGGATCCCCAATTAGCTGCAGCCAAGGGCGAAACTTTAGTTTGAGAAGTTGGGGGGGGACACACACACACACACACAATTATTATGGGATGGGAAATATGTGCACGTGATTGATTTTTTTTCGTGCATGTGAAGAACGCACGCACATGAAGCTCAAATCATACCCACAACTATTTCCATTTAACCATACTTTTTGTCATTCGCCATACTCCTCTCGACATGTCATTGCACAAACGCACACATCACAGAAAAAGTCTTGCATATTAATTAACGTTATATAGTTTTCGGACTGTAAAAAGTGAGAGGGACAAGAACAAGATTTTGAAAAGTGAGGGGGACATGTCCCCCCCTGTCCCGAGTGGACATTTCGTCCCTGCAGCATTGCAGTAGTTATTCTTCCTGGTGTCCACAAAAAACGTACATCGTGACCGTGTAACATAATACTTACATCATAACATAATAACATTACAAGTAAACATAAAGGACTAGTTACACACACAGACACACGAACATAATACGTACATGGTAAATGGACTGCATTTTATTCAAAGCCTTTACAATTTGTTCCTCGCATTTCATCCATTCATTCACACACCGAGGGCGGAGATGCAAGGTGCCACTGCCAACCTGCTCATCACAGGGGTTAAGTGTCTTGCTCAAGGACACTTCCGACACACTGCCCCAGGAGAAGCAGGAATCGAACCGCGAACCTCCGGATTACCGGACGACTGCTCTACCTCCCGATCCACTGTTGCCCCCATTAAAACATATAACATTACAAGTAAATATGACAAATGACTAGTACACACACAAGCTCCAATAATCAAACTATAAAGAAATTACTTAAATGTCCTATAGATAATATTTGTATGTTGAGTAATCATTAAAAAAGAAAATAATAATAATACCTTGGATTTATATATAATACATCCACAGACCTTTTTAGAAAGATGCAGAATAAAAGTATTGCTTTTCTTTCCCAAAAATGATTCATTAATGAATTTATCATAAAAAAAAATGTTGGCGGGTCCAAAATTAATGTTGTTGTTTACATGTTGCATGCATGTAGCCCCTCCCTACTTCCCATTTCCCCACGTGGAATGCACCTGATTGGATAAATAAATGACATCCAGGTGCTAGTGTGAGATCTAGTGGCTGAATGTTATCTACAGCACCTTTAAATATCTAAAGGTCTTCTTAACGTTGACTTTTGTGTGGTATTTGTCCATGTGACTGTTACACAGACATCAAAGGTGAGGTCAGAATTCTGGACCCTATGCCCTGTTCCCTACTCCTCAGTCATGTTGTCGAACAGTAGAGTCCTTTCTCAGTACATTTACATTTAGTCATTCAGCTGACGCTTTTATCCAAAGTGAATTGAACAACAAGTCAGCACGCAGGAGGGGTCAGCGGCATTGTTCGTCAAATAGTGTCAAACTTGAGTGCTACACTCTGAGTGCATAGTAGTATAGACATATTAGCATGATAGGTAGTCGTATAAGGATAGTAACATAGTAGATAGTGGTAAGGTACATAATATAGTAAGGTACATCTGAACCTTTGTTTAGACTGTTTATTTTGTTCTCATATTTTTATATTCAGATCTAATTGTATTGCTTATATTTATGTATTTATATTATTACCCTGCCCATACCTGTACCTCCCCCATGCTGTTATGACGCCCGGATTTCCCCAAGGGGATCAATAAAGGAATATCTTATGTTATCTTAAAAGACAGTACAAAGGTTATGTTTTTATTTATTTGTATTATTATTTCAGATATTGACTCCAATCATCTGTAAATAGGAAATAGGGATACGGCCCAAAAACTCTACCTATCTTTTACCTCACATCCTAAATTCTATTTCCTGAAGAACAAAAAGCAGAGGCGTGTTGATGTTGTAATCGTCACCAACCTTGGTTTGCCTGTTTTTACTTCCACACGCATCGCCATCTCTCATCCACATGCCTGTGAAGGTGTTGTTCACCATCTCCCACTCCCGCCAGATCCTGAGTGGAACACAGAGGAAGAGCAAGCTGGTCTTTCATGAAGCAAGCTGGTCTTTCATGAAGCAAGCTGGTCTTTCATGAAGCGAGCTGGTCTTTCATGAAGCAAGCTGGTCTTTCATGAAGCAAGCTGGTCTTTTATGAAGCAAGCTGATCTGTCATGAAGCAAGCTAGTCTTTCGTGAAGCAAGCTAGTCTTTCATGAAGCAAGCTGGTCTCATGAAGCAAGCTGGTATTTTATGAAGCGAGCTGGTCTTTCATGAAGCAAGCTGGTCTTTCATGAAGCAAGCTGGTCTTTCATGAAGCAAGCTGGTCTTTCATGAAGCAAGCTGATCTGTCATGAAGCAAGCTAGTCTTTCGTGAAGCAAGCTAGTCTTTCATGAAGCAAGCTGGTCTCATGAAGCAAGCTGGTCTTTCATGAAGCGAGCTGGTCTTTCATGAAGCGAGCTGGTCTTTCATGAAGCGAGCTGGTCTTTCATGAAGCAAGCTGGTCTTTCATGAAGCAAGCTGGCCTTTCGTGAAGCAAGCTAGTCTTTCGTGAAGCAAGCTAGTCTTTCATGAAGCAAGCTGGTCTCATGAAGCAAGCTGGTATTTCATGAAGCAAGCTAGTCTTTCATGAAGCAAGCTGGTCTTTCATGAAGCAAGCTGGTCTTTCATGAAGCAAGCTGGTCTTTCATGAAGCAAGCTGGTCTTTCATGAAGCAAGCTGGTCTTTCATGAAGCAAGCTGGCCTTTCGTGAAGCAAGCTAGTCTTTCGTGAAGCAAGCTAGTCTTTCATGAAGCAAGCTGGTCTCATGAAGCAAGCTGGTATTTCATGAAGCAAGCTAGTCTTTCATGAAGCAAGCTGGTCTTTCATGAAGCAAGCTGGTCTTTCATGAAGCAAGCTGGTCTTTCATGAAGCAAGCTAGTCTTTCATGAAGCAAGCTGGTCTTTCATGAAGCAAGCTAGTCTTTCATGAAGCAAGCTGGTCTTTCATGAAGCAAGCTGGTCTTTCATGAAGCAAGCTGGTCTTTCATGAAGCAAGCTGATCTGTCATGAAGCAAGCTGGTCTTTCATGAAGCAAGCTGGTATTTCATGAAGCAAGCTGGTCTTTCATGACAAATTCAGCTTGAAGAGGAATGCCATCGAAATTCACTTTTAGATTGTAATTCTGGAAAGAAGACATTTTCCTAAAATGTCCACACTATTCTCCCCCCCCCCCCCCCATTTCTTCCCTGACTTGAGTGTTATGAGGTCTTAAAGTCTGGGGAAATGCAATGCCATGACATCACCACGGTCACCAATTCTGGCAGCCCAGAAAGCATGGCCGCTGATGACGGCAAACATTTCAAAAGTCCTAAAAACATCCAGAGAAACATCTTAAGGAAAATGTCTACTTTCGCAGAACTACGATCCAAAAGTTCATGTCAGTGGAATTCCCCTTTATAGAGAGGCATGTCCTCATATCATCACCCTGTCCATATGTCACCAGTGGAATTCCCCTTTATAGAGAGGCATGTCCTCATATCATCACCCTGTCCATATGTCAACAGGCTGAGTGTCTGCTCCTCTCACCCTAGTATCCCGCTGTAGGCGTTCCATCTGAAAGACTGCTCGTGCTGTGTGATGTTGTGGAACGGACAGAATTCATATTTATACCTGTGAGATAACAGATTATGAACAATTATGTCCGCTGTGCAGGGGTACAAAGTGACAAAGTACATTTATTCAAGTGAAGTTTCGCTATGATGCCCCTCTAGCTCATGGAATGAACTCCAACAGTCCTTAAAGCTTGAGATTCTCCCCTCTGTTGCAGAGTTTAAAAGCTTGATCTCCAACCTTTGTCAATCAAGTTGTACGTGTTTTAATTGATTTGTTATCCTTACTTGTCTTATTGTTATGATTTTATATGCCGTGTGATTTAGTTTTTTTTTGCTAATTTCTGTATGTATACTCGACGTGAATGAGGGAAACCTCAGTTGCCTTTCGAGTTTAAATAAAGGTTTGAAATGAAAACTACATAAGTAATTTTTTTTTAAACTTTTAACACTTAAGTACATTTAATACCAAATACTTATAGAATATTGAATAGACAACTTTGAGTACTACTATCAGTATTACCACTTGTGTGTACTCCTACAACTTCTCAAGTGTTATGGTGTAGGGGGGTTGGCACACCAGGCACACATTCATACTGTGTAGTGGCATAGCCTAACGTTCCATAAAACATTACAAGATACTTACATTGACTCTATGTAACTGAAGCACTTTCCAGCCAAGTGATGGAGATGTGCTGGGCCTTTAGGAAGGACAACCATTCATCATCATCATCAAAGATATGAAATTCAGTATGTTATTACTACAAATCAAGAGTAACCCATGGTAAGACAAAGGACTGTAGATTGATCCCCCCCTGTGGTACAGACCATCTTTCAAGTTTTGTATGTGACAGATTGTGTTTTACCCGACACTGGAGATGGAGTCGCTTTAGGCTGAAGTCTAGTTCCTTGAGCCAGAAATGGATTGTTGAGTCTAGACAGACAGATGGTTCATCGGTTAGAAAAGACAACTGGATTTAAACAAAACAAGGTCCCGAGTAAAGATCACTTATTGTTTTTTGGTTTGTTTACCCAAATGTGTTTGGCTCCTCAACAATCTTCATTTTACCGGCGAATGCCTGGGTCACTGGATTAAAAACAAGAAAACAATCGGATTCAACATGGCTTCAAAGTAAACCTCGTTAATGCTGGAGGTGAAAAAAGACATCATTGTAATGTGTAGAGCAGAGTGCAGACCTGCTTATCATCTGGAAATAAACCTAAATACTCACCAAGAATACATAAACAGACCGTCCACGGCCTTATTGCACGACATAATCCTTTAGATATACAGTACATGACTCAATTATTGATAAACTAAAATCCGTTTTCACGCTTTCCCTACATCTTGCTGCTGAGTTTCCTGCTCGTTTGTCTGTCGCAGAAACACCACGTCACGTGACGAGTCACCTGATCATAATAATGCTTCTGCGCGTGCGCTCTTCACACCGTGGAGCTGCGTCTGCGCGTTCCTTCATGCTAGGCTAGCACATGCAACTACCTTTAGCATCGATCATGGAAACATAATATTATACTTATCTAAACAGTTGTCTTTCTTTTACAACATACTTGCCGATATCTACGGGACTAATAGCTAACGCTGTATATTTCGCAATGGAGATGACATTGTGTAGTCGGTTCTGAAACAGCTGGTCGACTGTTTGCAACCATGTTGTGCCTGTAATAATAATAGACTTATAGAACCTCTTTGACAGCAGGTTGACAACATGGGGAGGAAGAAGCAGGGTAAATTCGAGAACAAGGGGAAAGATAAAAGACACAAGATGAAAGGGAAATCATTAGAGACCTTCACAGAAGAAATGCATTCAGCATTAGAAGGTAAATGTGTCTCTTGATTTATTGTCATCATCATACAGCACAAGTACAGTACAACAAGAAAGGGTTTGGCATCCAACTAGAGTGCAAATGTAACAGTAAAGAGCAATAGTAATATTATACAATTATTGTACAGGTGATTAAACTGGGTATACAAATATATAAATTACTAGTACTACTGAGTAATAGTGCTAAGGCTAATCAGATGTATGTAAAGAGTTGTATTAATATGTAAAGACACTATGGTAGTAAGTCATACTGGCCAGCAGTGTAACTAGTAAGAATAGGTAAGGGATAATGTAGAGATATAGATATATAGTATACAGATATGTACAAAGGATTGCAGGTAGGCTATGTACAGAGTAGACAGACATGTGGATACACGATAAGAATAAATATATACCATATATACAGCATTATTGTACATGCTATTATACAAAGTTATGATAGCAGGTGTATAAGTGGTATTAGTACTTAGTTGTAGTGGTTGTAGTTTATAGGTAGGTATTGCTGGACATCGCGGCTACAAAACATTTTCTACAGATGAACCCTTTCACTACCACCCCCCTCCCCTTCCTGGTCGTTGTGCGCATTTCCCCCCCACTTGCCGGTCTAGGGAGCCCTGAAGTCTATCACATGCTTCCTCCAACACATATTGTGGAGACAGCGAGCTGCTTCTTTTCACCTGACAGCGAGGACTCTCACTGGGGAGGTGTAACGCGTGGGAGGATCACACTACCCTCTCCAGTTCCCTCCCCCGCTGTGCAGGCGCCCTGACCGACCTGTAGGAGTCGCTGTTTACAACGACCAGGACCCACCCCACCGGCTTTCCCACCCACTGACACTGCCAATTGTGTAAGTATGGACGACCGACCAAGCCGGAGGTACCGCTGGCAGTTGGATTCGATCCCACTGTCTCTGCGGTGGTAGACAGACGCTTAGTCCGCTGCTCTACCTGGCCACCCACTACCGGACCTTCTGTAGTGTGGTAGTGAAAGGGTTAACCCTTTGTCGTGTGGCAGTGAAAGGGTTAACCTTCTGTATTGTCGCAGTGAAAGGGTTAACCCTTTGTTAGTGTGGTAGTGGAAGGGTTAAATATTATACATACTCAGGGCGGCTAGGTGGTGCAGTGGGCAAGGCACTCACCACCAATGCTGGAGACGCTGGGTTCGAGCCCAGCTCTCCACATTGTTTTCAGTTTGGCTGGTCGTCCATACTAATACAATTGGCAGTATTAGAGGGTGGGAAAACTGATGGCTGGGGATCGGACGTTGTGGACAGCGACTCCTACAGGTCGGTTGGTGCGCCAGCGCAGTAGAATCAGGAAGCGACGGGGGCGGCGTCCCTCCAAAGCGCAGACCCCTGACGCTGAAAGATCGCGCTGCGCAGGTGAAAAGATGCGACGGCTGCTACCTCGAGTACCGGAGGGGACTCGTGCAATGTATGGCTTCGTCCACATTGCAGCCGGCTTGTGGGAGGCATGAAACAGCGTTCGAGATAGGGGAGGGTAGAATTGGATGATACGAAATTGGGATGGGAGAAAAATAGAAAATGGGAGAAAAAGTGGATCAAAAAAATATATATATTATACATACTCAAAAATGAAAACGTGTTGAAAGTGTCGACTACATGGTTGTTTTTGGGCACTCGTTGCGATGCTCCATCTTGTCCACCTGTGTGAATAAAGCTTCCTCCCTGTTCTCCAGCGAGCCTCCACCCGGAGGAGGGAGCAGAAGGTGGCCAGGTGAAGCTACCATGTCCTCTGGCCATGTGGGACCTGGGTCACTGTGACCCTAAACGCTGCACCGGCAGGAAGCTGGTGCGTAAGGGATTCGTACGCTGCCTGCGCATCAGCCAGAGGTTCAACGGCCTCATATTGAGTCCCATGGGCACCAAGTATGTGACACCAGCAGACAGGTGTGTTTTGAGTTTTACTCACCTGCTCTTTTAACACAGCGCAGGGCTTTTCCCCGGGGTTTTCAAGTTAGTGCTTGGGGGGCCTGGGAGGCAAAATAATTTTCAATAAAGAAAGCCATTTGCTGTAAGTTCCTGCAACTTGTTCCTGCAACAATGTACAATGTATAAGGTTGCACAATAATAATAATAATAATAATAATAATAATAATAATAATAATAATAATAATAATAATAATAATAATAATAATAATAATAATAATAAACTTTATTTGTATAGCACCTTTCGTACAAGAATTGCAGCTAAAAGTGCTTCACAGCAGTAAAAAAAAAAGACGGGCATAAAATTAGCACAAAATTGGCATAAAATTAGCACAATATAGGGGGGGCGACAGTGGTAGAGCAATCGTCTGGTAATTGGAAGGTTCCTGGTTCGATTCCCATTTCCCACTCCTCCCGGGTAGCTTGTCGAAGTGTCCTTGAGCAAGACACTTAACCCCTAATTGCTCCCGATGAGCAGGTCGGCACCTTGCATGGTTGCCTCTGCCGTCGGTGTGTGAATGTGTGAGTGAATGGGTCAAATGTGAGGAACAAATTGTAAAGCGCTTTGGATAAAAGCTGTTATATAAATGCACCATTTACCATTTACAATAGTTTAACGTTGTTTAGGAAAAGCCCTGGAGTGTTCCCTTAACATCTATTATTATTATTACTAGATTGCAGATCACCTAACTTAACACTCAGAAACCCAGAACGTTGTGATATTTATTACGTAATGAAACCATTTGTGGATCAACTGTTTTCACGCACAGAGGGATCGTGGCTCAGAGTGGACTGGCCGTCATCGACTGCTCCTGGGCCAAACTGGAAGAGACTCCTTTCAACAAGATGATTGGATCTCACCCCAGGCTGCTGCCCTACCTCGTTGCAGCCAACCCAGTCAACTACGGCAAGCCTTGCAAGTTGTCTTGCGTTGAAGCCTTCGCCGCCACCTTCTGCATTGTGGGTAAGGCTGGAGTTCTCGTGTGGTTGCTACTTGTAGTTCTGTGGTCCAGTGTAGGTCACTGGTCAGTCAAGTCAAGTGTTCCTTTATTAACCCCCTTTGGGAAATTCAAGTGTCATACAGGTAGGAGGATAGGTAGTAATAATAATAGTACATAGAACAAAGTGCAAGTAGTAATGATGATAGTGATAACAGTAGTAGTAGTAGTAGTAGTAGTAGTAGTAGTAGTAGTAGTAGTAGTAGTAGTGGGTGGCAGGATTAGTAGTAATAGTGATGATGGTATACTATACATGGTCCAAACCGTAGTAACACACTGCACCAGAGTCTGTGCCGTGTTTATTATTAACACATTGAGTGCCAACGACGAGAAATCTCGTTGTTGGCCGCCATGTGCTGAGTGACAATGACGAGAAATCTCGTTATTTAATCGGTATTTCTTTTATTAGCGATATCCATAAATCTTTCATCAATCCAGCCTCACGTTATCATTGGGACTGTCTCTGAGCTCGAAAAGGACAAATACCGCCCCCTATCGTCTCTCGGATGGTATTGCACCCATTGGAATGGACTCAATGAAAATGCATGTGAAAAAAAAACTCCGGATTCCACATTTTACTTATCAGGCATGTAACCCGAGACTATTGCATTCATTGGGGCAACCGAAAGCAGCGTGGATTATCTGTTTCTAGGTCTAATGTTGGATAAATAAACGCGATTGATATTTGGAATGGCGATCAGGAATTGGAATAATCTTTTTGCAGAACATCTGATCTGAGGTAAGGAATCTATTTTACCAGTTTTGGGCTAATCAGATGTTTTTTTCACATATTTCACAACGTGTCTGTGTGTGGCTGTGTGTACGTGTATGATGTTAGCGCTGACCAGGTCATAGATAATCGATTTTCAGCCCGCTTCTCTAGCGTGCATAAGTACACATATACTATCGATAATCTAGCGTTTATTTGAAAACGATTCATAAATCAGCCGGAAAATGACAACGTGTTGTGTGTATTCCAGTAAAGGGCGATTCCTGCGGAATCTTTTTTTTTTTTCTAGAAATTTCCAAAACTATACTCGTATTCAAAACGGTATAAAACGGAAATGTACCGATGAAAAAACAATCCGTTTCGTACATGTTGACTGCAAGCAAGTCATTGATAAGCGGGCGTATTAGACACATAGCCATAATTTAAGATATAGTTTATGCGTTCACAAATGTGCTCGCCCTCTCATTGACTAAAGCGCTGGCACTCAAGCGATAAATAGCGCACTGGCAAGAGTCAGATAGTCCTAACAATGTTAATTATTAAGAGTCAGATAGTCCTAACAGTGTTTATTATTAACTCATTGACCGCCACGCTGTTTTCTCATCTCTACTCAATGGCGCCAGCGTTATTGACCATTTTAGCAATGTTTGCGGACCCATCGTGTGTTCTGTATTATAGCTATGGAGACAATAGTATGGCTCATTTTACAGGCATTGTTTATAGTCCAACACTGACTAACCAGTTCATTTCTACATACTTTAGTTTGTGCGCTATTCCATGCTAAACATCGCCCCTTTCCAAAATAATCCAGTATTTTTTCCTACATCGCGAGATATGACGTGTTATATGCATTATGCCCAAATCGTTCTGGTTGCTCGCCTGAAACTCCAAATATTTCCAAATCAAAGGTATATACCATATATATATATATGTGTCTTCACAAAATCATCAAGGGGGGGGGGTCGTTTTACCTCGAAACTGCGATCGTTACCAAAAGCATGTTTTAGGTCTGGTAAAATACGACACTGTGATCGGTACAAAAGCATGTTTTAGGTTAAAAAAATACCAGCAGGTTACCTAAAATAGACCTTACCTCACTCCAAAATGAATAAATCCCAGTCGTCCCATCGCGATCGTAATTACTCGTGTATATTGGGCATGGCTATCATACGGGAAACAATAGATTTGAGGCATCAAATCTCAGACCGATTGCTATGTCCTGATCCACTTTGAGGGGGGAGCAGACGGAGGTAACTCAGTACTGGAAGACAACTGATATCCCCAGTTCAAAATGTAGGCGATACTGCCACCTGGCGGGATTCGATTGTCATTGCAATTTTAACGTAGGCAGCTGTGCCAGGGAGACACAGGCAGCTCAGAGCGAGTGTTTAGAATGGGGATCAAAGGAAAAAGATCAAAGGATCTAAAAACGAGAAAACTCGTTTTTGCCGCTCAAGCGTTGGCGACGAAACACGAGTATACTCGTTTTTGGTGCCCAATGAGTTAAGAGTCAGATGTCGCTGAGTGCTGGGCCCCGCGTGGGACGGACCTGGGATGCGGGGGAGCCCGGATCTGTATGTTGTTATGTTATGGATGTCACTGTAAATGTTGTGTTGTATGTCTATAAATGTTAAATAAAAATTTAAGTTTAAAAAAAAAAGAGTCAGGCAGTCCTAACAGTGTTTATTATTAACACTTTAACTGCCGAAAACGCCGGACTCGTCATTCCCCGCCATGCTCAAGTTGCCGAGGACGCCGTAACTCGTCTTTGATATCAATATTTCAAAAATCTCAAGTTCAAGTTCAAGTTTCAAGTTTCTTTAATAGTTGTCATACAGAAGTACAGAATACTTTCATACAAAATGCTTCTTACTGTTACGCTCCAGAGACTGTGCTAGACAAGATAGTATCAAATAACATAGTATAGTATGTAATTTAGAAGTAGAAAATGAGGTCACAGTGTTCAGTATAGACATATGTACAATGTTCGATGCAGAATAGAATCTGTGATCGAAATCATATTTCCCCTCCGCAGCCTTGACACACAGTGCTGATCTCCTCTCAACCCTCTAGCGGTTCAAGAGCGCCATCTGGTGGCCGATCGGCAGATCGAAACCGGATGTCAACCTTTAACCCGGCAGGACTCACTCCATATGTGGTCCGGGCACTCGCTAATGTTAGAGAGACTCTGTCTTCACACAGTGAACATCGATCGGTGGAAATAACTCGAAAAAACAACATGATTTGGACGTATATACTATTATACAACCTGGAAATAGATCGGGCATTTCAACATCCCATAATTGAAAACTGTCTACTCCACGCTGATCGCCCAACGGCCCGAGGAGACTGGGGTGAGTTTTAGCATGTAGTATTACCGTGTTCGATATAAACTGCTATGATCAACATATGACCCACATTAGATGAATGGTATAACGTTGCCCACGGAATTATAAACGCCCCCTCGCCCATCCGGTCAACATCAGATGACGTGTAGTAAATTCTAGAAGTACGTCCAGTTGACATTTTTGATCTCGCACAGATTCCTACCAAACTGTATTTGATCATCAATATAATGCATTTGGGGCTATAAATCACGTTCTGGAGAAAGCTGCAGAAAAAGATGAAAACATACTTATACTTTAGACCAGGGGTCAGCAACCTTTTTGACATGGAGTGCCTATTTGAAATATAGTTGTAACTAGTGTGCCTCAACAATATTCCATGCATCGTATTTTTTTTTCTCTCATAATCAGGTCTTTTTAATGATAATTCTTACATTATTACATCATTATTGTTATTGTTATTATTAACAATATTATTATGATGGTTGTATCAACCCTAAATCTGAGTTGGGGAGGGGGGGGGGGTGCAATGCAGACAAACAGCTGCATACAGTGCGACCATTTCACTCACATTTGCCCATTCATTTTTGGACACAGCACACACAATAGCTCCACCTACAGGCCTAATGGAGAACTGTACAAAAATAAATAATAATAAGTTACCCAAACTTAAAAATATTGAGTTCAGTTACTGTGCTCAGTTTTCAATCCATAATAAGTTAACAGAAAAATAAGTACACAACCACATTATTTCAACCTAATAAAACTATGTTTATTGTCATTGTTTTAAGAACACAAGTTGACTTGGTAATACTCACATTTTGAGTAAGAAAAATGGCTTTTAACATGTTCAATGAAATAATAGAAAAATAAATAATAAAATGTGTTGATTAAGCACTGGTCACAATGGTGACCGTAATAATGTTTTTGTTATAAGGCTCTGCAAATGTTACTGAATGATGTAGCAATGTATTTCCAGCTAAATTGAAATAATAAACAAATAAAGGGTTTCAATTAAATATGTGTACTATTGTCACATGACACAGCTCAGAAGCTCAGAACACCTCAGAACACAGCTTCATCTAACGAGGCGTCGCAAGGTTTAAGTTTAACTGAGGCTAACGTTAACATGATGGCACACACACAGTGCACACGCAAAGCACACTGTGCTCCACGAGAGAGAGAGAGAGAGAGAGAGAGAGAGAGGGGTTCAGCACCACATGCACAGTGGACAGCTCCCCTACACATACACATGCCGCGTAATAATAATAATAATAATAATATATGCGCGATTGTGCGTATGATCTATTATGCGTAGAGCCCTGCATATGCACGTTCAAGTTCAAGTTAACATGCAAACCGATGTACAGGAAAATAAACAGCAGCCTACCTGTCGCGTCAGTGTTTTGCCTGGCTGAGCTCCGGTTATTTGGGGGGTGTAATTAGTCACTTTAAGCTGGACTGCTGGACACATGCTTCGGAGTGGTCGGTGTCAATCGACTCCGGGAGGGGTTGAGCACGTACTTCATGTGCGAAAAGATCTGCTCACAGAGGTATGTTGACCCGAAGACCGTCAGCAAAGCCATTGCAACGTTCCGTTGACATGGTGGGGATATCTTTTATCCTTGCTTTTATTGTCTCTTTATTTGGCAAGCCTTCAAACAAAACATATGAGGTACAGATAAAAGCCTATATACGTCGCCATCCGTGAATGGCTTTCCACGTTTTGCAATGCAATGAGCAATGCGATAGCAATTGCTTCAGTTGCGTGTTTTTTAGCGCTTGTGAACACTTTGAGGGTGCTGGCTTGCTTCCCATACCTGGCGACGACACGTTTAATGGATTCTGCCTTATCCGCCTGATCCTTGAAACTTGTTTTATGCTTAGTCTCGAAATGGCGTTTCACAGATGATGTTTGGCAAACTACATTTTCCAAACAGAAAGAACACATAGCACGGTCCTTCTGACGGTCCACAAACCCGTAATCGTCTGTCCACGAGGGCTGAAATGTGCGAATTTGCTTTGATTTCTTAGCGGGGGTTGATCATGACACTGCACAGAATGCAACCTCAGCACTGTGTGTTACCTGGCGCGACTGCTGCGGGAGGCCGGCGGGAGGCCGGCTACAGCGGAGCACATGGGAACAGCTGATTGCTGTCATAATATAGGGGTGTGCAGAACAGTCGACTTACAAAAAAGAACCTGTGGGAGGATTTCAACAAGAGATATGCGACAACAGTGCAAAACATTTCACAATAATATTTCAAAGCGAAGTAAAAAAAAAAAAAATAAATAATAATAATAATAATAATAATATTTTTTTTTTTTTTTTTTTTTATGCTGCCCCCCCCCCCCCGCGTGCCTATGGAAATGGTCCCGCGTGCCTAAGCAGGCACGCGTGCCTAGGGTTGCCGACCCCTGCTTTAGACCATATTTTAGTATGAATATGTGAATGAAAAAGTTTAACGTTGCTACACCATGAACAATACATATAGGACATTGAATGGGCCCTAATAATGGCAATCTAGCAATAGAATTTAAAAAGTTATAGCCCTGCAAAGAAGGGGAACTTCTCCATGTTAAATAGAGCTGGCAAGGGATGGTATATCATGAATTTAACCATGACAATCAAAGTGTTAAGAGTCAGATAATCCTAACAGTGTTTATTATTAACACATTGAGTGCCAGGGACGAGATTTATCGTTAGTTCATGCCGACCGTTGAGTGCCAGCGACGATAAATCTAGCTTTTTTTTATTTTTTTTATTAGCGATTTGAATTCATATTTCATCAATCTAGTCTCACGTTAGTGCTGCAAACTCTCTCTGAGCTCCATTGGGAAAATACCGCCCCCTATCGTCTCCCTGTGGTACTGCACCCATTTGGAATGGATTGAAACGAAACACATGGGGGGGGGGGGGGGGGGATCCAGCTTCCTATTTTACTTCATCAGATTCATTTCCGAGCCCCAAAACAGTGAGGAATACATATTTCCAGTGGATCAATAAACGCGATCGATATTTGGAATGCCGTTCAGGAATTGGAATAATCTTTTTAGAGAACATCTGATCCGAGGTAAGGAATCTATTTTACCAGTCTTAGGATAATCAGAACTTTTTTCACCTATATATCGGCGTGTGCCATATGTGTGTGTGTGTGTGTGCAATCAGGAAATAAGAGATTCGATTTTTCAGCCTGCTTATAATAATAATAATATAATAATAATAATAATAATACTTCGTTTTATATAGCGCCTTTCAGAGGACCCAAGGTCGCTTTACATAAGGGGGGTGGGGGGGGGGAGGGGAGGTAACAAATTAACAAACATAGTGGACAGACACAACATATACATATAGAGTGAGAAAGTTAGGGGTTGAAGGCCAGGTTGAAGAGGTGGGTTTTGAGCAGTTTTTTAAATGAGTCCAGAGTTGGGGCGGTGCGGAGTTCTGCGGTGAGGGAGTTCCAGAGGGTGGGAGCTGCCACACTGAAAGCTCTGTCCCCGAACGTCCGTAGTCTGGTTCGGGGGATGGAGAGCTGACCAGTGTCCGTGGATCGCAGGGACCGTGACTGAGTGTAGGGGTGGAGGAGGTCAGTGAGGTACTGAGGTGCCAGGGCGTGAAGGGATTTGTAGGTGAGCAGGAGGGTTTTGTAGGTGATGCGGGATTTGATGGGGAGCCAGTGGAGGTGGATGAGGGTGGGGGTGATGTGCTGCCAGGGTTTGGTGCGGGTTAGAACCCTGGCAGCTGAATTTTGAACATACTGGAGCCTGTCCAGGGTAGCGTATATATATAGCGTGCATAAGTACACATATACTATAGATAATCTAGCGTTTATTTGAAAACGATTCATAAATAGGCCGAAAAATTACAACGTTTTTGTGTATTCCAGAATATTCCAGGCGTTTATCACAGAATCTTTATTTTCCTGAAACTTTCAAAATAGTATAAAGCGGAAATGAACCGATTAAAAAAACAATCCGTTTCGACAATGTTGACTGCAAACAAGTAATTGATAAGCGACAGCCAGATTAGACACATAGCCATAATTTAAGACATAGTTTATGCGTTTGCAAATATAATAATAATAATAATAATGGATTGGATTTATATAGCGCTCTTTGTGACACCCCAGAGACCCCAGAGCGCTTACAGAGTCCATTATTCGTTCATACACAGTCATACCGGTGGTGGTAAGCTACAATTGCAGCCAGAGCTGCCTTGAGGCAGACTCACGGAAGCGTGGCGAATAATCAACGCCTACGGCCCCTCCGACCACCACCAACATTCATTCACATGCATACACATTCATACGAGGCAAGTAGGTTAAGTGTCTTGCCCAAGGACACAACGGCAGTGGGATGGACATGGGCTTGAGCGGGATTCGAACCACCAACCCTTCGATCATTGGACGACCCGCTCTACCCCTGAGCCACGCCGCCCCACAAATATGAGAGCTCTATCATTGAAGTGGACGCTGGCATACAGAGCCCTTTAGCGCCCCCGCATGGCTGGCACTGAATGTGTTAAGAGTCAGACAGTCATAACAGTTCTCAAGTTCACCAGCCATTAGCTCTCCAGCAATTGGCAGCTTGACACTAATACCCATGGAAAAAAAGGATGCACTCATAACTCTGAAATGTATGGATAAAGCGTCTGCCAGGTGGCACGTGTTATGTTGTCTCTGAACATTGCCTTGCGTTTCTTACCGGCATGATTTTGATATAGTCCTTCGTGTCTGATACTGCAGGTTTCCAGGACCTTGCGATGATCCTGCTGCGGAAGTTTAAATGGGGGCCAGTCTTCCTGGATCTGAATAAAGTCCTGCTGGAGCGCTACGCTGCCTGCCAGTCAGAGGAGGAGCTGCTTACCGCGGAAAAGGAGTATCTCACCGCTGAGCCGGAGGAGGAGGAGTTTGGTTAGCTTTGTCCCTCATACTTTTATTTATATATAGATGTTCTGAGCATATATGGTGTTATTCATCTTTTCCCTGCTTAGTGCACAGTCTTCCACTGATCAGCTAACTGCCTTGCTCAAGGGCACTTCAGTGTTAGTTCTTTAGAAAGTGTTACTCATTCACTTCCCCCAGCCGCTCCATGAGTTCCAACGAAGTGACCTTGTGGCCTCAAGCCTGCTTGGCTTACATTCTGATATGGAAGACAGGAGAGGAGAGGAGCGTGGGGCCGAAACTCTGATCATCTATTATTTAGTCACCTGTTTGCCTTGGAGGGTCTTTTTATAGCTGCCACCGGCGGTGAGTATAGGTTGGGCTGTCCAAAGTGTCCATCCACTCGTCTGTCTGTCGGTCTATCTACCAACCTGTCCCAAAATAGTGAGAACAAGATGTTTCATGATACTACAAGTCGAAGTGGCCCAAATTAAGTGGCAGATACCGAGATTTTCTTCTAAATATAGGCAATACAATTTTATCTGAATATAGAAATATGAGAAAAATAAACAATGTAAACTTATACGTTACTCTCAATAAATATAGACAAATAATTTGAATCTGAATATATACTATGAGTAAGAGTAAAAGTAAACAGTATACACAAAGTGCTGTATACACAAGGTGCAGTATACACAAGGTACCCTAACTGGCATGATATACGTCATACGCTGTAGTCCGTGCAGGTTTTGACACACTTAGGGCGGAATCCACAAAGGGTTTGCACAGCTTTTTCCGACGCAAAGCCAGTGCAAATAGCGCTGAAACACAGTTTGCTATCCACAGAGGAGGCGCAATGGGTAAAATGAGGTGGTAAACTGCGTTCCATCAGCATTGTGTCCAGTGCAATTAGCGCATATTTAAATGAGGTAATATGGGCGGAACATGTTCCCCTTTCTATGCAAATGAGCCTCGTCCAAAAACGCTCCCAATCCACAAAGCCCGGCGCAAATTGCACCGAGCAGTTAATGCGACGCACCTACCATCTTCAGAGACAAGGTGATAACTAAGGGCAAAGCCCTAAGCGCTATAAAGGGGCATCATTCCAGCGTCACTGCCAGCTTCATAGGTGATCATGGCAGCAGTAATTGTTGCCAGACGCAGGCCTCGTAATGCCAGGCATGCCCGTGAAAGAATATTTCGAAGGAGAATATCACTTTTTTATTTAAGTGAGACCGAAATCATCCGGAGACACAGGTTGCCAGCTCAAGCAATCCTTGATCTACTGGATGAAATCAAGGATGATATTGAGCCAGCCACCCAGAGATCCCATGCAATCGTATTTATTATTTAAATATTATTATTTAACGTTGTTGTCGGCGTTATTGATTGATTGATTTTGAAACGAGATTTTGATTTTGCATCATGCTGCAACTTTTATTTGTGTTATGCATTGCTCTTGCTGCTTGTTTTATTATGTATTCATTATACAAAGCACTTTGAACAGCAATCCTTGTATGAAAGGTGCTATATAAATAAAGATTATTATTATTATAATGATTGACTGCACTCACGTTCCAATTGTACCACCAAGCGAAAACGATTGTAATTTAGAATGTTTCATCGGGTCCATGAGGAGCTGGAAACATGGCCAATGAAAAGTGTATTCTGGAGTATATGATAATGCAGGTTCTATTATCCTAACTAAACATTAAATACAACTCAAAATATTCGTTAATTATTAAATATCTTCACTGGCACAGTGCCTAAATTCGGTATAAAGATTCTGCACTATGGACAGGTCTGCTCAAAATAATTTATTTGGGGATGACAAACGAATGCAATGACGAAAGATAGTGACAAAAACAAAGGACACAATGTATAAGCAAGCTCTATACATTACGAAGTAAACGAAATACAATATGAAATGAACGGAATCCTAATGGTGAAAAATACTGTTATGTCTGCCTCATTTCGGGTTTATTTTTCCCTTTCCTGATATCTGCCAACACCTCTGTCAGGTGCAGACTGCTCCGCGAGTAAACTGTGCTGGAGCAGATCAGGAGAAAACTGCACACTTATGGGCGTGTCTGCGCTAGTATCTCATCCGCGCAATGTCCCTTAGTGGTTAGCTCACAAAGATGGAGCAGATACCGTGCCAAATTCGCGCCGTTAAGGGTGCAATTGGCACCACGCAATCCATTCTTTAGGATAGTAGTGGATAGGATAGTGGTTGGATCAAAGCAAAAAAGAAATTCAATCTGAATTTAGTATTAACCCTTTTACTACCACCACAGTCTGTAGTGTGGTTGTGAAAGGGTTAACCCTTTTGTCGTGTGGCAGTGAAAGGGTTATCCTTCTGTATTGTTGCTGTGAAAGGGTTAACCCTTTGGTAGTGTGGTAGTGAAAGGGTTAAGGCCTGTAAGGTAAATGTAGCCATAGAAACATGAATTTGGCACAATGATAGACAATGTTGTGCAAATGCATCACACCAAAAAGATTTATTGCACCATTTTACGCACATTGTTCAGGACAGTTAGAACAGCTGAACAGATAGGTCAGTTAGGACAGTCGAAATCCCGACCAATCTTTCTTGTAGACTAAAAACACGCTACTTCAATCAATATCTGAAATGAAGGAGAGGGAAAAAAACGACTAACCTTCTTACTGTCTTCTACTATCATGCACTCTTCCACTAAATAATCTCCCTTGACTATATTACTACCTACTATGTCTCACCCAAGTTTCAATACTGTTTGTCTGATGAACATTGTTACTCGGCTGAAAGAGTTGTACCCTTCCTGCTGACCTGTTGTACAGAACTTGTAAGTCACTTTGGATAAAGCATCAGCTAAATGACTAAATATAAATGTAAATGTTAAACTTTGAAGAGCCATAACTCGTACGTTGGAAGTCCAAATAGAAACGCGGTACACATGCTCTGCTATCCTTGGTTTACAATCTTGTCTTTAGGAACTCTCTTATGTCTGTCGTATTAGATTTTCTGACCGGGCAACGACCAGTGCCATGAATGAAATCCATAAAAGGCTACATACAGTCTCATTTCTAGAGCATGAAATGCAAGTATTTCCCTAATCAATGGTATAAAGGCGCAGCGCCAATATGACAACGTGCCACCATGTGTTTCTTTTTGAGATTTAATTTTTTTACTTTAAATTTTATTTTTGCAGCGAAAGCTTGAGGCTTAGAAACAGACCCATCATTGTCTACTATGTGATTGGTCGGTTCTCTGTCCCACTGTGTGTGTGCATGCGCGGGTGTGTGTATTCACGCTCAACGTTAAACTAATTGTGCAATCTTTTTTTTTATCCACTTTTTCTCCCATTTTCTATATTTTTCTCCCATCCCAATTTTCGTATCATCCAATTCAACCCTCCCCTGTCACGAACGCTGTTTCTTGCCTCCCACAAGCCGGCTGCAATGTGGACTAAGTCATACATACAGTAGCACAAGTCCCCTCCGGTACTTGAGGTAACAGCAGTCGCATCTTTTCACCTGCGCAGCTCGATCTCTCAGTGGCGAGGAGTAACGCGTGGGAGGCTCACGCTGCCCCCGACACTTCCTGATTCTACTGCGCAGGCGCACCAACCGACCTGTAGGAGTCGCTGTCCACAACGCCCGATCCCCACCCATCAGTTTCCCACCCCCTAATACGGCCAATGTGTATTAGTACGGACGACCAGCTAAACTGAAAGCAAATGTGGAGCGCTGGGCTCGAACAGGCGAGCCCAGCGTCTCCAGATTTCGTGGTGAGCGCCTTGCCCACTACGCCACGTAGCCGCCCTAACTAATTGTACAATCTTATACACTGTACTTACATGAATAACTTGTGTTTGTGTTTGCTATTTTATTGAAATTATGTTTTTAAGTCACAGGAAATTACAGCAACTGTTGGGCTTTTTTTTTTATAGCAAAAAGCCCTGAAATGTGAACGACACAAATGTAAAACGGTGCCCAAGGTTACTTTTCTTTAAGAAATGTTTTCTTTTTTTGTTGCCATTTTGTCTTATCTGCCATGTTTACGGAACTGGGCTTGTGACCAGAAGATTGCCGGTTTGATACCCTTGAGCAAGGTACTTAACCCCCAACGGTTCCAATGCAGCCGCTCAGAGGCAGAGAGTGTGAATAATGTGTCTCTGTGCGGGTGTGAGCCAGGGCTGGAAAACAGCATCCGTACTCGATGACCCCATCCTGGCCAAATAAGGTTTAAAAAGGGTGCAGTTCCCACGAACGGCCACAGGGTGCCAATCTTTTATAGTCCAGCTTTAAAGAGTCAGGCTGTTTCAAAACACTTTTAGTCACACCAAATTTGGTAAAATAAGCAAATAAAATGAATCCACAGTAAACAAGAAAATAAACATAACAGGGTATATTAAAAAGGGCCTTATTGGATAAAGAACTGGCCTCTCTACTAATCAAAGAACTTGAGAAAGGGGTCGGCTTAGCAGGAAAAACCGCCATACCTTCACGTATGTTTGTCCAATCATTGATTGTAATGCTTGGTGTATATTGACTAGCGGCTGGGAAATGTGTATTGCAAAGACAAATTAAATTAGACCAGTTTAACCGCAGAAAAAAAAAAGCTTCAAGCACATACCAAGACGGCAACGGGAGGTTTCATTCAGCCAACTAGGTCACAGCATGTCGTGAATTACGTGCTTGATGAGAGGTGAAGGAGTTTGTGAAGAGCACCATGAATACAAATCTTGTGAATTGTTGACATTATTCACATTTTATATAAATCTTGGGAAATGTAAACCCTGTCGTGTGTTGTCGGGATTCCAGGCCGGTTGACCCAGAAATGTTGCATGTGAACGCTAACGCCTCTTACAGTGTATGGGGGGGGGGGGGGGGGGGGGGATTTCCTACATCGCTTGGAAAGTTGCCCCTAACTTGGTGAGGAATATGTCACATTGCTGAGATGGTGACGTCTGTTATGTGTTCTGTATCTTGCAGATCCATTTGATGTGGACTCTGGAAGAGAATGTATGAATCTGAACAGACCCCAACGGTGAGACTTTTGAGACAGTGCATTCATATATTTATAATAATAATAATATTCATGAGGAAATCACCCCCCGGGCCCTTCGATTACAGATGGATATCGTTTGACAGGTATAGCCTATGTTTTAACTGTTGATTCTTGTTTTTATTTAGTACTGCTGAAGATGAGGATTCAAGTGAAGAAGACTCAAATGATGATGATGATGAAGAGGAAGAAGTGCGAGCAGAAAGCGATGAGGACGAGGAAGAGTCACGAAAAGAATGTGATGAAGATAAAAAATCATCACAATAAAGAACATTGGATGAGGGCCTTTCAACAGTCACACTACATTTGTGGATACAATTTTGTAACATTCATGATTTAAATACATTTTGGCTATTAACAATTCCACTTTCGATGAAATATCTGTTGACTGTGTGTGTGTGTGTACAGACAAAATAATAAACGTTGAAATTTGTAATCAGTCTCCAGTTGTGGGCAATGGGACATGAAACAGTGCTATGAATGGTTTGGTGGATACCTCCTCCAATGTACAGTTTCTACGTCAAATGTTAAATTTAGACTCTTTTTGTATCACAAACAGTACTGTATTTGTAAATCTGGTATGTCATAGATGTAGCAGTACTGTATGTCATATATGTTATAATGAATTGAAAATGGGGGACCTTGATGTAAATGAGACGAAAGTCTTTCTCTGGTCTGCATTCCCTTAACAATTGTGTGTATTGAGCCGTACTGTATTGTACCCATTCTTCTGCTATCTGTTCATAACGTTTTCAATCAATCAATATATAGCTTTACATTTGGAAGAACTGAATATAGTTGACAGACAGGGGTGGGGTGGTGTTTAGCAGTGTGTACTGTGTGTGGCCTGTACCAGTGCAGGGGACATCTTATTCCAATGATTACCTCCAACGGGAAATGATGAAGGCAGGGATATATATATAGATTACTGGGAGATAATCAGGAAGGAGAGTAGGTGAAGAAGCCACGTCTACTCGGAAAACAACACGCAGAAGATGAGTGGTATGTTGCCACCTGACTCCATGATACACCATCAGAGTGAAATGAAGTTGAGTGAGGTTGTAAATGTGGCGAGGAGGAGGAGGGAGGAGGGGGGCGGGGCCACACGGGGGGGGGGGCTCTCCTCTCCTGTCTTTGCGGTAACATTGTTGTGGAACGACGTCACAGCGGCTCGAAAATGAAGGCGCAGAAGAGGCAGCCATTACTGGAGGAGGTTCTGTAAATTATTATTTTCATTCCCAAATAAATACCCGCGGAAAACTCCCATGGCAAGAGCCACAAGTCAACTAGTGAGTATTGCCACTTTCACACGAGTATCTATTCGAAGCCGCCGGCGTTTAGGACGTGTTTATTGACAACAAATTCAGTTACATTCGTCGTGGGGCCTTGCTTGGTCCAGAACAGCGGTACATGACTTACTAACTAGCTACCGTTAGCTAACATAAACTCCCCAAACAGCTACGGAAATGTGCTTTCTCCGACACCGACTCACATTCAATATCACTGATTATGTCTGTAGTTTGTAGTCGGTGTCGCATTTTCTCTAGTTTGGTGTTTTATACTTGGGTTTGTGGCTAGTTTCCCCCCAATGTTATGATTCCTGTTGGGTGGTAGTAGTAACGTTAGCTGTTAGCTTTGTGACGCGTTTTTAGCTTTAGCTTCGCGCTTTCTGACGATGCAGTTGCTTAGCTTAGCTCCACGTTAGTTGCTACACTGCACTGCTGCTAACTAACTGTCAACGCTCGATACTTCTTTCATTGCCAGCCATACTTTTTGAAATAAGAAAAGTTTGAAGAAGAAAAGGTGTTGAGCTAACGTTTAAAAGTAGAGTTATTGTTGTCTAGCTCAGCTAACACGGGGGCTAATTGGCTAAGTGATCAACTTGCTGCTGTCAGTGATGGCCGGCACCAGGCAGCGGTGCTAATGTTAGCTAGCCAGCTAAAGAAGTAACTTTGCATAGGCCTGTACTCGAGGTGCTATATGTTAGCTCACTTGTTAAAATAATAACCTTTAGCTATGTTCATGTAGCCAAGCTAACAACCATCAATGAATGTGGTTTAGGTAGCTAAAGGGCCACACCTCGAGTATAACCACTGATTTATTTGAATGAAAAGAGGCCAAAATCTTGTTAACAAGCTAAGCTAGCTACTTAAGCTAAAGTAGCCAGTGAGAGACGACCTTTGCATTGAATGACGGGCCTACTTACTTTACGAAAATATCATACGAAGAAAGTTACAAAAAGTGAAACTGGTAACAAGTTAGCCCAATTGCTAATTTGGTCCTTTACTGTCCTAAGCTGCTATTATAATACCATGTTTTCAGATCTGGGGCATCAATTTTAATACTGCTTTCTCAATGTTTTTGTCTTGCTCTGTCGATTAGGCTGCAACACATATAACTTTTCCAAGTTAGGTGGTGTTGTAACTTTCAGCACCAAGTTGCAAATAAGTATAAGCACCAAGTTGCAAATAAGTATAAGCGATAACATAATTTGTTTTAACATTCAGTATTGGGAGGGATGGGCCCATCATCGGGTTACCAACTCATTGAATAGGCCTTCCACATCCCTGTGTTATTGATAAGTCTTCTCTCTCCCAAATTAGGCACACTTAATTCCGTCCAGAGCTGCTTATGGCATCTCCCTCTGAGGTCACAATTCTGGCTGCAGTGACCAAAATGGATGACCCCGTTTTTGGCTATATTCACAAAAAGTAAAAGCTTGTTGGCTTTTGATGTTTTTGTTTTTTCATTCTGTAGATCTCCTCTCTTGTTTATGCTTGTTGTCGCTATGATGTGTCATGCATAATTGGATGTAACTATAGTCATGTAAACGGTTCCCAAACACCACTGTAGTTTCCGTCTTCATTAGTGTGACTTCTCATAACAGGAGTGGCCAAACTTGTGTGACATAAGGTAGTGGGTCTTTTGCCAAACAACCCAATTGGATGTTATCGAATAGAAGAGTTGCTGGTTGGCATCATCCTCCTAGATCTGGTTAATATGCCTTTCAAGCATGTTATCTAAAACCAACTTACTCAAGTATAAAGGCATTGCCTAAAGATGAACCAAATGAAATACCTTGTTGTTGTTCTCCTTGCTGGAACCTTAGACAGCCTAAAAGAATGTTGTGAAGGGCCAGATTTTTTCTGCCTGTCCTACTTTGGGCTTCCCTGACTTGGCCTAGAATATGTTGTGGTTGCTATTTATTGAGTTATTGATAGCACTGTGACAAATAACATGTTTTTCTTTTTTGATTAATTGGAACAATCATCCCAAAGTCATCTATTCGCCATCAGTGGTTCTGATGTAAAGCGATACTTGCTTATTCAAACTTTTAGACACTTGATACAACACAGGCCTGTTTGCCAATTTTATTTCTTATACATAGTTTTGCGATGGTTACCTTATAATATAATTGTTCAATCATCGCAATGATGATGGTTTCCACACAATGGGCCCAAAAATGAAGAGTATAAACTCTGACTACCTCCCTTGACTTTCAAAATTAGATTTGATTCAAATATATTGTCATCATATAGCACAAGTATACTAGTATAAATGCAGTCCAAGTACAGTACAACAAAAAGGACGTTTGGCATCCAACCAGAGTGCAAATGTAACAGTAAAGTGCAATAGTAATTTACAATGTACAGGTGATTAAACTGGATATAAGATATATAAATGAGTACTACTGAGTAATAGTGCTAATCAGATGTATAAGTTGTAGTATTACTATCTACAGTGATACAGGTATAAAGACACTGGTAGTAAGTCATACTAGCCTACTACTAGTAAGAGTAGGTAAGGGATATGTATAGTATCTACAGTTGTATAAAAAGGATTATGTGCAGGTATGTTTAAAGACAGATGTGGATATATATATACGGTAAGAATAATGAAAATAAAAAATGGTATATACCGCATTATTGTACTATGCTATCATACAGAGTTATATGCATTATGTGTATATAGAAGGATTATATGCAGGATTGCAGGTATATTCAGAGACAGATATCTATATATGCAGTGTATATTAATGTATATATTCATTAGGCTATATTATATACATTTATATAAGAGGACAATGACAGTTTAATAGTACTGAAAGAGGACATGTATTGGTTCAGAAATGGGTTAGAATATATATACACGGTAAGAATAAATATGAGTATACAGCATTATTCTACATGCTATCGGTTATATGGGCATACAGATGTTGTTATGTATATAAAAGCATCTCAAGAATCCCAACTGCATTATCCAGCCGGGCGTGACATCATCTAAACACCCCCCCCCCCCCCCCCCCATCTCTCTCCCTGTTTCCAGTATGATGTTGTGCCCATTCAACCCAGCGTTGTCATCTGTTCCTGCCCACATCCATCAATGGTAAGAAGCCAGCCGGACTCCTGCGCGCCACTTGCTATCCCCGGCGCAAGTAGCGGCCACTGTCCCGGCATGGAGGGGCCGGCCCACCGGACGCAGCCCGCCCTCCAGGCCCCTCAGCCGCGCAAGAAGAGGCCAGAGGACTTCAAATTCGGCAAGATCCTGGGAGAGGGCTCCTTCTCGACCGTACGTATATTATCGCCCCCGCATTCCATTGGGCTTATGAATTGGCCCTGGATATAGATGTCGTTACACGCTAGCATTCCTGCGGTCGCGATACTCGGGTGACTCATCGTCTATTTCATTTCAGGTTAATTGATCAGAAGCGGCGGATGTGTCTGTGTAGAGGGGCGGCGGTGTCTCTGTAGAGGAGCGGAGGTGTCTCTGTAGAGGAGCGGAGGTGTCTCTGTACTGTAGAGGTGCGGATGCGTCTCTGTAGAGGAGCGGATGTGTCTATGTGGAGGTGTCTCTGTAGAGGGGTGTCTGTGTAGAGGGGTGGAGGTGTCTGAGGAGGAGCGGAGGTGTCTGAGGAGGAGCGGAGGTGTCTGTAGAGGGGTGGAGGTGTCTCTGTGGAGGTGTCTCTGTAGAGGGGTGGAGGTGTCTCTGTAGAGGGGTGGAGGTGTCTCTGTAGAGGGGTGGAGGTGTCTCTGTAGAGGGGTGGAGGTGTCTCTGTAGAGGGGTGGAGGTGTCTCTGTAGAGGGGTGGAGGTGTCTCTGTAGAGATGTGGAGGTGTCTGTAGAGGGGTGGAGGTGTCTGTAGAGGGGTGGAGGTGTCTCTGTAGAGGGGAGGAGGTGTCTCTGTAGAGGGGTGGAGGTGTCTGTAGAGGGGTGGAGGTGTCTCTGTAGAGGGGAGGAGGTGTCTGTAGAGGGGTGTAGGTGTCTGTAGAGGGGAGGAGGTGTCTGTAGAGGGGTGGAGGTGTCTCTGTAGAGGGGAGGAGGTGTCTGTAGAGGGGCGGAGGTGTCTCTGTAGAGCGGTGTAGGTGTCTGTAGAGGTGCGGATGTGTCTCTGTGGAGGTGTATCTGTGGCGTGTCCGTCTCCAACGCAGGACTGTTGGGTCATGTCACTTCATACTGTAGTCTACCCATATAACACTGTATGATGGCATGTACAATAGTGCTGTATATACCGCATATATACATTTATATATTCATATTTACTGCATATACATATCTATATCCATATCTGTCTGAATATACCTGCATATAATTCCTCTATACATACTTATACACCTGCATGTAACTCTGTATGATGGCATGTACAATAGTGCTGTATATACTAGGGGTGGGGGAAAAAAATCGATACGTATAAGGAAGTTGCATTGTTCATTTCAATACCTGTAATAGTGCAGTAGTCCACACACACGCATGTGCATTCAGTTAAGTTGGAATATGACTGTAATACAAACAGTTCAGTTTGTCAGGTACATGCAACACAGATTACAGTGTTTACATCTGTCTGCTTGAGAAAATACCATGTTCTGCAATAAAAATTATTAGAGTGAGATGAACAGACTGAACTTTATTTTATTAGATAAAACATGTTGACAAAGTTTTACTTTGCAGTTGAAAAAAGGTAATAAATTAAATTTGATTAAAAAAATATATATTTTTTCCCGCAATACTCAGCGTATCGCGATATATTTAGTATCGCGATACTATTGTATCGTGGCGCAAGCAGGGACCGAAACTAAAGCCTGCCGCCCACCAGGGGCGCTCAGTTTTTACCTTTGGCGCTTGACACTTAGAGGGCTGCCCGCCGTGTGGCGTGTAGACGTGTAGTTCATAACGATACTCTTATTTTGATTGTGCGAGTACAGATTATAGCCTCTCTCGTATTTTTTTTTCTCCGCCGCGAGATCGTTAAAAAACTACAAGTCCCACATTGCACTCAAGTCAACGGTCCAATCACAGTAGAGTGACGTGACTGGTTTCATGAGAAAGAAAGCAAATGACCAATCGGAAGCTCTCATTTGGCTTGTTTACTTCCTGAAACGCCACCATTGCGATATGCGGGCAGTCTGCGCTAGTTTAGATCGGACCTCCATGAGCTACCGTTACCGTTTAAACAATGACCCAGTCAACTATTCACTTTTAGTTTAATTAGTGATGCACGATATATCGGCCGATGATATAATATCGGCCGATATGGCCGTTTTTTTACACATCGGTATCGGACCGATATCAAGATAGGGCCGATATTACATGTTTTGGCCTTAAATAGTTTCAAAATATCAGTCATTTCTGAAAATAAGTTACAAAAGTAAAAAAATTATGCGTTTTGGAAAATAGCTCTTTATTTGATTATCATAAAAAAGTGTTTTCTATACAGAGATATCGACATCGGTAAATATCGGTATCGGCCAGAACAGCAATATTAATATCGGTTATCGGTATCGGCCACAATTTTCACATCGGTGCACCACTAAGTTTAATACATGACGAGGCATTGTCTAACAGTATCTAGCTGGCTAGCTACTGATAGCTGCTGATATCAACAAATGCTCCAGCAATAGTCGACTCAAGTGCATAATACCTCCGTTCCCTCGTTAGCTAGCTCATGTTAGCTAGCTCCCGTTAGATCTATCTGTCCCAGTAAACTAAATTGTCTTAACGTTATCTACCGGGCTAGCAGTAGCTACAGATAGCTCCTGATATCAATGTCTTATAACATTGATTGAATGCGTATTCTAGCTGAGGGCATGTTGAATGTGATTTGACAAAACAACCGTAACGTTATACCAATAGGGTCCAGCTGCATCGCCGGAGAATCCTTGCATGCTGAATGTAGGGTCTAGCTGAATATAGGGTCTAGCTGCAGGGCCGGAGAATCCTTGCTGGAGCTGGAGGCTACTCAAGTATACACACAGACAGTGGAGCTGTTTGCAGATAGCGAGCATTTTGACTTATTGCGTGGTGGCGATGTCTCGCAGATAATACAACTACAAGTATGATTCTATAATATATATTTTATTTAAAAAAATTTTTTATATAAAATATATATATATATTTTTTTAATCAAACAAAATTGGGCAGGTAAGAAATATGCTTGGCGGGTAGATTCTTCCCATCTACCCGCCACTGGCCGGTGAGTCAAAAAGTTAATTTCGCTCCCTGGGCGCAAGTATCGTGATAGTATCGTATCGTGAGGTCTCTGGCGATTCCCACCCCTAGTATATACCGCATATATATTATATTATTATTATATATAGTATATATATTCATATTTACTGCATATACATATCTATATCCATATCTGTCTGAATATACCTGCATATAATTCTTCTATATATATATATATATACACCTACTTATACACCTGCATGTAACTCTGTATGATGGCATGTACAATAATTCTGTATATACCGTATACATATATTTATTCTGTGTGCCAGATGTACACATCTGTCTGTACATACCTGCACATAATACTTTTTACATATCTATATATACATATCCTTTACTTACTCTTACTAGTTACACTGCTGGCCTCACTGTACATATTATGGTAATACATACTACAACTCTGCACATACATCTGATTAGCACTATCACTTAGTAGTACTAATTCATATATTGTATACCCAGTTTAATCACCTGTACATTGTATATTACTATTGCACTTTACCGTTACATTTGCACTCTGGTTGGATGCCAAACTTCTTTTTGTTGTACTGTACATGTGCTGTTATGATGACAATACATTTGAATCAAATTTCATCTAAATACAGCTTTTTTTTCTTCTTCCCTCATCCTCCAAAGGTCGTCCTGGCGAGAGAACAGTCGACGTCTAAAGAATATGCAAGTAAGTGACACTTTTATGCACGAGGAGGACATGTTGAATACCTGCTGCAAGACACCGCACTCTAGATGTGAAAAGTGCCCCGCCTCCCTACACCTGACTGCTGCACGCTGAAATGTCCTTCTCTTCTCCTTCCAGTTAAGATTCTGGAGAAGCGGCATATTATGAAGGAGAACAAGGCCCAGTACGTGAAGAGGGAGAGGGACGTGATGTCAAACCTAGATCACCCGTTCTTCGTCAAACTCTACTTTACGTTTCAAGATGATGAGAAGCTGTGTATCCTTCCTTTTTAAACCACTCGAGTGCATCGCGGCACGGGCTCTGTCACTTTGTATCAGTTGCTTTGTATTTGCTCGTACAGTAAGTGGTCACTAGCTACCGCAGGCAGGCAGGCACTTTGCATTTTAGATTCAAATGTATTGTCATCATAACAGCACAAGTACAGTACAACGAAAATAAGTTTGGCATCCAACCAGAGTGCAAATGTAACAGTAAAGTGCAGTAGTAATATACAATGTACAGGTGATTAAAGCGGGTATAAAATATATAAATTACTACTACTGGGTAATGGTGCTAATCAGATGTATGTACAGGGTTGTAGTATTAATATATACAGTGATACAGGTATAAAGAAACTATGGTAGTAGTCATACTGGCCAGCAGTGTAACTAGTAAGGATATGTACACATATAGATATAGTATCTACATATATGTAAAAATTATGCAGGTATCTACAAACAGATGTATATACGGTAAGTGTATGTATAATATGTGTATACGCTATCATACAGAGTTATATCGGTTATATGCACCGTCTTCTACTGTTACTCAACAATGATTGTTTTTCCATTGGTTCAGGGTTAAAATGTGTCCTTAACTAAGCTCTCTTCAGATTTTGGCCTTAGCTATGCTAAGAATGGAGAGCTTCTGAAATACATTCGCAAAATTGGTTCTTTTGACGAGACCTGTACTAGATTCTACTCGGCTGAAATAGTCTGTGCTTTAGAGTATTTGCACGATAAGGGGATAATACACAGGTAAGATGCCTTTTTATGTTATATATATAATACACAGGTAAGATGACTTTTATATTATATATAATACACAGGAAAGATGACTTTTATATTATATATAATACATAAGTAAGATGACTTTTATATTATTCTGTATTTGCCATTGTTTTCCAGAACGGCTTAATAACGTGGCGTACTTTGGTAGCCGTCTTCTCACGTCATTCAACCCGTATCGCTTTCCCCACAGAGATCTAAAACCTGAGAATATTCTACTGAGTGAGGACATGCACGTTCAGATAACAGATTTTGGAACGGCAAAGCAGTTAACGGCTGACAGTAAGCATGGTACGTAAACAACCCCAGTTAAACTTGTGCTTGACCACGCAAAGTGTTCACTGACTCATCTTTTGCATCATCAGGGTATCTGCAGCGTATTTTAAAAGTATTACATTCATAATTCTCATCATTAACACTTTCCGTGCCAGCCGTGCGGTGCCTAGGAACCCCGTTGCGTGCCACCGCTCTATTCAATGACAGAGCTCTCATATTTGCGAACGCATAAACTATATCTTAAATTATGGCTATGTGCCTAATATGGCCGTCGACTTGTTTGCAGTCAACATTGTCGAAACGGATTGTTTTTTAATCTGTTCATTTCCGCTTGATACCATTTTGAAAAACGCTAGTTTTTTGAAAGTTTCAGAAAGAAATAAAGATTGTGTTAAACGCCCTTTACTGGAATATACTGGAATACACAACACGTTATTTTTTGGCCTATTTATGAATCGTTTTCAAATAAACGCTAGATTATCGATAGTATATGTGTACTTATGCACGCTATAGAAGCGGGCTGAAAAATCGATTATCTTATTTCCTGATCACACACATACACACATATGGCACACGCTGATATATAGGTGAAAATAGCTCTGATTATCCCAAGACTGGTAAAATAGATTCCTTACCTCAGATCAGATGTTCTCCAAAAAGATTATTCCAATTCCTGATCGCCATTCCAAATATCGATCGCTTTTATTGATCCAACGCTGGGTACTGGAAACACATATTCTCCGCTGTTCTGGTGGTGGGCAATGACTTGGATCGTCTCCGGTTACTTGTCTGACAAGTAAAATGTGGAAGCAGGACTTTTTTTTCTCCATGCGTTGCGTTTCATTCAATCCAATCTATCATCCGGAGAGACGATAGGGGCGGTATTTTCCATCTTCGAGCTCAGACGGATCCCCACTGGTAACGTGAGGCTAGATTGATGAAAAATGTATGGAAATCGATAATAAAAAAAATAACGAGAAAAAGACGAGATCTCTCGTCGTTGTCACTCAACGGTTGGCATGAACTAACGAGAAATCTCGTCGTTGGCACTGAAAGTGTTAAATACCTTAAAAAGTCTTGCACAGGTATTTCATTGGGGGTGGGGGGGGGGGGGGGGTAGCCTGCCTGTCAGGAGATGACATAATATATGAAATGTATTCAAGTCGTTGTTTTTGCTCGTTCTACCAGGAGCTTGGTGCATCTGGCGAGAGCTTGTACGGAACGCGTGAGAATTTAAATTGGTTAACAGTCTGTAGTGTGGTAGTAAAGGGGTTAACCTTCTGCAGTGTGGTAGTGCAAGGGTTAACCCTTTGGTAGTGTGGTAGTGAAAGGGTTAAAGTTAACTTGTTGAAAACCTGCAGATACCTTGATCAGAAGATTGTGTAAAATAAAAATAAACTATTATATATATAATTGAATGTGTTAATAACAGAAACTCATCAATGTTGTAATTGTTTTGCAGCGAGAGCGAACTCCTTCGTCGGAACAGCACAATACGTGTCTCCCGAGCTGCTCACGGAGAAGTCGGCCTGCAAGAGGTAACGGGATGCCTCCCTCGGACGGCCGGGCCGCTCCCTGGCCGCTGCCGCTATTTACCGTTTGTAGGAAGGGACTCAGGGAGGGCTCTCAGGTGACCGTGACACTGAATCAATATACTTCTTTTTTCTTTAGCTCTGACCTCTGGGCCTTGGGATGTATAGTCTATCAGCTGGTAGCTGGTTTACCACCGTTCAGAGCTGGGTAAGTACTTTCACGCACACACACGCATATATATATATATATATATATAATATATATATACACGGTTTTCATAGATTCATAAAGATCGATCCGATCCACCTCTCTCCCTCCGCCCCTCTTCTCTCGATCCTCCAATCACAAGCGTCGGATGAGGAAAGCAGGGCTTGTGATTGGAGGATTGACAAAAGGGGGGGGGGGGGGTTGAGGTCAGTTCTATCACGGCAGGTACTCCTCACGCGCTCACCTCTTGTTTTCCCCTCCGCTGACACTGATTCTCCGGGGAGATTACAAGCGCAACAAGTGTTTCTGCTCGAGGGAGAAATGTGTCAGAAATGCCGGTCTCTGGTCTAGTAAACACCTGTGATTTATCGTGCCTGTTTTTCTTGTCCTGTGTACCCTGTTCTGTTCCCGACCAGAAACGAGTACCTAATATTCCAGAAGATAATAAAGCTGGAGTATGAGTTTCCAGAGAAATTCTTCCCTAAAGCCAAGGATCTTGTCGAACGGCTTTTGGTAGGTCACATCAAAAATACCCATTTCTTTTGGTAATATGAGCGGTATTGAGAGGAAGCTTTCGTTTCATACTTTTGCAACCCGTACCGACTTGGAAGGTTGCGTTTGGGGGGGGGGGGGGTGTACAGGTACAAGCGATTTGTCTACATTCAGTCTGTTCCCCCCTTTTCAACAGTCGCTGGACCCCTACAAGCGGATAGGTTGCGAAGAGATGGGAGGCTATGACCCTCTAAGAGGCCACCCCTTCTTCGAGAGCATCTCCTGGGGCGACCTCCACCTGCAGACGCCCCCCAAGCTCACCCCCTACCTGCCGGCCATGTCCGAGGACGACGAGGACTGCTACGGAAACGTGAGCCCGCTCGCCTCCCTATACAGTAGCTTTTCTTTTTTACATCCCATAATGTACGTCCTCTGCCATGAAGCGGACGGGGCTGTGTAGCGCCTTGCCTCCGGGGCACAGATGCCACTAAACTATGTACAGACTGTGTACAAACCCGCTGCGCATAACTTGCACTGGGGCGACAGCGGCTCAGGGGGGAGAGCACTCGTCTGGTAGTCAGAAGGTTCCCGGTTCGATACCGGTGTGTCGAAGTGACACTTGACCCCTAACTGCTCCCGATGAGCAGGTCGGCACCTTGCATGGGTCGCCTCCGCAGTTGGGTGTGTGAATGTGAGGAACAGAAAATTGTAAAGCGCTTTGGATAAAAGCACTATATAAAATGCACCATATAGAGTGTCTGGTCAGTAATATGGGTCTCCCAGTCCCTCAGCTCTGCAGTAAACACAAAATACGTGTTCTGGTATCCCTTCCCACTTTATCCAATCAGGAAAGATAACCCTAGATATTTTTTATTTCAAGAAATCTTGCCAAGCCAAATTGCCCCCGCCATCGGTGTGTGAGTGAACGGGTGAAATGTGAGGAACAAAAAATTGTAAAGCGCTTTGGATAAAAGCTGCTATATATATATAAACACCCATTTAACCAAACGTCAACCCTGCATTTCCCTGCTAACGCTCCCCGTCCAGTATGATGACCTCCTGAGCCAGTTCAGCAGCATGCAGGTGGCCCAGTCCAGCTCGTCCCACTCCCTGTCGGCGCCGGCCGAGTCCCCCGCCCCCCCGCAGAGGTCCAGCAGCAACATCGAGCAGTACATCCACGACCTGGACAACAACTCCTTCGAGCTGGACCTGCAGTTCTCCTCGGAGGAGAAGCAGCTGCTGCTGGACAAACAGACCAGTGGAAACCCCTGGTGAGCCCCTCTCGCAGCATGCCTCTCTCCTCCTCCCGTCGGGCCTGCTGACGGCCGTGTGCGCGCGCCTTATATAGAGCGCTGGCGAGAAGTGTCTGAAAATGCTGCCGTGTGTGTGTGGGGTTATAAACACTGTTGAATAGATAACGTCTTTCGGCGTGTGGGAAATGTCTCTGTCGTGTTCATGAACTGGCTTACCGCTCGTTTGCACAGGCACCAGTTTGTGGAGAACAACCTGATCCTGAAGATGGGCCCGGTGGATAAGCGGAAGGTGCGTTGGTTCTCGTGTTTTTTTCTTTTTTTCTTTTTTTGCAATTCCCTCCTGGCTGATTCTATGATTGAATTCCGAGACTTTCCATCTTTCATCGAGTTGTGGGGTGAAACCTCTCACTCGAGTTTCAAGATTTGTTTTATTTGTCACATAAGTACATAATACATTACAGTGAAATGCTTGGTTCTGTATGAGCCTCCTGAGAATGCTTCATACCGTAAACAGAATGAAGACCAAACACTATACAAAATATACGCTCAACTGTAAAAAAATAAAATCTTTTTATTTTTTATTTACAAAATGCTAAAATTGGGTAGAGATGTAGTGCAAATATTCTAGTAATAAATAAGTGTAAAAAAATAAAAGATGTTTTTGTCATTGTTAAATTTCAAGTGTAAGTGCCCCGACCCTCATCCCATTCCAAGATGATTTTCTTTTGGACGTACGTCTCCTGGTGTCGCTCTGAGCACCGGCTTATAGGAAATGAAAGGGGAAGGGGAATGGAAGGGGAATTCCCAGGTTCTGGTGGTGGTGGGGGTGGTGGGACTCTCTCTCATGCACCACACCAGCCCCCTCTATTGGTGATCTCATGCCCCAACATGTCCGGCCTCTCTCTGTCTCTCTCTCTCTCTCCTCCACCACCACTACAGGGCCTGTTCGCTCGGCGGAGGCAGCTGCTCCTTACTGAAGGACCACACCTGTACTACGTGGACCCCGTCAACAAGGTCCTGAAGGGGGAGATCCCGTGGTCCCTGGAGCTGCGGCCAGAGGCCAAGAACTTCAAGACCTTCTTTGTTCACACGGTAAAAACCCAGGCCGCCGGTCTCGCCACGACAAGCAGACTGCAGCCCTGTGAACGTATACTAAGGGTCATAGAGTATCATGACCGACTGACTGACCCGGTGCATTAAAGGATAATACAGCAGATTTTTTATTTTGGGTCCCATATCATTCTTGCCTTGATATGAGTTGATATGCCAAACATTAGATTAGGTTAGATTCAAATTAACCTTGGTCTACTGATGGTATCCTTTCTGGCTGCATGCCCCCCCCCCCGCTTTATCTCTCCCAGAGTAGAGAGAATGACCAAGGTGATATATAGAGTACTTGAGTATGATATTTATTTTCTTTGAGTTGGAACATGTGACTAAATGCCATACAGTAGGTGGGATAAGCGGTAACCTCACTATATGAAACTGGATTATATGATTGCAGGGATCAATACTAGCCAGTAGCTAGGATACATGTAAACACATCAGCCCGTTTCCTTTAGATTAGATTCAAATGTATTGTCATCATAACGGCACAAGTACATTACAACAAGAAAAGAAGTTTGGCATCCAACCAGAGCAAATGTAACAGTAAAGTGCAATAGTAATATACAATGTACAGGTGATTAAACTGGGTATAGAATATATAAATTAGTACTACTGAGTAATAGTGCTAATCAGATGTATGTACAGAGTTGTAGTTTAACATGTACAGTGATACAGGTATAAAGACACTGGTAGTAAGATATGTATTAGGGCTGGGCAATTAATCGAAAAAAAATCGCAATCTCGGTTCATAGACCTATGCAATCTCGTTTCTAAGTTATGATTTTTTTTATTAAAAAAAATAATTGTATTAAACTTTTTTTTATTTATTTTTTACTTTACTTTTTAAATGATTTTATTGAAAAAATAAGAATCGTGAGAGAATCGTGATCTCAATTCTTAGAGAGAAAAATCGTGACATTTTAGCAAGAATCGCCCAGCCCTAATATGTATAGATATAGTATACAGATATGTAAAGATTATTATATGTACAGACGGATGTGGATAGTTATACGGTAAGAATACATATATATACGGTGTATATACAGCACTATTGTACATGCTATCATACAGAGTTCTATGGTGTATAGGTTATATACAGGTATATTCAGATGGTTATGGATATATACATGCTGTAAATATAGAAATGTGTATATATATACACCGTATACAGCATTATTGTACATGCTATCATACAGAGTTATGCGTTATGTGTAGGTATATAGAAGAAGGAATATATGCTGGTATATTCAGACGAATGGATATATATATATATATGTGCTGTAAATATAAATGTATATATCCGGTATATACAACACTATTGTACATGCAGAGTTATATGGCCTGCAATTCTTCTTTTCTCTCCTTGCTGAAGTGTTTACACCTGCTCTCTTCTCCTATTGATCCGCGCAGCCCAATCGAACATACTATTTGATGGACCCCAGCGGAAATGCTGACAAATGGTGTAAGAAGATCCTGGAAGTGTGGCGAAAGATCTATCAAAGGCACCAGAACCCCGGCCTATAGGAAAGCAGCTCCTCCCCTCGGCTCCGACGGCCCAATCATGGAGCGGAGTGACAACGCCCCCCTCTCTTTTAGTGCCCTTCATCACCGCAATGTAAACAAACTCTTTTTAGAGACGCTGGCATCTTAGACCTTGTTTGTTTTTCCTGAGCAAAACCATAGGAAAAGAGAAAAAAAAACACAAAAAAACAGAATACAACATTGGATTCAGGGTTTGCTTTGCTTGTTCTTTGTGCTCTCTGTGAGGCTTCTATTGCTTTTATTTTCCACGTGTGGACGAGGAGACCTGCTACCGTGCACATCTGCTTCTTGTACATTCTGCAGGGGAAAAAAGAGGATAGGCTTTTATCTGTAGAATAACACAGGCTTTAGGTACCGCAAAGACTGCTACTTCCTGCTACTATGACACCGTTAACAACACACACACACAAACAAACACCCACACGCAAACACACACGCGCGATCCAAACATGTTGTGAACCAGAGCCTATCCTGATATAGTATCATACTTAAACCATATCCTAATCCTAACATTGTACGTGTCGAGGTGTAACCCGAGAACCTACTTCTATCGCATACTCCGTAGTCAACGACAGATAACCATAGCCTTATCCATTGTCCTACCTTGACCCCAACTTGACCCCAGGAGACCTAATGTTTTTTTGTTATTTCTTTTCATCAGTCCTATACGTTTTTTTTTTGGAGTCGGTTTTCTCTGCTCTTGGTACTTGGATATATGCAGTCCGGCGTGGGGTCTCTGGGTTTCAAAAGCAGAGTGCTGGTCTATTAGTGAGACGTGGGGTCTAAATCCGTCTCTGTGCTTTTGGTGTGAAGTCTCTCCATAGACGGTTACTGAGGATATATCGCTAATGGGGGGGTCGCAGTTTGGGCAAGGGGGGGGGCGGGGTGAACATGCCACTAGCTTGTACTCTTATCATAACCTGCTTAGCTTTCTTGCACGGCCAGTTTTGTAGCTCAGCCATGTCTGCTTCTCTCTCTCTCTCCCAGGGCACTGGAGATATAGTTTTATTCAAGTTTAAAAAGGTGGGTATTTTTTTGACTGCATCGGCAACCATGGCTAATATTATTGGGATTATTTGCCTGTTCTGTACCTTCACTGGCTATTTCTTTGTGGTTTGAATACTTCGATTTAGTTTATTTTTTTCCTTTTTTGGTGGGATTGTCGGCTCATCTTCAGTACATCCTGTTGAAAACAAAATCTTAATGCTGACCCCCCCCCCCCCCCCCCCCCCCCGGTGTGTTGGGACAGGAATGCTTTGGCAGAGAGATAGATATACATACATAACATACAACACATACATGCAGACATACATAATACCGTACACATACTATCATTCTTGGAAGCAATCACAGAAAAGCTGTAGTCGCGGGACAAGTTGGCCTCATTGGGTTCTAAACAATCACTGCCCCCCCCCCCCCCCCCTTTGTTCGATTGCTCCACGACACCCGGCCCAAGAGAAACTGAGCAATCGATTTAACTTTTGCTTTTTTTGTTTATTTTTTTTTGTTTGTTTTAGAAAGAGATATATTATCGTAATACTTTTAAATTCTGACATCATTACGTTAAGGTCCTCTTCTCAACAAAAAGCAGGATTGCTCCTCCAGCAGAGCCTGTGTGCAGGGCGCGCGTGGCTGGAGGCGGAGGTGGGCACGAGCCTCTGGCCCCCGGCGCTCTTGTGCGGTCGGATGTCAGTGTAAAAGGGGTATCTATCTGATCCAAATAACAGATAAAATTGCTGTATCTGTCTCTAAACGTTGAAGAAACACTCTAGAAAAAAACAAAAGAAAATGTGTTCGCTTCTCTCTCTCGCTCTCTCGCTAGAAAATCTTTCGAATCAAGTTGGCGGAAGTCGGTTACGTTGTGTATGGAATACTCTACCTGGTCGGTAACCGACTAGAACTGTGATGTACAGACGATGTATTATTGAGATCTGAAGCAAGTAATGCAATGATATTAGGATACAGTTTTTGTATTTTTATTCTTGTATAAGGTTATTTGATGGCTATTGTTTAGCCTCTAGTTCATTCTGTGTTATTTAAATTCTAATATATGAATCATATTTGGATTGAAGTCATGTTCAGGGGCCATGTTGTGTATGTATTGAGATGTAAAGCCTTTGAATGTGAATAATTATTGTAAACTATAATATTTTACAGCTTTTTTCTTACTATATCATATACATTTTCTATTTGCTCAGTGATTTAATCATATTTCTGATAATTTAATGAATCTGTTCATTCTCTCTCTGATTATTTGTGCGCTAGGTCAGTAGATGTTGAATGATGAATTTTCCACGTAATGCTTGGTAGTCCAGTAATTAAAGCATGTAGGGATTTAGGCAGACAAATAAAGCCTTGTGTCCTGTCTTCTGTTAACAACCACAGTCACGACACAATAAAAAGCAAACAGCATTCACTGACGATGACATCTCCACATTTGCAACATGTAAATAAAGTACCAGCCCATCAAGACTGTCTTGTGTCATATTCAATTTGCTCCAAAGGTTTTTGATGTGTGGGGGAGGGGTGGTGTCTGCTTTGATGACTATTACTTTCAATTGTATAAATAGTGGATAGGCTATCTTCCATAAAACTTAAGGCGAGACACTGCAGGTGAATAGTCAAATATACTTTTTTTGTTGATTTTGAGATTTTGTTATATTTTGCTTCCTAAACATGTCTTCTATGAAACTAGTGACAATAAAACGTCAATAACACACATTTAGTTGTTTATTTTACATAATTTTTCCTTATTGCATCCATAAATGTGCACATATTTAATGGGGAAGTGCCTCATTTGCATATAAACATACATTTCAGAAAACTTGCAATATATTTTTTCTTAGTTTATATGTACTTAACAAATTGGGAAAGTTTCATAGTGATATATTCAAATATTTTTTGCCTATTAGGGGGTACTACACTGTTTGTAGCGTGTGTGTAGTTCTGTTCAGTTCAATAACATCATTATTATTATTATTCAGTTATCAGGCATGTGTTTAGGTTGTCTATTACTAATGGTTTTGATTAGGTATTGTGTTTGTAAATATCTGTTTAAAAAAAAAAGTATGGCATTTTACAATACAGAACTTTGAAGGCATTTTCCCAAAAATGAGTTTTAAGAGTTTTTCCTCATACTCTGAGCCAGAAATCTCCACTTCAGTAGCACTCACATACACCAAACCTTCCAGTTCTATTCATATCTATGTTCTGAAGGTATTTACAGAAGGGTTTGTTGATATCGCATTCATACCATGATTTATATCACATTTTATCATAGAGTGATAAAAAGATATCCAAAATCCCCTCTGTAATAACCTTTGGCTCTAATATGTCAACAAAATTAAACTATAATTTTGAAAATGGCTTTATCCAATGTTCAGATTTCTGTCCTGGAATTATATGCAAATTAGTGCATATTTAAGTAGATCATGCCTCATTTGCATATTTAAACATACAATTTCAGAAAACTTGTAATACAAAAAAGTATTGTCTTAATATAAGTAATCAACTGGGGAAGTTTAATTGTGATATCTATTAGTTAATTTTTTTACCCTATTCACCTGCAGTGTCTCCCCTTAAAATACGAGGTAAGATATTCCTTTATTGGTGTCCTTGGGGGGGAAATGCATGGGATGTGCAGGGTAATGGTAGAAATGTGTAAATGTAGGCTATAAATTCGGATCTGATATGAATATAAAAATGAGTAAGAAATAAACTAGAGCCTGGCCCAATTAAATTCAAGGGACCCGTGTCGCTGAGTGCTCGGTCACATGTGGGACGGACCTGGGATGTGGGGGAGCCTGGTTTCTAGGGGTGGAGGGGGGGGGGTCCCCTCTCATGGGGGTCTGGGAGGCTGAACGCAGCCGAATTCAAGGGGCCCATGTTAATGTAGTTATTGATGTCATTGTAGGTATTGTATAAGTGTTGTTTGTCTATAAATGTTAATACAAATGTAAGTTTAAAAAAAAAAAAAAAACTATAAAAATATGAGAAAGTTAAATGTGCAGGTGAGGGCCTGTATGCCCTATCGGTTATATTATACCTTACAATAAATATAGGCAATAATGAATTTGAATCTGAATGTATACTATGAGTAAACAGTATATACACTGTTTACTTTTTACTCATACTAGTCTACACTTTCCCTTTTGACACAGTATCAGGAGACATTATAATCCAGCTAGGTCAGATTACTACTATCCCTTATTATTATGGCTCAGATAGATAAGGGTGTCTCTTAATAATAATAATAATCCTGAGCCGGCGGGGTGGGAGGAGTGTCTTGCATGAATGTGTGTGTGTGTATGTGAGTTGACTCGACCAGCTGCAGCAGAGAGAGAGAGCAGCTCTCCTGTCACACAGCAGCCAGTGAGAGTCAGTCAGAGAGAGAGACGGAGAGCAGCTCAGGGCGGAGAGAGAGAGAGAGGTGGTGATGATGGCCGAGAACAGCAGCTCCGACACCAGGAGATGTGTTGTGGCTCCTCACTCCCCCCCCGGAGGAGAGAAGAAGAACCAACACTCCTCCTCCACATCGAAGTGGATCCGCTTGAACGTCGGCGGCACGTATTTTCTAACGACGAGACAAACGCTGTGCCGGGATCCCAAGTCGTTCCTCTACAGACTGAGCCAGGCGGACCCCGAGCTCGACTCCGACAAGGTAACATGCTAAGCTAACGTTAGCTGGTGTGTTAGCGTACTAGTGTATACGGAGGTGCCGTGTCTTTTTGGCACACTTTGTGTTTTCAACTAAGTGCAGTTGCTGCTGACCGGGGAGATTGTATATGTATATACCACTCGACATACCCCGGTTTGTAGGTACAACAGGGTATTAAAAAAAAACATTAGCGAGCCCGCGTTAGCTCGCATTTAGTGTAGCCAGGAGCTAGCAGCTAGTCTCGAGCTACTGTCGGAGATTCCGACAGTTAGTGACGTCACACACCCACGTGACACCAGCTCGCCCCTGTTTGACTGATTGATTGATTGAAAAGTTTAACAGATTGCAGAATGTGTACAATACAGTACAGCTCAATTGACCAGAGAGACTTTCGTCTTTTTTTTTTTCAGTGTCCCCCATTTTTTATTCATCATAACATATATGACAATACATGACATACAGATAGACATTACTGCTACATCTATACATTTATGACATACCAGATTTGCAAATACAGTACTGTTTTTGATACAAAAATAGTCTAAAAAAGAGAGTATATACATTTGACGTAGAAACTGTACATTGGAGGAGGTTGGGTAGGTGGGGGGGGGGACTGTACATTGGAGATGGTTGGGAGGGTGGGGTGGGGGAAACTGTACATTGGAATATCGACAACCATACTTGGTTCTAAGAAGAGGGTCTCGTGTATTCTTGGGTTAGGTCATTTACTGTACATTGGAGGGGGTTGGGTTAGGACATTTACCGGGGCCAGTTTCGAATTGCAGTCTCCCGTAGGTGTTCTTTGAGAGTGGTTTTGTGGTTTTCTGTGACGCGTTACCGTGCAGCTTGCCGTTACTAACGTTGCAATGTTTAGAAAAATCAGCCCACGTCGTCGTGGTTCAGTGAGTCGAATTTGTTAACCAAAATGGCAAGTTAAATTAAGTTGTTTTTATTGCGATAGTATATGTCTGCTGCTATTGAAATAACGTCAGTAGGTGTGTCAACCCTCCACGTCCACTGGAGAAAGTCAGTTCTTCTGGCTATAGTGTTCACAAACTATTTGAGTTACTAGCAATAACATGATTGGTAAAACTGCGTATAGCTATATACACATAAAAACGTGTGAAGTTTGTTTGTTGGAAGAAAAAAAACACAGACGACTTTAATTTCCCCATTGTATTTGACTGTACACACTATGTGCAGTGACTGTCCCATGTTCTGGCTTCCCTTGCCACCCTCTGGGGCTCTTGTTGTTTGGTCCGCATTGAGAAGCCTCCTCCGAAGACCTCTGTCTCTGCCAAGTGGGGTGAGGTGCTGACAGGCGAGGGCCAAGGGATGATGTCACCCATTTCCCTCTTGAATGGCTGCATTGGGTGAGAATCAGGGGCCTCTCTGTTCCCCCATCTGCTGGTAACAGCCGTGTACACTTAACCAGCACTGTCAAGTGGCCATGTGTGTCTGTGTGGGCTGGGCTGTCTGCTTAGTTGTCACTGTTCCATTATCATTCAAAAACTCCAACCCACTTTTACTTGCTCATCATAATTTTATGCAAATCTCATAATCCCTGAATAATCTTTTTTGTATCCAAATGTGAGCAACTGATCAGTCTCTCAATCCCTTGTCTTTTAAGTGCACACAGAGCTCTCGAAATCCCCCTTCTAATGATGATGCTCTATAAACGTGGTATGGTTTATTCGCTGACACTGAACTCTTGACACCTTTCACCCTATACCCGATTTTCTTCTCGCACATGAAAGAGGGCCAGAAAAGGCCCAGTTTCTGTTAACCGGCGTGCACAACTCTGCACTTGGAACAGGAAGCCCTGGAAGATTGATGGCTAAGCTAAGTGCTCTGTTTTGGCCAATGCAGTATTGTGTTTCCCAGCTGAGGAAATGAGTGGCCCGGGTTCTCCACTCGGTCACGCAGGCTGTCGACGCGCTTCAAGACTAGGAGGCCTCTTGTACAGGAGCGCTGCATTATTCATGCCGTCGGCCGGCGCCTGTTCTGCACATCGCCAGGGAGAAGGCGCAGGAAATGCACTCGGATGCACAAAGCCAGTTGGGTGTGTAAACCTCAGGCTTTACGACGACTTATTGGATTAGCAAACACTTCAAAAGTGCTAAAAACATCAGGAGAAACATCGTAGCATTTTAAGGAAAAGGTCTACTTTCACCGGATTACGATCCGAAAGTTAATTTCGGCGGAATTTCCCTTTTCATTGGGAGTCGTGTAGACGTGTACTCATATTATCACCCTGTTAATATTAGATTTGATTAGATTAAAATGTATTGTCATTATACAGTACAACGAAAACTAATCTAACCATCCAACCAGAGTGCAAATGTTACGGTACAATAGTAGTACAGGTGATTAAACTTGGTATAAGATATATACATTTGTACTACTACTACTGAGTAATAGTGCTGCTAATCATATGCATGTACAGAGTTGTAGTATTAATATGTACAGTGATACAGGAGGTATAAAGACACTGTGGTAGTAGTAAGTCATACTGGCCAGCAGTGTAACTTCTAACTAGTAAGAGTGGGTAAGAGATATGTACAGATATGATTTTTAAAGCAACGATTCGATATTTTGGTGATGCACACAAGTTTAGGAACAATTCTATTAAATAACATATCGGTGTATTGAAGAAGTAAGGGGTGAACCGTGAAATCACAAATGCAGGATTCTGCCAGTGTGGTTATGAGGAACAATTATGAGCTCGGAGGAGAGAAAATACCAAAAGAAAAACCTGCAAAGTGTGAAAAGCATCGTCTGTCTCGCTGGAGTGTACACACACAGTGTTGTGTTGTGTGTGTGTGTGTGTGTACATATTCTCAGTCCACACTTGCACATTCTCTCTCTTACAGACACGCGCATGTCTTTACATGTACTCCCTTGTCTTCTTAACATTGAAGAAGTATTTGCATTCCGCCCAGCAGGCTCAGGGATCCTTATCTGGAGTCCGGTTGTCTCCACAGGGAGAGGCCAAATGACCCAAGTGACTCCTCAATTGCTAGGACGGCTAGTTCCACTAATCGTGAAGAAGAAGAAGGCCCCAAAACACTGTGGCCCCTGAGGGGACGGTTGTTGACCAGTACATTCTCTGTTCTTCCCCCGACAAGGTCCGGTTGTGTTGTAACTCTAAAGGCCCTCCTATAGTCGAGCGGACCATACACGGAGCAGACTCCCGCAGGCTTAAAGCTGACCCAAAGGGTACTCGAAGCTGACCCAAAGGGTACTCCAAGCAGAGTCCAAGTGCGAAGCTCCTATTTTCTGACGCGCGGACGTCCGCTTCGCTGACTGGTGTCACACAAAACGCTTGTCACATAAAACTGCCCGTTTTATTATCGAAATATTGGAAACGGAGATAACATACTCTTTATTTTGACATCGGATGACGACGACATGACAGAAGTTGAACAGCGTGGGGGAAATTGTGTAAACTGGCGCGAGACATGTAGGAAATTGGTCCGCGGAGATCCGCTCGACTATGAAAGCTCAAAGAGTCCAGTGGACCTCCGCAGAGTCCAGTCCGTGTACAGTCTCGACTATGGGAGCACCTTAAGGGTTGTACCAGACTCTTGAGACGGCTCATACCAGACTCTTGAGAAGGCTCATACCAGACTCTTGAGAAGGCTCATACCAGACTATTGAGACGGCTCATACCAGACTCTTGAGACGGCTCATACCAGACTCTTGATTCAGATGGTTTTATTTGCAATATGCAACAAGTACAATGGAATTCTTCTTACACTCAGCCCCCCCCCCCCCCCCCCCCCCCCCCCAAAACGAAATTATTTCAGGTAACTAACATTAAATATCTCTTGTCGTGGAATTAACACAACATTATGCATACTGTTCACAATAAAAGTATGCATTGATGTGTTAATTTCACTGGATGCATTCAACAAGGCAAAATTGTAATTTTCCTTTTATACTATTGCTACTGTAATCTTCTTTTTATTTACTTGTATGCATGTATATAACCTTGTTTTTGTTACAGCCTCCCACCCCCTCTTCCCTCAAAAGCCTTTTGCTTTTTGATCACGCTGCTTTTGTATATAAGAATTTGTTCTTACTTACTTGCCTGGGTAAATATAGGTTAAATAAAATGTAAAACCTTATTTTTATTTTTTTTTTATAACTAGACTTAGACGGATCATGGTAGACTCTTAGACGGATCATACTAGACTCTTGGATAAGGGTCTGTATTTCTCTCTCCAATGAGCTCATGATAAATGTTTATTACCAGACTGGCAGATTCCTGCATTTCTGAATCCAGCTTTTACCTCGTCCAACACATCAGCAGAGACACGGCGCTGGAGGGAGTGAATAATGTGCGCCAAGAGTCTGGGCTACTGTTGACACGTGCTAATGTTCTAATCAATCAGAGACTGGTACCAGAGCCTTTTAACCCTTTCACTACCACTATTCAAAGGGTTAATGCTTTCACTATCGCACTACAGAAGGTTAACCTTTTGTAGTGAAAGGGTTAACCTTCTGTAGTGTAGTAATGAAAGGGTTAACCTTCTGTAGTGTGGTAGTGAAATGGTTAACATTCTGTAGTGAAAGGGTTAACAGTCTGTAGTGTGGTAGTGAAAGGTTAACCTTCCGTAGTGTGCTAGTGAAAGGGTTAACAGTCTGTAGTGTGCTAGTGAAAGGGTTAACCGTATGTAGTGTAGTGCTAGTGAAAGGGTTAACCATCTGTAGTGTGGTAGTAAAAGGGTTAACCTTCTCAGTAGTGTGGTAGAGAAATGGTTAACCATCTATAGTGAAAGGGTTAACAGTGTAGTGTGGTAGTGAAAGGTTAACCGTCTGTAGTGTGGTAGTGAAAGGTTAACCTTCTGTAGTGAAAGGGTTAACCGTCTGTAGTGTGCTAGTGAAAGGGTTAATGGGTCAGAAAAGTTTCACTGAAGATTCGGATGCTACAACAATATGACTGTATGAGCCAACCATCATGTTACAACACAAACGCATATACAACCCAAACATGAAGGTTGAGAGGAGTGGACTTTTTATTTCTGATCAAATATAATTCCAGCATAGAAACTTATAATTCCAGCATAGAAACTTTCCACAAAGCAATGGCACAGCGATCCAGAGGAAGCCGTTCGATTTGAAATGTTACCCGTACTGTGGTCTGGAAACTCTAGGAGCGCTGGCAGTAAAATCTAAAATCTTCTGGACGGACCAACTCGCTCTTCTGAACCGCCGGTTTGTTTTATGATATATTAACCCTTTGTGAAAGGGTTAACCCCTTGTCGTGTGGCAGTGAAAGGGTTAACATTCTGTATTATCACAGTGAAATGGTTAACCTTATGTAGTGTGGTTGTGAAAGGGTTAACCGTCTGTAGTGTGGTAGTGAAACTGGGTTAACCTTATGTAGTGTGGTTGTGAAAGGGTTAACCCTTTGTTGTGTGACAGTGAAAGGGTTAACTATCCCTTATGTTAGCAACGTTACACAGCATTAGTAACGTTAGCTAGCAAGTTAACATTGAACACATTCAATTTAGTTAAAGAGGCCGAGTGCTAGCTCAGTTACAATGTGCTGTAAATGTCATTCTAGTAAGCATTTCATTGGATATACTAAATTAGTATACGTCCCCCATGTGCAGGATGACTCATCGACAGTCAATCAAGTCAGTGCAAGACATGATATGTGATAAAAGAACATAATCTATTTTGATTTCATGGTGCCTTTAAAGCCATATGGAGCAGAGAGATCAGTCATTCCTCCGTTAACGTGTAAGTGGCAGACGGGCTCTTCTCAGACCGACCCGGCACCACTCGAGTCGAGATCCAGCCCGCTGGGTTTGACAGCGCCATGAATTTTTCAAACATTTCCATCAGAGGATTCTTGTTCCTTTCGCATCTAATTCTATTCCCTATTCATCTCCATTTGCTGCCTGAGAAGGTTCTCTCTCGTCGCGGGCGCGTGTGAGAAATGTGGACATTTACTGTCTTTTGCTGGGTTCACATTTTTCCAATAATTTAAATTGACACGCAAGTGCAGCCGCCAGTTCAGTGTCACTATGTGTTTTTTTCCTTTCTAGTATGGTCATGAAATTGGTATAAAATGTTGCCCTTAAGTGGTATTACAAAGGTCTTAAAGTCTTACATTTGACTTTAAAAGTCAACTTTAAAACCCTTGACTTGACATCACCTGTACCAGGCCCAAGACCACTTCATTCCACAAAAGTGATCCCAAGTGTGATCACCAGGCATAGGGGTTGTGTTGGAAAGAACCAGAAACGGTGCCAGCTGGAACCCGGTAAATATTTTACTTTGAGACGCTTCTCTCCACCTCGACCCACGCTGCACCAGGAGAGAGAGGGGGAGAGAGGGCTATGGAAGGCAGGGATCTCCTGGCCACCAGCCTGGCTGTGGAGCCTCTCGTGACAGGAAAGCTTTTAGTGGGTCTTCTGAAAGGAGCTGTTCATTTAGTGCCTGAAACATTCATCTGTCATAAATTGTTCAGTTAAATTCACTGCGTGTGCGTGCCTCGCGAAATGAACGTGTGCTTACAGTTACAATGGAGGAAAGACTAGAGGAACGCCGCCCCCATAAGGAAAGGTCAAACTTGCAACCAAAACGTCACTGTTAAATATTTTTTGAAATAATTATGAAGGTGGCTTTGCATAACATAGCCTAGATGTGTTTTATTCAGAGCGGTCGTGGTCCTTCTCGACTGTGCCATTACCGCTTGTCGTCCCGGGGGACTTTTGTCTCCTACACTACACTAAGGATCAGACTTCCACTCGGCTGGGCTAAGTACTCGCTGCAGTCATGTGACTCGATCCACGCCGCTCCGCTCTGTACCCAGAGAGAGAGAGAGAGGGTGTCTCTCTCCCTCTCTCTCTCTCATCCCCGTGTCCGCAGGCTGCATGCATTTTGGCTCGTGTGAAGGGACCCGGTGTTAATAAGGCATTCATTCTTTTCATTACTGGCCCGTATGAATCCGTGAACTGGAGCAGTTTCACGTGACTAATGTAAGTGGTATTTTCGTCTGGTAGCCAATTTTTACATGCTAGCCTATTATTGGCTCCATTTATAGAACAGCTTTTATCCAAAGCGCTTTACAATTTTGTTCCTCACATTTTACCCGTTCACTCACACACTCGCACACCGCCGGCGGAGGCGACCATGCGAGGTGCCCAACCTGCTCATCGGGAACAGTTGGGGGTACTTAAGTGTCTTGCTCAAGGACACATCGACCCTCTGCCCGGGGAGGAGCGGGAATCGAACCAGGAACCTCCCGATTACCATACGACTGCTCTACCTCCCGAGCCACTGTCTCCCCGTATTATTAACCCTGGTATGTGAATTCATCAGTGAATACATTAGAGGAGGCTAGCCTACTTATTTTCTGCTATCTGGATTTTAGTAGATGGGGACCTCTGGACCACCTAGACACATTCAGTTGTATGTTTCCAGTCGAGGTTCAGTGTGTTTACCCCACCCTGTATGGTTGTCCTGGAGCCAGCGTGCCACGATTTGCATCTCTGGGGGGAGAGAGGGGGAGGTTAAATTTGCAAAGGTACACGCGCGTCCCGGAGAGCTCGCTGGCCCTTCACGACGTGCTGGAAAGGGTTGGGACCTCTGTGGCGTTTCCTGTGGGAGGACGTGCATTGTGTTGTCGGCAGAAGAACGACGATTTAAAATATTTTTTTTTTAACCCCACCCTTCTAGTTAAACGTTGTTTACCTTCCTCCTCTGCGGTTATCTCTTTAGTCTTGGAATGTCGTCACCGTCTGGCCCTTCTTTGATCCACCATCGGCCCCCTGGTTGTAAAGGGCGGGGGGCGGGGGGTTGTCCCAGACTTTGTCCCAGACTTTGGTGATAAGAAGCTCCCAGGCTGCATAAGAGCATGTCGGTGAAGAGGCCTCATCTGGTGCTAGTTATCATACCGTGTCATTCAATAAGTGTTAACCCAATGTTTCCAGCTAGCCTTATAGACTATAGTTCTACCGTCTTCTCTACCCACCGCGAGGACAGGAGCCGCTCTACTGTATTCATCTTTACTTTATGCTCTATCGCCTTTATTAGGTTAGATTCAAATGTATTGTCGTCATACAGCATAAGTACAGTACTACAACGTTTTGGCATCCAACCAGAGTGCAAATGTAACGGTAAAGTGCAATAATAGTTATATACAATGTACAGGTGATTCAACTGGCTGGCTATATAATATATGTATATTAGTAGTATTCCTGTACAGTGATGCATAAAAAGACACTGGTAGTAGTCAAGAGTCAAGTCAAGAGTTTTATTTGTCATGGCATACAAGCATACAGTGAAATGCAGGTGTTCATGCCCGCAGCGATTGTGCAATAATACAAGTAATAAGAATAAGACATAACAGGTATAATGTACATAAAGTTTACAAAAAAGCATGGTAAAAGACATGCTAAGGTCCTGCGATAGTGCAATACAGTGTTGGCTACGGATGAGGCACTGGGTCTTATGTACACTACTATACAATACTATACAATATACAGTTATACTATATATCCTTATGCTATCTTGCTATATCCCATCTATTTACTATACAAGAACCACTCCTGTTCTTTTTTTTAAAGTGACCTTTTTCATTGTGTAAGTCATACTGGCCTGGCCAGCAGCGTAACTAGATAGGGATATGTGTACAGATATAGAATCTACAGATATGTAAAAATGATTATAGGCTGATATGTACAGCATAGATACAGTATATACAGCGTTATTGTACATGCTATCGTACATGCGTTATATGCAGGTGTACAAGTAGGTATATAGAATGGTTAAATGCAGACAGATATGTATGTGTGTGTGTATATATATATATATATATATATATATATATGCGCTAAATGTATAAATGTGTATATTATATACATACAGTAGGGATGGGTACCTTTCACATTTGAATCGATACCGGTACCCAACGGTAGCTTTTTTCGGTACTTTAGTCTCAAGAAATGTAATTTACCCACCTCAGTCGTGAAAAAAAAAATCCAAACTTCAAATAACTACAATTTCGACAGTTTTCGGCTTGTCATTGCTCCGACTGCTTTGTTGTTTAATCAAGTCAAATCCTAGGTAAGCATATATTGTGCGTGTGAACGTTGACATGAAAAGAAAAAAGGTAGTACCGACGTGTTTCCGTTCGGTACCTCAAAAGTACCGAATTCGGTACCCATCCCTAATATACAGTAGCCAAATTTTTCGAGCTAACCGCAGTTCTATCATCCATATTAACCCTTTCACTGCCGCACTACCAAATGGTTAACCCTTTCACCGTGACAATACGGAGGGTTAACCCTTTCACTGCCACACGACAAAGGGTTAACCCTTTCACTACCACACTACATAAGGTTAACCCTTTACTATCACCACAGACGGTTAACCATCTGTAGTGTGATAGTAAAGGGTTAACCTGTAGTGAAAGGGTTAAAGGAGGACCACCGTCATCTGCCTCTACTTTATTCAGCAGAGATCTTTACTTTAGGCTTCTTCTATTCCCTTATGTTACTATTTTATTTGATACCTTCATTCTATATTCTCTTGTAAAAAGAAATGCCGCTGTCGAGGTGGGAGCTTCGCTCTCCTGTCCCGCTGCACGTGAAGCCGCTCCGCCCCCCAGCCGCTCCGCTCCACATGTTACATGAAGCCGCTCCGCCCCCCAGCCGCTCCGCTCCACATGTTACATGAAGCCGCTCCGCCCCCCAGCCGCTCCTCTCCACATGTTGCATGAAGCCGCTCCGCCCCCCAGCCGCTCCGCTCCACATGTTACATGAAGCCGCTCCGCCCCCCAGCTGCTCCGCTCCACATGTCACATGAAGCCGCTCCGCCCCCCAGCCACTCCGCTCCACAAGTTACATGAAGCCGCTCCGCCCCCCAGCCGCTCCGCTCTACATGTTACATGAAGCCGCTCCGCTCCACATGTTACATGAAGCCGCTCCGCCCCCCAGCTGCTCCGCTCCACATGTTACATGAAGCCGCTCCGCCCCCCAGCCGCTCCTCTCCACATGTTGCATGAAGCCGCTCCGCCCCCCAGCCGCTCCGCTCCACATGTTACATGAAGCCGCTCCGCCCCCCAGCTGCTCCGCTCCACATGTCACATGAAGCCGCTCCGCCCCCCAGCCACTCCGCTCCACAAGTTACATGAAGCCGCTCCGCCCCCCAGCCGCTCCGCTCTACATGTTACATGAAGCCGCTCCGCTCCACATGTTACATGAAGCCGCTCCGCCCCCCAGCCGCTCCGCTCCACATGTTACATGAAGCCGCTCCGCCCCCCCAGCCGCTCCGCTCCACATGTTACATGAAGCCGCTCCGCCCCCCAGCCGCTCCGCTCCACATGTTACATGAAGCCGCTCCGCCCCCCAGCCACTCCGCTCCACATGTTACATGAAGCCGCTCCGGCCCCCAGCCGCTCCGCTCCACATGTTACATGAAGCCGCTCCGCCCCCCAGCCGCTCCGCTCCACATGTTACATGAAGCCGCTCCGGCCCCCCAGCCGCTCCGCTCCACATGTTACATGAAGCCGCTCCGGCCCCCCAGCTGCTCCGCTCCACATGTTACATGAAGCCGCTCCGCCCCCCAGCTGCTCCGCTCCACATGTTACATGAAGCCGCTCCGCCCCCCAGCCGCTCCGCTCCACATGTTACATGAAGCCGCTCCGCTCCACATGTTACATGAAGCCGCTCCGCCCCCCCAGCTGCTCCGCTCCACATGTTACATGAAGCCGCTCCGCCCCCCAGCTGCTCCGCTCCACATGTTACATGAAGCCGCTCCGCCCCCCAGCCGCTCCGCTCCACATGTTACATGAAGCCGCTCCGCTCCACATGTTACATGATGAACGTCCGATTCCTGGACGCGTGAACACTTAAGGTAACTTACTTGCGTTCAGCTTTTCTCTGATTGGCCCATGTGACCGCGGCAGAGCGGAAATAGGCTGCTGCTCCGGCGAAAGAAAGACAGGCATTCTATTGCCATGCTCTGCGACAAACTCTAACCTTAACCAACTCCGAAAGAATGCCTAAACTTAACCATAACCAACTCCGAAAGAATGCCTAAACTTAACCCTAACCTTAACCAACTCGGAAAGAATGCCTAAACTTAACCGGTGAAAGAAAGACAGACTCTAATTAATTTAATTTTAACGTAAAAAAAATAAATAAAAGGAAATTGAAGTGATTCGAACTTGTCACCAACTGACCGCAGGCTCGACAGCAAGCTGAGGAACGAGTTGAGCTAACCGTTGATGTTAAAACAGGGGGGATTGCCTATGCATAATGCCGCGGCAACCTATGCGCCTCTGCCGCGTCGCGTCCTGCGATTGGGCGTACATGTCACATGACCAGAAATGACCTGGCCAATCAGAGAAACGCTGAACGCAAGTTAGTTACCTTAAGTGTTCAGGCTTCCTGGACACCGCTGGACCAAGTTCATCTTTCACCACGGGTTTTGAATTTCACCCGTTTTTATGCCACGCAGTACAGAAGTCCGTGACCGCAAGTCTGAATCCGGTAGCCTGGCCCCAGAGCGGAATCCGGTGTATAAGGCCAAACGGAAGCTTTGTTTTAGAATATCGCCTTTCATATGCATCTTCTGATGTCCTCGTAGAAGAAATATCTGTACATGCATATCCCTTACCTATCCCATATCGATTACCTATGACTTACCATAGTGTCTTTTTTGTATTATTTTTTTTATTATTTTTTAAACAAACCCATAAACAAACATGACAACACACGATTAGATATACAAGCATTGTAAATCAGTTAACTCACCGTTTGGATAAATGTCTTATACAAGATATACCCCTAATACCTGCTATCTATTCCCCTACACACATATGCTCTTGCTCGCACCCCCCGCCCTGGACCCCCCAATGGATAATCCATCCATTATCCTTCGCTCCTAACCAGACACTACCATTAAATGCTAGCTTTTATTCTCTCCACCACTTCTAACCACATTGTCAATTTGGATTCATGGATTACCATAGTGTCTTTATACCTGTATCACTCTACATTAATACTACAACTCTGTACATACATCTGATTAGCACTATTACTCAGCAGTACTCATTTATGTATTTTATACCCAGTTTAATCACCTGTACCTTACTACCTTGTATATTACTGTTGCACTTTACTGTTACATTTGCACTCTGGTTGGATGCCAAACCTATTTCGGTTACGTCCTGTACTTGATGACAATACATTTTAATCTAATCTAACGTGGATCTTGCTTAATAAAATCGGTTCCAACTCACTATAATATCTAAACACTCATTATACAGCACAAGTACAGTTGTACAACCAGAGTGCACGTGTAACGGTAAAGTGCAATAGTAATATACCCGAATGTACAGGGCCCAGGAGTTCAAAACTTTTAATCCCTATTGATTGATTGAACATTTTAATGAACTGATTGAACATTTTAATGAACAGATTGCAGTATGGGTACAGTACAGCTCAATACACACAATTGTTAAGGGGATGCAGACCAGAGAGACTTTCGTCTTGTTTACATCAGGGTCCCCCATTTTCAATTCATAATGAGTTGAAATGAATGAATACAAATCTGATCCAATCAGATGGGGATTACAAGTTTTGAACTCCTGGGCCCAGGTGATTAAACTGGGTAAAAAATATGAGTACTACTGAGTAATGGGGCTGTCGATGAATATTCTGTATTCAAATTAATAGTCTAATTGTTTAAAAAAAAAACATACATTAGATTTAAAAAATGTATATTCGAATTGTGTGAAATTGTGAATTGTGTTTTATAAAAAATAATAAACAGCCCCAGCGGTCTCCCTCTCGACTTCTCGCATGTGTCTGACGGACAGGAGAGACGTGGCGGCTATATATATTCATGGGATATCACTGCGCTCTTTACGTGCACCTTAAAAAGCACTGGATAAAAGTATACGTTCACACTAATAAAATGAATTGTCTATTGGCTGAGCAGTTTGGCATTCGTGTGACATCAACCAGGAAATAGCTAACGGCTAATAGTTGTCGTCTTCGAAAGATTTATAATAATCACAAGATGCATTCGGCTGGGTGGCGTAGCGGAGATTGCGCTCGTCACCAATTCAAGAGACTCCGGTCTCGAATCCCGGTGTCGGCATTAGCCAGTCGTCGTCATACTATCTCAATCGGCAGAGGTAGCGGGTGGAAGTCGATGGGTGGGGATTGGACGTTGTGGACAGCGACTCCTACAGGTCGGTTGGGTGACGCCTGCACAGCAGAGACAGGAAGTATCGGGGGCAGCGTGAGCCTCCCACGAGTTACTCCTCGCCACAGAGTCCGTGCTGTCTGGTGAAAAGATGTGACAGGCTGCCTCCTCGTGTACCGGAGGGGACACGTGATGCAAGGCTTCTATCCTCACTACAGCCGACCAGTGGGAGGCATAGTCTAGCAACGTTCAAGACAGGGGAGGGGAGAATTGGCAATACGAAATTGGGATGGGAGAAAAATAGAAAAATAAGGAGAGAAAGTGGATACAAAAAAAAGATTAATTCAGTGCTGGATCTAATGCAATGGATTTATGCAGACACATTTATGGAAAGTTCACGACCGGACCACAAAGCTTCTGGAAGGGTTAGAATGACACGCGACGACGCTTCCAATTCGTACGTCGATGGTCTACGGGCAGCTGAAGCAGTTAGTGTTAAGTCAGCTAAGTTACGTGTATCTTTTTGTGTGCTAACGCTAGCGTTTTGTTATAGCGTCAAGAACTTTTCAGTTTTTTTATAGCATTTTATTGTAAATCATCCCTCAGGGCAAAAATGACTTTTATGCACATTTCTAGGAATTGTGTGCCTTAATTTTATTTAACCTCTTACCACGCAACGGCCCGCACATCGCGACACTTTGCGAGCGTCTACCTGCTCGGGCTGCATTTTTCGCCGATCATGTAATTATTAGCGTTCAAAACTTTAATTTGCCGCCATTCGTTCCTCCCCTGGTGCGTCCCCGGTTCCTCCCCTGGTGCTTCTCCAGTTCCTCCCCTAGTGCGTCCCCGGTTCCTCCCCTGGTGCTTCTCCAGTTCCTCCCCTAGTGCTTCTCCAGTTCCTCCCCTGGTGCTTCCCCAGTTCCTCCCCTAGTGCTTCTCCAGTTCCTCCCCTGGTGCTTCTCCAGTTCCTCCCCTAGTGCTTCTCCAGTTCCTCCCCTGGTGCGTCCCCGGTTCCTCCCCTGGTGCTTCTCCAGTTCCTCCCCTGGTGCTTCTCCAGTTCCTCCCCTGGTGCTTCTCCAGTTCCTCCCCTAGTGCGTCCCCGGTTCCTCCCCTAGTGCTTCTCCAGTTCCTCCCCTGGTGCTTCTCCAGTTCCTCCCCTAGTGCTTCTCCAGTTCCTCCCCTGGTGCTTCTCCAGTTCCTCCCCTGGTGCTTCTCCAGTTCCTCCCCTAGTGCTTCTCCAGTTCCTCCCCTGGTGCTTCTCCAGTTCCTCCCCTAGTGCTTCTCCAGTTCCTCCCCTAGTGCGTCCCCAGTTCCTCCCCTGGTGCGTCCCCGGTTCCTCCCCTGGTGCTTCTCCAGTTCCTCCCCTGGTGCTTCTCCAGTTCCTCCCCTGGTGCGTCCCCGGTTCCTCCCCTAGTGCGTCCCCGGTTCCTCCCCTAGTGCGTCCCCGGTTCCTCCCCTAGTGCTTCTCCAGTTCCTCCCCTAGTGCTTCTCCAGTTCCTCCCCTAGTGCGTCCCCGGTTCCTCCCCTAGTGCGTCCCCGGTTCCTCCCCTAGTGCGTCCCCGGTTCCTCCCCTAGTGCTTCTCCAGTTCCTCCCCTAGTGCGTCCCCGGTTCCTCCCCTAGTGCGTCCCCGGTTCCTCCCCTGGTGCTTCTCCAGTTCCTCCCCTAGTGCTTCTCCAGTTCCTCCCCTAGTGCCTCCCCGGTTCCTCCCCTAGTGCGTCCCCGGTTCCTCCCCTGGTGCTTCTCCGGTTCCTCCCCTAGTGCTTCTCCAGTTCCTCCCCTAGTGCGTCCCCGGTTCCTCCCCTAGTGCGTCCCCGGTTCCTCCCCTAGTGCGTCCCCGGTTCCTCCCCTAGTGCTTCTCCAGTTCCTCCCCTAGTGCGTCCCCGGTTCCTCCCCTAGTGCGTCCCCGGTTCCTCCCCTGGTGCTTCTCCGGTTCCTCCCCTGGTGCTTCTCCAGTTCCTCCCCTAGTGCTTCTCCAGTTCCTCCCCTAGTGCGTCCCCGGTTCCTCCCCTAGTGCTTCTCCGGTTCCTCCCCTGATGCTTCTCCAGTTCCTCCCCTAGTGCGTCCCCGGTTCCTCCCCTGGTGCGTCCCCAGTCTGGCCCCAGAGAGCCGTCGGCGTCGCGTGTTGTTTCTCATTAAAACACTGTCTCTTTTGTTCTGTTTTGGGCCACATCGCCCGCATCTATAAATGGGGTCACTGTCACCCCCAAGTGTGTGTGTGTGTGGGGGGGGGGGGGGGGGGGTCAACCACATAGCCCCCGGCAGTCCCGGCTCACCCGGAGTAGCCTCCTCCCCTGAGTGGAAGGTTTATGGAGGTGTAGAGACTCTCTACCCTTACCTTCCAGGCTACATGTTTTGTAAAAAGGCTTCCTGACCTTCTTGGTGTGATGTGTGTTGAAACTTGGGTGCTGCAGTGTTGAGTGCATATAGTAGTAGAGACATATTGGTATAGTAGGTAAGAGACATATTAGTATAGTAGGCAAGAGACATATTAGTATAGTAGGCAAGATACATATTAGTATAGACATATTAGTATAGAAGGTAAGAGACATATTAGTATAGTAGGTAAGATACATTAGTATAGTAGGTAAGAGACATATTAGTATAGAAGGTAAGAGACATATTAGTATAGTAGGTAAGATACATTAGTATAGTAGGTAAGATACATTAGTATAGTAGGTAAGAGACATATTAGTATAGAAGGTAAGATACATTAGTATAGTAGGTAAGATACATTAGTATAGTAGGTAAGAGACATATTAGTATAGTAGGTAAGAGACATATTAGTATAGAAGGTAAGAGACATATTAGAAGGTAAGAGACATATTAGTATAGAAGGTAAGAGACATATTAGTATAGTAGGTAAGATACATTAGTATAGTAGGTAAGAGACATATTAGTATAGTAGGTAAGAGACATATTAGTATAGAAGGTAAGAGACATATTAGTATAGAAGGTAAGAGACATATTAGTATAGAAGGTAAGATACATTAGTATAGTAGGTAAGAGACATATTAGTATAGTAGGTAAGAGACATATTAGTATAGACATATTAGTATAGAAGGTAAGAGACATATTAGTATAGAAGATAAGATACATTACTATAGTAGGTAAGATACATTAGTATAGTAGGTAAGAGACATATTAGTATAGAAGGTAAGATACATTAGTATAGTAGGTAAGAGACATATTAGTATAGTAGGTAAGATACATTAGTATAGAAGGTAAGATACATTAGTATAGAAGGTAAGAGACATATTAGTATAGAAGGTAAGAGACATATTAGTATAGAAGGTAAGATACATTAGTATAGTAGGTAAGAGACATATTAGTATAGTAGGTAAGAGACATATTAGTATAGTAGTAGAGACTTATTAGTATAGACATATAGTAGGTAAGAGACATATTAAACACCTGTGCTTAAACCTCAGCGGCCACACCAGTGTCAGGATCCGATGCACGGCGCGTTGGGGAGGACTGGAACAGAAGCCCGCCGGGGTCCCGCGGGGTATTTTTTTTGCCACGAAAAAGGAGGTCAGCCGGCTAAGAGGGTTCAGAGATTCATTACAGCCCAATATGCTTTGGGACCTTTTCTCATTATTGGAGAGATTAATAGGCTCCGCTCGCCGACGGGCCCATCAATCTCCCCGGCGGCACGCTGGGGGGGGGGGGGGTGGGGGAGAGCCGGCTGGTGAATGTGCAGCACTGTTCCGCCAGGCTGAAGGCTCGCCTGTGCGCTCGGCCCCGCTGGCCGCAGCCTGGAAAAGTCTGAAAACCGTCGCCTTGTGTTCTCGTGTAAATAATACCGGGACGCAGCTGCGGAGGCTAATTTGTCTAGATTGCCCCCCGAGGCCACGCGCTCCCGACGCCATGCAAAACTCACACATCCTGTTGCGCTTGTGTGTATTTGCACAACATTTGCATTGGGCTTTCCCTCCCTGCAGCGTGTTCTGCAGAGTGCCGTCCGCTCCACACTCGCTCAGCCTCCAGCCGTTAAATCGAATGCAGGGGCTCTCAAACTTTTTTTTATACCACGGCCCCATAATTTTTTGGGGGAATTTGGCGATGCGTATTGCGTAATTTCACCGGCGTGGAATTAAGGAATATAAAAATAAAAGCACACGTTGTTGAACTTTATCGTGCATATTTTATTAGAAAATTGTATTACAGCACTGTTATCAATACACATTTATAAAACAAGGCATATGTAGCCAAAATATGTTGCCAGAACATTAAAATATATATATATATTTTTTTTTACTTTCCAATGTGTCACCTACCCACGACCGGGTCGCGACCCGTAGTTTGAGAACCACTGATCTAATGAAGGCCTTTTGATCTTCTTAGGTCACGTTCACACCTACCCTGTTTGGTCCGTTTTAAGTGAACCATGGTCCCTTTAAATCAATAGTCCTTTGGAGAGGTGTGTGAACACAAACCGAACTATTGTGAGGACCAACAACCGCTCCGTAATATGATCATTATGATCCACTGGGGGAAAAATTGGTTCACTACTTACATACTGTAGTTGTCTCCTTTGTTCATTAATGTTACCTAAATGTCATATGTGAATTGTATAGAAACGACTCTCCAAAATGTCCAATCCACAACTGATTTGACAAGAAGAATCCACCAAAATTCACCTTTTACTGAAATGACGCCACTGTTCAGGCGGGATTTCCAGAAAATGACCTGGGCGACTGATCTGTCTAATAGATGAACGACTTGGCGACTGCATGTCCTTTGTTTACAAATTAGGTTCACTCAAAAAAGGGCAGTGTGAATGCAAACCAAAATCAAACAATGTAGATCATTCTCACATTTGGTCAACCATAAAGTCCGGACTATCCGTGGACTTTCAGATGTGAACACGGCCTTTTAAGTCGTTGGCCATGTTCAGTTAACCCTTGTGTGGTGTTCAGGTCTGTGTTCAGTTAACCCTTGTGTGGTGTTCAGGTCTGCGTACTTGCTCATAATATGCATATAGTTTACACTGCCTATTTTTACTTCTACTGTACTATAATTTCATTGCCTATAATTTAAATCTTTCAACTATTACCCTGCCCATAGCTGTACCTCCCCTCCCCCATGCTCCTATGATTCCTGAATTAAAGGATCAATAAAGGAATATCTTATCTTATGTAGAATTGCGGTGTTAGCGGTAGTAGGTGGACGACTTTACAAGGTCAATTGAATGTGGGCCGCTCTGTGCTCCGCGGACCAGACTAGGCTAATTGTTTTCAGCCGTCGGATAGCGCTGTCTCTCCTCTTGGTCTGTCTGTCTGGAGCCTGCTGTTCCAAATCACTCTTCTGCTCTCATTATTTTAACCTCTTCTGGCCCAGGAGACCGAGATGTTCTTCTAATCACTGTGTACTTTTAGAAGTAGGGGATTACCCAGAGGCGGTGTAGAAATGAGGATCTGACCCAGGACCAGTGGGAACAGAGCAGTATTGAGACCTGTGTGTGTGCCACTGCCAAGTGAACCCACGCAGAGAGACGATGTGCTTAGGGGGCTGACCTCAAAATCCACACGCTTCCAAGTTCTCTTCCTTGATACTGAGATTTGGTGTTTTTCATGTGTTTAATTAGATTAGATTTGATTCAAAAGTACAGTACAACGAAAGGTCTGGCGTCCAACCAGAGTGCAAATGTAACAGTAAAGTGCAATAGTAATATACAACGTACAGGTGGTTAAACTGGGTACAAAATATACAAATTAGTATTACTGATTAATGGTACTAATCGGATGTATGTACAGAGTTGTAGTATAATACAGTAATACAGGTATAAAGACATTATGGTAGTCATACTGGCCAGCAGCGTAACTTAGTAAGAGTAGGTAAGGGATATACAGATATAGCGATAGTATCTAGTCTACTATCTTTTTTTTTTTATCCACTTTTTCTCCCATTTTCTGTATTTTCTCCCATCCCAATTTCGTATCATCCAATTCAACCCTCCCCTGTCACGAACGCTGTTTCTTGCCTCCCACAAGCCAGCTGCAATGTGGACTAAGTCATACATAGCACAAGTCCCCTCCGGTACTTGAGGTAACAGCAGTCGCATCTTTTCACCTGCGCAGCTCGATCTCTCAGTGGCGAGGAGTAACGCGTGGGAGGCTCACGCTGCCCCCGACACTTCCTGATTCTACTGCGCAGGCGCACCAACCGACCTGTAGGAGTCGCTGTCCACAACGCCCGATCCCCACCCATCAGTTTCCCACCCCCTAATACGGCCAATGTGTATTAGTACGGACGACCAGCTAAACTGAAAGCAAATGTGGAGCGCTGGGCTCGAACAGGCGAGCCCAGCGTCTCCAGATTTCGTGGCGAGCGCCTTGCCCACTACGCCACGTAGCCGCCCAGTATCTAGTCTACTATCTACAGATATACAGATATGTATAATTATATATGAATAAATATATATATACTATATACAGCATTAAGCATTATGGTATAATTAACATGTAGGTCTGTCCATGTGTTATCTTGAGTTTGTGTGGGTTGTTAGCAGGTGCTGGGGAGAGGCACAAGTAATGATTTTCTGTACTCTGACTTACTCGAGTAGTGATTTCAGTACTCGTTTTATGCAGATGTATTTTTAGAACGCATAAAGAGCGCGGGAGCAATAACGATGCACAGCGATGCTTATTGTGTCAGTCAAAGCAGTCGGTTACCATTTATAATAATTAATTACATTACCTCCACTCTGTCTGCAACGTTAACATTTAGCTGGCCACAACTTCAGTGTGTCCGTATCGATAGTCTTTAAAAAAAATATATATATATATATATATTTAATCATCTTTTTTCTCTTTTTCCGTTTTTCTCCCATCCCAATGTTAGTTGTTATGCCAATCCCCTTCCTGGTCGTTGCGCACTCTACCCCCTACCGTCGGTCCGGGAGGGCGGAGACTATCGCATGCTTCCTCTGACACATGTGTAGCCAGCCCACCGCTTCTTTTCACCTGGCAGCGCGGACTCTCACAGGGAGAGTGTAACGTGTGGAAGGTCACACTACCTCCCTCCAAATCCTTCCCTTGCTGTGCAGGCGCCCCGACCGAACTGTAGGAGTCGCTGTTTACAACGACCAGGACCCACCCTCGCCGTGTTTCCCACCCTCGAACACAGCCAATTGTGTTAGTATGGACTAGGGGTGGGGGAAAAAATCGATACGTAGTATTATTATTATTGTATTATGCACATCGTTGCGGGCGAGACCCCCCGCATTTCACTGTATACCTGTATGCCGTGACAAATAAAACTCTTGTATATCTTGTATCGCGATACTTTGCGTGGCGATACTGTATCGATACAGGGACGCCAAGTATCGAAATTTTATTATTCATAAAACATTATTTATTTATTTTTGTATAAGGAAGTTGCATTGTTCATTTCAATACCTGTAATAGTACAGTAGTCCACACACACATGGAATATGACTGTAATACAAACAGTTCAGTTTGTCAGGTACATGTAACACCGATTACAGTGTTTACATCTGTCTGCTTGAGAAAATACCATGTTCTGCAATAAAAAAAATTGAAGTGAGATGAACAGACTGAACTTTATTTTATTAGATAAAACATGTTGACAAAGTTTTACTTTGCAGTTGAAAAAAGGTAATAAATTAAATGTGAGCAACAACAAAAAAATATCGCAATATTTTCAGCGTATCGCGATATATTTAGTATCGCGATACTATCGTATCGTGACGCAAGTATCGCGATCGTATCGTGAGGTCTGGCTATTCCCACCCCTAGTATGGATGGTCGGCCAACCCGGAAGCACCACAGCTGGATTCAATCCCACTGTCTCTGTGGTGGTAGACGGACGCTTAGTCCGCTGCACTACCCGGCCGCCCCCGTATCGATGGTCTGTGAGCCGCCCGTCTGCTCCTGCAAAACATCTCTGGTGATTTCATTAACCCTTTCACTGCCGCACTACAGAATGGTTAACCCTTTCACTGCGACAATACAGAAGGTTGACCCGTTCACTGCCACACGACAAAGGGGTCTGTAGTGTGATAGTAAAGGGGTAACCTTCTGTAGTGTGGTAGTGAAAGGGTTAAAGCCCACGTTTCAGCACTGACGATGACTTCATCTCCGATTCACCCAGGTCTCACGATGGATTAAATAAAAGAACTATACTAATATTGTCATTATCTTCTTTGTCTCTTCCATTTTCTCTTCTTTTAGGATGAAACCGGTGCCTATCTCATAGACCGAGACCCCACCTACTTTGGCCCGGTGCTCAACTACCTGAGGCACGGAAAGCTGGTGCTCAACAGGGACCTGGCTGAGGAAGGTGAGCCTCCACAGGACCTGAGCTTTGAGTACGGCTGCTGAGAGACTCACAGCTCAGACCCTCGTCGCCCTGCGTCAGTCCTGTTGCACTGTACATATTAATACTACAACTCTGTACACTAAGGCTGTCCCCGAAGCCTGTTTTTGGGATTCGAACTTCGTCAGGGTTTTGCGAACAAACGTTCGAAAAAATAAAATAAAATGTATATCCTCAAACTAAATCCTCAATTTGAATAAAGTGATTAATCTGATTAAATTAGTCTTTTTTTCTTTTATTAAATCAACTTCCTAGCCCAGGGAGAAGCCCCAGCCCAACTAAATCAAGTAAATCAACATTCTAATTAATATAACTCATTAGTTACTTCTACTATAATATTAGTGTAGCCTAATCTTTATCTGCAACTGTGAAGAAAAACCCCATTGGTTTAAACAGAATGAATAGGGAAAAAAAATAGTAATTTTTTTTAATAAAAAAATTAAAATTTGAATGTTGATTTAGAATTCGAATGCCAACGTAACGAACAAAGGTTTGAACGTTTGGGCTCAGCCCTACTGTACACACATCTGATTAGCACCATCACTCAGTAGGGCTGATTTATATATTTTAAACACCTCTACATTATATATTACAATTGCACTACTATAATTCTGTATATTCTTAACGTCTGTACATACCTGCACAATCCTTTTTACATATCTGTAGATATCCAATCCAATCCACTTTATTTATAAAGCACATTTAAAAACAACAAAGTTGACATGAAAAGATAAAAGCACACAATAAAAATGTATACAATATGTCACATAAAAAAGGCAGGTCTCTCAAAAAGATACTATATCTATATCTGTCCATGTCCCTTACCTACTCTTATTAGTTACGTTGCTGGCCAGTATGACTTACTACCATAGTGTCTTCATACCTTTTTATCACGGGTACATATTAATATTACAACTCTGTATGTACAGCTGATTAGCACTATTAGTCTGTAGACTGTACTAATTTATCTGTTTTATACCCAGTTTAATCACCTGTACATTGTATATTACTATTGCACTTTACTGTTACATTTGCACTCTCTGGTTGGATGCCAAACTTCTTTTCGTTGTACTGTACTTGTGCTGCATGATGACAATACATTTTAATATATTCTAATCTGTTGCACTTTGTCAAACTGTTGGCCTGATCCCAGTTGTGGTGGTCTCTTTTTTCAAGGTGTCCTAGAAGAAGCGGAATTCTACAATATCACTTCATTAATAAAGATAATCAAGGACAAGATCAGGGAACGTGACTGCAAAACAGATCAGGTGTGTAGATTTCGCCTGAATCTCCTGGTTTCTCTCTTTTTTTATATCCTCCAATCACAACCGTCGCTGTCCGACAGGCTGAGGGAACATGGGGCTGAGGGAACATAGGGCTGAGGGAACATAGGGCTGAGGGAACATAGGGCTGAGGGAACATAGGGCTGAGGGAACATGGGGCTGAGGGAACATAGGGCTGAGGGAACATGGGGCTGAGGGAACATAGGGCTGAGGGAACATAGGGCTGAGGGAACATAGGGCTGAGGGAACATAGGGCTGAGGGAACATGGGGCTGAGGGAACATAGGGCTGAGGGAACATAGGGCTGAGGGAACATGGGGCTGAGGGAACATAGGGCTGAGGGAACATAGGGCTGAGGGAACATAGGGCTGAGGGAACATAGGGCTGAGAGAACATAGGGCTGAGGGAACATAGGGCTGAGGGAACATGGGGCCGAGGGAACATGGGGCCGAGGGAACATGGGGCTGAGGGAACATGGGGCTGAGGGAACATGGGGCCGAGGGAACATGGGTCCGAGGGAACATGGGGCCGAGGGAACATGGGGCTGAGGGAACATGGGGCTGAGGGAACATGGGGCTGTAGGAACATGGGGCTGTGGGAACATGGGGCTGTGGGAACATGGGGCTGTGGGAACATGGGGCCGAGGGAACATGGGGCCGAGGGAACATGGGGCCGAGGGAACATGGGGCCGAGGGAACATGGGGCTGAGGGAACATGGGGTTGTGGGAAGATGGGGTTGTGGGAACATGGGGTTGTGGGAACATGGGGTTGTCCGACGGAAGCGGCAGTTGTGATTGGAGGATCGAGAAAAGAGGGCAGGTTTTATCCGTTTGTTTGAATAATTGGGCGTTCAATGTGTTTGTATTATGTTTGTTCAAGTAATTATTGTCTTCAATTTGATTGTACCTGTATGTTTGTTCAGATAATTGCAAAATTATTTAAATAATGGTGTAAAAAAAGAAGAGGGCAGGGTTTGCGTAGTTTTGACTGTTTTTTCCCACTCATCTTACACTCCCTTTATTTCTTTCTCCTCCCGTCCCTCTGTCCTCCCGTCCCTCTGTCCTCTCCTCCCTCTGTCCTCCCCTCCCTCTGTCTTCCGTCCCTCTGCCCGTCCCTCTGTCCTCCTCCCTCTGTCCTCCCCTCCCTCTGTCTTCCGTCCCTCTGCCCGTCCCTCTGTCTTCCCGTCCCTCTGTCTTCCCGTCCCTCTGTCTTCCCGTCCTCCCACCCCTCCCAGCAGGCTCCGGTGAAGCACGTGTATCGGGTGCTGCAGTGCCAGGAGGAGGAGCTGACTCAGATGGTCTCCACCATGTCCGACGGCTGGAAGTTTGAGCAGGTAAACCTCCTCTTCCTCTCGCGAGTCGACGGCAGCCAGTGCCTTCTCTCCGTGTGCTTCGCCTGTCCCGCTTATTAGCCTCACATTGCCCCCCCCCCCCCCTTAAGAGAATCCAATCCTCCCCAATTTACTGGAAATAAACACCCAGCAAATCTTTCTGACTGTCCGCATATACGTGATCGGGGCATCCCTTCTCTGCTCTGATTGGTTGTTGCAGCTTGTCAGTATAGGTTACGGGCGGGCCCAGCAGTCAGAGTTTCTGCTGATTGTATCAAGGGAGGTGAGAGTCGTGGAGCCTGCTTTGCCAAACCACAGCGGAGAGGTGTGTCCCACACAACTGTCTGTCCACTGGACTGCTCACCGCATGGTCCCCCTGTTGTTCATCCAACCCCCCCCCCCCCCCCCCCCCCCCCCACATTGGCCGTTGTTTGTCCCAACAGGTGTTGGTCATTTTGTTTTTTGTGGTTCTAGCTTGACGACACTTTTATGGTTTGCTTTTTACGTGCATATTTATATTATCTGTGGGTTCTATGCTACCGTACAACTTTCAGTGATGCTGCACCAGTTTTTAGGAATAGGTGGAATTGTAGGTATTATAGGTAACATATTTGACAGAACATTTACTCAAATTATTGAAAATATTCACACTCGTCAAAAGTAATTTCAAGCTGCGGTCGGTCGGCAACGTAGGAGAAATGGACCTGTCTCAAACCCTGCCCTCTTTTCTTGATCCTCCAATCACAACTGTCGCTTACCTCGGACAAACCAAGTTTGTCCGAGGTAAGCGACAGTTGTGATTGGAGGATCAAGAAAAGAGGGCAGGGTTTGAGACGGGTCAATTGGCAAGAGTGAGTTTACCTGCCCAGCCGAGACGGAGCGCCCAGAGGCACCGGCAGCTTTAAGCTGGATTTAAAAAGAATAATAATAATACCATTATATATATATATATAATTCCCAGCCTCTGTTCGGCAGGTGTTTTGCACACTGTGTACTCTTTGACGAGAAACGCGGTGGTGGTGGTACAAGGTCCTAATGCAGCAAGTATTACACAAGGTCCTCCTCAGCCAATACCATCAAAGGCTTATTTCTCCAAAGGGAACGCCTGCTGATTTGGCTATATCATGTTTCTAAGGGTGTGTGTGTGTGTGGGGGTCATCCCTATGTTCCCACAGCCCTATGTTCCCCACAGCACAGGTATGGCCGTTCCCTAATGCACACAACATGATGTTGCCGACCTTAACCCCCCCCCCTGCAGTAATAGTGATCATCTTGGCTTCCATGAATAGCAGCCATTTTAAACTGAGGGAACATAGAGCTGTGGGAACATGGGTCTGAGGGAACATGGGGCTGTAGGAACATGGGGCTGAGGGAACATGGGACTGAGGGAACATGGGGCTGTAGGAACATGGGGCTGAGGGAACATGGGTCTGAGGGAACATGGGGCTGTAGGAACATGGGGCCGAGGGAACATGGGGCTGTAGGAACATGGGGCTGTAGGAACATGGGGCTGAGGGAACATGGGGCTGTAGGAACATGGGGCTGAGGGAACATGGGGCTGTAGGAACATGGGTCTGAGGGAACATGGGGCTGTAGGAACATGGGGCTGTAGGAACATGGGGCTGTAGGAACATGGGGCTGTAGGAACATGGGGCTGAGGGAACATGGGGCTGTAGGAACATGGGGCCGAGGGAACATGGGGCTGTAGGAACATGGGGCTGTAGGAACATGGGGCTGTAGGAACATGGGGCTGAGGGAACAATTGGGTCTGAGGGAACATGGGTCTGAGGGAACATGGGTCTGAGGGAACATGGGGCTGTAGGAACATGGGTCTGTGGGAACATGGGTCTGAGGGAACATGGGGCTGTAGGAACATGGGTCTGAGGGAACATGGGGCTGTAGGAACATGGGGCTGTAGGAACATGGGGCTGTAGGAACATGGGGCTGTAGGAACATGGGGCTGAGGGAACATGGGGCTGTAGGAACATGGGGCCGAGGGAACATGGGGCTGAGGGAACATGGGGCCGAGGGAACATGGGGCTGAGGGAACATGGGGCCGAGGGAACATGGGGCTGTAGGAACATGGGGCTGAGGGAACATGGGGCCGAGGGAACATGGGGCTGTAGGAACATGGGTCTGAGGGAACATGGGGCTGTAGGAACATGGGGCTGTAGGAACATGGGGCTGTAGGAACATGGGGCTGTAGGAACATGGGGCTGAGGGAACATGGGGCTGTAGGAACATGGGGCTGAGGGAACATGGGGCCGAGGGAACATGGGGCTGTAGGAACATGGGGCTGAGGGAACATGGGGCTGAGGGAACATGGGGCTGTGGGAACATGGGGCTGTAGGAACATGGGGCTGTAGGAACATGGGGCTGTAGGAACATGGGGCTGTAGGAACATGGGGCTGTAGGAACATGGGGCTGAGGGAACATGGGGCTGTAGGAACATGGGGCTGAGGGAACATGGGGCTGAGGGAACATGGGGCTGTAGGAACATGGGGTTGAGGGAACATGGGGTTGAGGGAACATGGGGCCGAGGGAACATGGGGCTGTAGGAACATGGGGCTGAGGGAACATGGGGCTGAGGGAACATGGGGCTGAGGGAACATGGGGCTGAGGGAACATGGGGCTGTAGGAACATGGGGCTGAGGGAACATGGGGCTGAGGGAACATGGGGCTGTAGGAACATGGGGCTGTAGGAACATGGGGCTGAGGGAACATGGGGCTGAGGGAACATGGGGCTGTAGGAACATGGGACTGAGGGAACATGGGGCTGTAGGAACATGGGGCTGTAGGAACAGACACGCTCTCATTGTGGTAATAACTAGAATCCAAGGGCGCTGGTTGATATTGGTGGGCTCTTTTCTGCTGCGTCGATAAAGACTACACGCTTACTTTGTACCTTTCAGTTCCTAACAATGTGACCTCCTCTCGACAACAACAGGCCTCTGGCACCAACCTAATGAGATGCTGCGAGTCTGAACACGCACACCTGGGTACAGGAGGGTATACATGTAGCCTAGTGTACAACACACAATATCCAGAGCTAAAAAAAACATTCGGTCCAGAGTAGTCGTTGGTCTAAGCATGACTTTCCAAGATGGGAGCTTGTTTTACATGTTATCCTGCATGTGCATGCTGTTATGGTATATATATTCTTTTATCTTATTTAATCTTCATGTTTTAGTTTTTTTATGTGCATCCTTTTCTAAGGTAATTTTTTTTTTAATTCAGTATATGGTTTTCGCAGTGGAAATGACTTGTGACGTTATTCTAGTGAAAACTATTTATTGGTGCAAAGTTACAAACGAATGTATTGTTGCCCCCGGTGGTCAGTTTCGTGTACTGCATCGGTTCCACTGTTGATCTCATGCTACCATACAGAGTTATATGCAGGTGTATAAGTAGGTATATAGAAGGATGTGTGTGTATATATATTATGCAGTAAATATAAATGTGTGTATATATATATATATATACAGTATAGACACTATTGTACATGTTATCATAGTTATATATACAATGTACAGGTGATTAAACGTGGTATTAATTGGTGCTACGGAGTAATTACAATTCAATTGACAATCATACTTACAGAGAAGGAAAAAGCAACAGATTAACATGTAAAGTAATTGCACTGAAAAACCAATCTCTTCCGGTCACGCAGCTCAAACGATAACGCTCATATTCTAATGAGGGATTAGCATGAGGCACCGTCGGTCAGTGTCGTCGAGGACGGTGTTCAAGCATGAAGCACCATGGGTCAGGGTCGTCAGGGATCACTACTAGATGCTTAAAACCTCTTAACACGCAACGGCCCGTATACGGGCCCTCTTGAGGACGATTTGCCCACCGGCGCGACTTGCCACTTTGCCGACCTCTAGCGGCTCAGGTGTGCATATATTTTAATACAATATATATAATTAAAGCCCTATTTGTTGCCTGTCTTCTCGAGTTACATGCCGATATGTGAGGCATGCGAGTACACGGCATACACATAATAATAATAATTCATTTTATTTATATAGCGCTTCTCAATGACCCGAAGTCGCTGACAGTATTTAGGAACATAGTACAAAGAAGGCCCGATCACCAAAGTTTTTGAGTTTGGATGTCTGGACAGTGAGGGAGAGGCAGTGGAGGAGGACCGGAGGGAACGGGTGGGGCGGTAGGGAAGAAGGAGATCAGTCAGGTAGGGGGGGGGGCAGGCTGTGGAGGGCTTAAGACTTCAGGCTATGGACCCAGTGTGTTTTTCCAGCCATAATTATTTTGGAAATGTACTTTTTGATATTGCAACTACTACAGAAACATTTTCAGACCTTCTTATTGTATCAGAAACTTCAGAATGTTATCTTTCAAAAGAGACCAGGCTCATGCATGTGCTATAAATATAAAGTATAGTATTTTGGTTTGCAAAAGGAAGTATGCAGTCCTCAAGTTCAAGTAAAAAAAAATGGGGGCCACTTTTGGGGGCGCCAGTTAAGAGTTAAAGGAACACTCCCAACATTATGGGAAATGCACTTACCGTCTTCTCCAGAGTCGGACAAGAAGATGGAGACCAGTTAGCCTAGCTTAGCACAAATTAATGGAAGCGGATATGGACCACTGACCTAGCTGCGCTCTCGTTTTTAAGCTAGGCTAGTGGTCCGTATCCGCCTCCATTCATGCGTGCTAAGCTAGGCTATAGCATGCAGCCGGATAGCTTTCTACAGAAAGGAAACTGCTATATCTATCTTCTCGTCTGACTCCGGAGAAGACGGTGAGCGTGTTTCCCATAATGTCGGCGTGTTCCTTAAGACGATGAGCTTGTTTTTAAGTTTCAGGAATGTCTCCTAGCATGTCTGCTCTCTAGTGGTCCTTCTCTCCCATGTCTGCTCCTTGTGAACCAGCCCCCTGCACCTGTATGCTCCTCTAACTCTCTAGTGGTCCTTCTCTCCCATGTCTGCTCCTTGTGAACCAGCCCCCTGCACCTGTATGCTCCTCTAACTCTCTAGTGGTCCTTCTCTCCATGTCTGCTCCTTGTGAACCAGCCCCCTGCACCTGTATGCTCCTCTAACTCTCTCTAGTGGTCCTTCTCTCCATGTCTGCTCCTTGTGAACCAGCCCCCTGCACCTGTATGCTCCTCTAACTCTCTAGTGGTCCTTCTCTCCATGTCTGCTCCTTGTGAACCAGCCCCCTGCACCTGTATGCTCCTCTAACTCTCTAGTGGTCCTTCTCTCCATGTCTGCTCCTTGTGAACCAGCCCCCTGCACCTGTATGCTCCTCTAACTCTCTCTAGTGGTCCTTCTCTCCCATGTCTGCTCCTTGTGAACCAGCCCCCTGCACCTGTATGCTCCTCTAACCCTCTAGTGGTCCTTCTCTCCATGTCTGCTCCTTGTGAACCAGCCCCCTGCACCTGTATGCTCCTCTAACTCTCTAGTGGTCCTTCTCTCCCATGTCTGCTCCTTGTGAACCTCCTGTAACTCTGTAGTGGTCTTTCTCTCCGTGTCTCTATGCCACTCGTCGTGTGTCTGTTTTTAATTTTCCTTTGAGCAATTTCTTGACGTTGCTCAATGTCTGAGGCTCCACATTTTTCTACGCTCTTTTAAAATGTCATGATTTGCCGTTAGATTACAGCGGACAATGTTGTCTTTCTCTCTGACGTCTTTTATTGAGCTGAAACACGTCCTCTTCTGTTGGTTTGACGCTGCGTCACGTTTCCAGGTTTTCTCCACGGCTTTCGTGTTTTGTTCGTTCTCTCACTTCTGCTTCTCTTTGTGGACTAGCCTGGTTTTAGTCCTCATTTAGTCTGTCTGGGGCTGACTGTCTCTCTCTCTCTCTCTCTCCTCTGTATGTGTGCGTCTCTCTCTTTCTGTCTTTCTTTCTCTCTCGCTCTCTATCTCCGTCTCCATTTCTCTCTCCCTCCCCATCTCTCTCTATATATGTCTCGCTCTTTCTTTCTGTCTCTCTCGCTCTCCATCTCTCTCTCTCTCTCTCTCCCTCTCTCTCTCTCTCTCTCTCTCTCTCCTCCAGCTGGTCAGCATAGGCTCCTCCTATAACTATGGAAACGAGGACCAAGCGGAGTTCCTGTGTGTCGTCTCCAAGGAGCTCCACAACCAATCATACGGGACAAACAGTGAGCCCAGTGAGAAGGCTAAGGTGAGTGTGTGTGTGTGTGTATGTAACACTCCATCCATGGCGTTCATCTATGAATGATGGGCTGTGTTTGGATGTTTTTAACCAGCACTGTGAGGTCTCAGTGGGCTTGGTGATAAGTTATGCTTATTGATGGAAGGCTGCTATGAAGGAGCACTCTGTGGCTGTTCTGACTGCCTTCATAATAACCGGTCCTGCTCACAGGAAGTCACTGTGTTTTGGACTAGACTGCCTTCATAATAACCGGTCCTGCTCACAGGAAGTCACTGTGTTTTGGACTAGACTGCCTTCATAATTAATAACCGGTCCTGCTCACAGGAAGTCACTGTTTTGGACTAGACTGCCTTCATAATAACCGGTCCTGCTCACCGGAAGTCACTGTGTTTTGGACTAGACTGCCTTCATAATAACCAGTCCTGCTCACCGGAAGTCACTGATAAACTACAAAGTTGGTCCGAGTACTTTTTTCAACTCTGTATCTCAGAAGATACCTTGCCTGGTATCCCGTTCTCGCGTTATCCTATCAGGAGAGAGAGCTCCACACTGCAAAAATGGTCGGACAAAAAAACGGAAGTAAAAACTAGTTTTAAGCAAATAATGCTTATAATAATATCCTTGAAACAAGTACAATTATCTGCCAGCAAATTTGGCTTTGCAAGATTTCTTGAAATAAGTAAGAAATATCTAGGGTTCCCTCTCTTGATTGGATAAAGTGGGAAGGGAAACCAGAACATGTATTTTGGGTTTACTGCAGAGCAGGAGGGACTGGGAGACCCACGTTACTGACCAAACACTCTGATCAGTGAAGTCAGAATGTAGAGCCATTTAACACTTATCTTAACACTATCAGTGATTGCTGTCAGAATGTAGAGCTATTTAACACGTATCTTAACAAAATAAATTCCACATACTGCACCTTTTTTCTTAGCATTAGCCCAGCTCTAAGATTGTCATGTTAGATTTGACCAAAAATGAGAGAGAGAGAGAAAAAAACAAAAGTCTTAACCATTGTAATCCATGTCGGGAGGAAGATGACAGGTTTAGGGATTAGCGGGGCTATTAGTGACCATCGTCATTCTCTCCGTGGGCTTTAGGTAAATAGCAGCAGGCGCTGCCCTGGAGGAATTAAACCTGCCATCTGCAGGTCTCCATGTGGATCTACTACTCCACACACACACACACACACACACACACGTGTATCAACCTTCAGACCACTCTAATGATTACGTTGGAACAGTTGGTCGAGGTTAATCGGTCTTTAAGGACAGCACATTGTTTTTTTTCACACAAATCGCCCCATTGTCTTTGTACATTATCATAATAATATGTGAGATTAAGGTTGATGATATGATGGCACTCTTTAGGAGCGAGTTAAGACCGTTTCCCTTGGGGACGTCGTAGCAGCATGGAGGAGGGGAGGTACAGGTATGGGCAGCGTAATGGTAGAAATGCATAAATAAACAAAGATGACAATCAAATTTTATCTGAATGACTGAATATGGAAAATATGAGAGTAAACGGTGCAGATGAGGGTCTGTATGCCCCATCGGTTATATTTATGTTACATTTACAATTTGTCATTTAGCTGAACGCTTTTATCCAAAGCGACTTACAAGTTCTGTACGACAAGTCAGCAGGAAGGGTACAACTCTTTCAGCTGAGTAACAATGATCATCAAACGGTACAATAAATATAGGCAAACAATTTGTTTTATGTGTGTGTGTGTGTGTGTATGTATGTATATATAGACGATATGTAGACGTCTGCACTAGTGTAGTTGTACACTGGCTACACTGGGGGCGACAGTGATTCGGGAGGTAGAGCAGTCGTCTGGTAATCCAGAGGTTTCCCGGTTCGATTCCCGCTCCTCCCGGGCAGCGTGTCGAAGTGTCCTTGAGCAAGACACTTAACCAACCCCCTAACTGCTCCCTATGAGCAGGTGGGCACCTTGCATGGCAGCCTTTACCGCCCGTCGGACTGTGTGAGTGAACGGGTAAAATGTGAGGAACAAATTGTAAAGCGCTTTGGATAAAAGCTGCTATATAAATGCAGCCATTTACAAGGTACCCTAATCGGCCCTTGTGGCTTCAACCCTCCGATGAAGAGGAATGTTCGGGCGGGTGTTTTGATTCTGGGTAGATGGAGAAGTTGGGGGGGGGTGGGGGTGTGTATGTTGAGTAATGTTGACCCCCCCCCCCCACCACCACCACCTTTTGTTTTGATATTATACCCCCCCCCCCCCCTCTAACATTACATCTCCATTCATTTCCGTTGTTGTAAGCCTTGCCTTCTCTGTGTGTTCTTCCTGCCCCTCTGCACGCTGCATGCCGCTCAGAGCGAGGACGAGGAGACGGATTATCAAATGCATGACTCTGATTAGGGTTGAGTACTTTATGACTCTGTGGTGAGCGCTCGGCTCTCTCAGGCCCCGCCCCCCCCCCCCTTGCCCTGCCCCATATTCTAGGGGTGTGACGATTCACCCGGGACACTATTTGATTCGCTACAAATCGAGGCTTCTCACGGTTCGATATTATCACAATATTTTTAACATTTTTGGATATCCAGTCTCACACACACACTACCGATTTCATTATGTCTTGCTCTGCCGCCATAAGGATGCACAGCAATATATCCGATGCTTAATGCGTATCGTCGGTCAAAACAGTCGGTTACCATTTGTAATAATTACATTACCTCCACTCTGTCTGCAGCAGGTCTTTACACGCATGGAACGTATCGATAGTCTATTGATAGTCTACGCAAAGTGGGCGACATGTTGTTGGCACAATTTGGAAACGCACAAACCACTGTCATCTTTTGGATAACCCTAAGCTAACAAACTTGTCGCGGTAATGTGTGTACTATCCATGCTCCACAGTTTCCAGCTTCCTGCAACAGCTCTCATCTCGCATTATTTCGGAGTGAGATTTCAAAGCGAGTTTTCTGTTTAATTGGCAAAAAATTGCACTTTTGGTGGATGTATTTGGTGGTGACCAAATTTATCAAATTAAATAAAATAAAGAATCAAGCAACCTCAAAAACCACTCATTCATTTGAAGTGGCGAGTAATCGATTACTCACGCCCTAATGTCAAATACCACAATCTTATCCATTCTGCCACCTGAAACTGATCCAATTCAGATGACAAAGTGTGGGTATTTAAGCTACGAGTGAGTTCACAGTTCACACCAAGGCGCGTTGCAAGGTTTCAACCGACTCATGTCGTCAGGTTTTCATATTGCAGTATTTGAATATGTTGTCACGCCCCTAAGATATCCCGCTGCCTCTCATCCCTCCCCACGCCTCTGGGACCCTGTTCACGCCACTGACCACCAGTCACATCTGTCTTCGGAGAGAGCTCTACTCGAAAAACTGATGCTTTTGATAGTTTAAACGGGACAATCTGGTTTTGAATCGAACTTCTCTCTGCCAAAGGCACTAACTAAACCAAAGCTACATAAATTAAGATATAGTCGGGTCCATAAATATTTGGACTTTTGACAAAATTTTCATAATTGTGTCTCTGTAAACCACCGCGATGGATTTGAAATGAAACGATGATGTGCTTTAAGTGCAGACCTTCACCTTTTTAATTTACGTCCAAATCAGGTAAACGGTGTAGGAATTTCAACAGTTTCTACATGTGCACCCCCTGTTTTTTTAAGGCACCAAAAAGTTATTGGACAATTGGCTGCCCAGCTGTTCCAAAGAATTATTAATATTTATGGACCTGACTCTACATATTCTGTCCCTTAACACCTCTTTCGTACTTTTACACCGGAGCTCTCTTTGAAGCCAAGCGTGAAAAGCTGCATCTCGTGGTGAAAACCAGGTCCCTTTTCTGCTCAGACGCTCACAACCTTGGTCTACTGACGGTATCTTCTTTAGCTGCTGCCTGTGGTTTTGCTGCTAACCTTGATTCATATTCACCCTGGCATTCATCACAAGAGCCCCCCCTTATCTCTCCCAGAGCAGAGAGAATGACCAAGGTGATATATAGAGTGCTTTTTACATAAGTAAGTGGATAACCTGACTATATGAAACTGGATTATATTATTGCAGGGATATCAATAGTATATCAATACTAGCCAGGATACATGTAAACGCCTCAGCCTGTTAATTTAGATTAGATTCTAATGTATTGTCATCATACAGCACAAGTACAGTACAACGTAAAGAGGTTTGGCAAAGTGCAATAGTAATATACATTGTACGGGTGATTAAACTGGGTATAAAATATATAAATTAGTACTACAGAGTGTAATAGTGCTAATCAGATGTATGTACAGGTTTGTAATAGTAATATGTACAGTGATGCAGGTATAAAGACACTATGGTAATAAGTCATACTGGCCAGCAGTGTAACCTAGTAAGGGATATGTACAGATAGCTACAGATATGTAAAAAGGATTATATGCCGGTATGTACAGACAGATATGGCTATACATATATATGCAGTAAATATTTATAGCATTATTGTACATGCTATCATACAGTTATATGGGTAGACTATAGTACGCGGTAGGTAGTTATTACAGTGTAGGGCCGCTGTAGACTGTGAAAGCAGTAGGTAGAGCTTACTGATGTATGCAGGGTTTTCATGAGCAGGAGATGAAAGCCGCTTATAAACACCTTTCCGTCGACCATAACCCGGGGCTATTGGCCCGTTATCCCAAATTCTCTTCCACCGCCACGCCTTTTCCGAGACCAAGGTTGACCGACTAGCACGTCCCAACGCTCCCCTTTGAGAAGAAACTCCACCAGACTTCAATCACCAGATTCCTAAAATAGCAGCACGATCCTTTCTTCCTTTATCATCCCCCTGCATCTTATCATCCCACCCCTCTCCTCCCCAGCCCCCCCCCCCCTCTCTCTCTCTTAGTGTCTCTTTGAGCTTCTGTACGTAGAGTACCTGATGATTTATGCATGTCTGCTGCTGGGCAGGGGGGTGGGCAGTGCTGCAGCAGTGAATAATGTTACTGGGGAGAAGGTTAGAACCGTAGGCCTTTCCCTGCACTGTTGTGATGACGTTGACATGTTGACAAGTTAGTGGCATCTTAGTGTTTACAGGGTATCTGTGGGGTATTAAAAATTATTCAATTCTCAATTTAAAGCCTTAAAAGGTATTAAAAAAAATAAATGTCATTGAATTTCACAGGTATTACATTTTTGGTGAGCAGCCCGGCTGTCTAGATGAAATAATATTAAATGTTTTTTTGTATTTTAAATCTGTTTTTTATTTTTTTGGAGCTTGGTGAGTCTGGCGAGAGCTTGGTGAGAGCTTTGTGTGTCTGACGAGAGCTTGGTGCGTCTTACGAGAGCTTGGTGCGTCTGGTGAAAAAAAAAAAAACCCTAAATGGTAATGGTAAAGCCCCTGCTTACCTAGCAGACCTCCTCACCCCCTATACCAACGCCAGGGCCCTCAGATCGGCTGACAAGGGTCTCCTAACCACTCGTAGGTCTAACTTCAAGTCTAGGGGGGGACGTGCTTTTGCGGTCGCAGCCCCTGACCTCTGGAACAGCATCCCCATGTCCATTAAATCTGCCCCCTCCATCGAGTCTTTTAAATCAAAACCCACCTATATCGCCTGGCCTTCCCTGACTCACTTTGACTCTTGCCGTACTTGTTGACGTTATTCTGTTTTTCCTTTGTCTATCCGTTGATTTTATTTTATTTTTCTGTTTATTTTATACTTTTCTTTGTACTTAGCTTAGCTATGTGAAGCACTTTGGTTTAAACGTGCTATACAAATAAATTTGATTGATTGATTGATTGATTGGCGAGAGCTTGGTGCGTCTGGCGAGAGCTTGGCGAGAATTTAAATTGGCGCGCAAGCATTACATTTTGCTCTGTGGTATTAAAAAGGTCTTGAATGTAACCTGTTGAAACCTGCAGATGCCCTGGTTTAATGACTGAGCCTAACGAGCCTTGTTGTCTCTGCAGATCCTCCAGGAGAGAGGCTCCCGGATGTGAGGAGGACTCAGTATTACAAGCTCCTGCGTTGTGACACAAACATATCATCTGTGTGGAGGAACGCTTTGGCACAAAGGAGATTTTAAGGGGGGGAGGGGGAGGGGTATGTTTTTGTTATTGTGTTTTCCCTCCATTTTCTTTTTTTATTATTATTATTTCTTTATGTAAATAAGTCTGTTTACTGACTTTTTTGTTTGTGCCTGTACAGTTAAACTGGACTTTCTGAATTGGCAGCAAGAGATTTCTTTTCATTTCTTTTTTTTCCTCAACTAAAAATATGGAATTGTAATCTTGATGTTTTCTGCTACAAGATGTGGCCGTGGCGACACGAACACGATGGCCAGTGATTCACTCAGGGTCATCGAGTTCCTTCTTGATGCTCCAGCTCCACAGTCTTGTAAGGGATCTTTACGGTCTTCGTAACTCAAAAGGTATCAACTTCAGAAATCTATCTTTTTAGATGAATCGCGCCGTTAAGAAGGGAATTACTCGTGCATGTTAGCACACGGCGAGAGAAGGGCCATTACAGGGGGATTTCAGATAATTTTTTTTTACATTCACAACTCTATCTCAAAACTAGAAAACACATTAACCAATCCGTGAAGGCCATGAAGAGGATCTGTGGAGCACACCGGCCAATGAACACGAGACAGAATTAGTAGCTAGTTGGTCAGTGGCTTGGCTCTAGGATTATTCTCTAGATGACATCACAGATTAGTCGTTACATTTATTTAACATTTTCATTAACCTGTCCCAATAGGAATTCATTTTTTTTTTTTTTTTAATTTTTTTTCCCAGGATGATTTTCATTTTCACAGAAACGGGGGTGGTTTAAGTAGTAAGTCTGGATGATCTGAATGCGTAGGGTAAGGGTTATAGTTGGTTAACTTGACCTCTTATGTTTTTCTAACCTGGTTTACTTTGTAAGCTAGGGGGAGCATCTTGTTTTTTCGCTAGGGGGAATTTTCTTTTTGCGCAGAAGGCTTTAGGATTGGAAATATCTTTTTGAAGACAACGGTGAAGGAATATCTGTTCATATCCCATCGGTTTTGTGATGTAAATAATCTTAAATCCAATATTAATATTTAACTCTTTAAAATAAAACGCACGTTTTGTACACTGTATAGAAGACACGACTTCAAATAGAGGTCGTTTATACTGGATCTTTTAAAAGCTAGAGAATCTCGACGATGTTAACTCGAGTTTTGCATTGTTTGTACAGGATATTACACCTATTATTAAGATTTGTAAGTTAGGATCGAAATGGTTTATGACATATGTTTTTTTTTTGTCTTTTTAATTTCCTTTTCCACTGAGCACATGCCTGGAACATCTTTTTGATATCCAATAACAAAAAAAAACTATACCTTGGCTGACTACAAAGTTGACTGTTATGCAGTGTGATGCGTTTCTTTGAAAGACTTTTTAAAATTGTGTAGAATTCCTACACAGCATTACAAGCACTACAGTGAGAAAAACACTGCACACAATGCTTTTAAACCTGCAGTGTTAAGACGTGTAAATACTGCATTTTAAAGAACACTTTTATATATATATATAGAAAGTTGTTTCAGGTTTTCGAGGGCGTGGTTTGGAGATTTTCATTCACAAATAATCATTTATAGTGTTGCCTTTCTTCTGCTTTTTCCCCCCCAGTGACCAAAATCCCAACGTCTTCTGTGTATTTGTACACATTGGCGCTTTTGTCGGGGAAGGAGTGAACCTTTCTTACAGGCTGGCACACTGTACACACATTGTACACACACACACACACCTGTCAACCGCTCACAAACCTCCTTTTACACGTATACAAACACTTGACGGAGAAGTGAGAGGGAAAGAAAAAACACAATTTTATAACGTTAGGGACAAATGTTATGGATGCATGTTATTTTGATACACACACACACACACAAGGGCTTTTAAAAGTGCAAAATCTCGAGATCTGCGAAGCGGTTCAATCAAAATAAGAAGAAAAGTGGAGTGTATTTTTTTCCTGCCAGAGGCTAGGCTCATGTTTACATTTGCTATAGCTATAGTATTCAAAAGCCTTCCAATTATACTGTGTCTTGCACTCCCTCCTCACACACCTTAAGATAGTCCGACTCGTCTCGACTATAATAGCAATGGCAACTAGCACCCCCCCCCCCCCCCTCCCGATGAACTGAAACCTCTTGTAAATAGTAGACTGTTTGTCGTTATCGTCCTCGTAAGACACGCGACCCCTTTCCACCTCCCTGCTTGTTGAGCGTTGCAGACAATCCTGGTTCCCCCCGTCGTGACGGTAGTAACATTACTCATTTTGAAATGGTGAGTGACTTTAGGCGTGACGGTAGTAACATTACTCATTTTGAAATGGTGAGTGACTTTAGGCGTGACGGTAGTAACATTACTCATTTTGAAATGGTGAGTGACTTTAGGCGTGACGGTAGTAACATTAGCATCATTTTGAAACGGGTGAGACTTTAGTCATGCTCGGAGCACAGCCGGCCTGTTTTTGGTCGACTTCTTTGAGCCTCGTTGCGGTGAGATATCTAATAGCGGTGTGTTTTCTATTTAGTTTTGCTTGATTCCATCTCTTTAACTTTTATCATTGGTTGTACTTTTGGTCTGAGCTGTTAAACTCGGGCGCCTGCATCACCCCCAATGCCCTTCCCCACTGGTGGTCTCGTTGGGAGTTTGGCTTCCAACATTTAATGCCATGCATAAACGTATCAGAAATCTGTAGCCTAACACTTGTAAGTGCCCAGTTTATTTCGATAATGCATTCGGTTCAATAACCACAGACCACTGTAATGCATGATTGAAGATGCCCACACTTAGTAATTCCAGGGGGGATGAATGTGTCATTTTCCCTCAAACTGACAATGATTTTGATGATAATGATGAGTAAGTACAGAAAATCACTTTTAACTTCTATATGATCTTATGCAATGTTTAGAAATGTACAAGAATATGTGATATAACTGGGATAGATCTATATGGTCTTGCATAAGGTAAACCCAATAAAAAAAACTGTTTGTCATTCACATTGTGTGTGGATTCATTCTCCTACATGTTGGTCTTTATTTTCCCCCAGAGAATCTTGATTCGGCTACATGGGTGCTCTATACAGATCTCTGCCAGAACATAGACCAGACCTACCTAGAAGAATGCACTCTGTAGACCTCAATCAAGGCCTAACGAGCTCCCCAGTTGCTGTTACTTTCACATGCAACATTATTTGATTAATTGAAACCTTTATTTATAGGTTTTACCCTCATTTGCAATGCTGTCGATATTACAAGTTCAAATAATTCAGAAAACATATATAAGCGATAAGACTTTTGCATAAATAGGACAAAACACACACATTTAAAACTGGTAGGGAGGTTTGTGATCATGTTTTAAATTGTCCAGAGGATGGTGTAGTATTGATTTTTAGAGTAGGTTGAAGATCATCCCAGGAAGCTGGTGCATCAAAACAAAAGGCAGACTTGCCAAGTTCAGACTGAACTCATGGGAATTGTAAACCAATCATTTGATTAGATTAAAATGTATTGTCGTCATGCAGCACATACAATGAAATGTTTGGCATCCAACCAGAGTGCAAATGTAACAGTAAAGTGCAGTAGTAATATACAATGTACAGGTAATTAAACTGGGTATAAAATATATAATTTTTTACTGGAATGGTGCTAATCAGATGTATGTACAGTGATGCACTATATAAAGTATAAAGACTATGGTAGTAGTAAGGCATACTGGCCAGCAGCGTAACTAGTAAGGAATATGTATAGATATAGTATCTACAGATATGTAAATGTATGTATGATTATATTCAGGTCCATAAATATTTTGACATTGACAATTTTCACAGTTTTGCCTCTGTACACCATACGGTAAGAATATATAGATATATACGGTATATATAGCATTATTGTACATGCTATCATACAGAGTTATATGGGTTTTATGCATGTGTATAAATAGGTATATAGAAGGATTGTATGCAGTTATATTCATATATGGATATATATATATGCTGTAAATATATACCTGTATATAACTATGATGGCATGTACAATAATGCTATATATAAGTAAGTATATAGAAGGATTATATGCAGGTATATTCAGACTTATATATATATGCTGTAAATAAGGTGTATATACACCACTATTGTACATGCTATCGTACAGAGTTATATGGGTAGACTAGTATGGGGTAATTATGATTTTGAGCAGCTCAAATAAGTCCATAATTCCAGTCTAGCATCATTGTGATATACAGTATGGTGGCAATTTTCCATTAATGGCCATAAAAATAAATGGATACCGACGCCTATTCTGTCTGTCTGATAGAAGAGACCGACCTAACTCATCGTACAGGATGCACTGATGCCGTAACGATCACGGTTCTGCCATGTTAACCCTTTCACTGCCACACTACAGAAGGTTAACCCTTTACTATCACACTACCAAGGTTAACCGTCTGTAGTGTGATAGAACCCACCTCACCCCTGCCCACTTTGACAACCTAGGATGGCTTAGAGTAGACGACAGAGTACAGCAACTTGCAATGGGCCTGGTCTACAAGATACACTACACGACCAAGGTACCCATGTACATGGCAAAATACTTCCCAAAGGTCAGTGAATACCACGATCACAACACCAGAGGGAGCTCCACAAATCATGTTAAACCCAGATTCGGCTCAAATAAGGGACTAAACACGTTTCGCAATTATGCCACATCAATGTGGAACGCCCTACCCAAAGCTGTAAAGGAATGTGGATCACTACCCACTTTCAAAACCTCTCAAGGGACACCTACGGGAGACTGCAATTCAACACTGGCCCCTGTAAATATCCTAACCCAACCCCCTCCAATGTACAGTCATTTACCTAGTATGGTTTTGTCAATAGTCCAATGTACAATTTTGTTTGTTTGTACAGTGTCTCCCCCCCCCCCCCTCAATGTACAAACACTTCCTCGTAAAACCGTTTCCAGGAAAAGATTTCCCAAGGGAACTCAGGGCCACTTAAGAGCGGGATGCTTAGCCAGTACTCATATAACTAGGTTATATACATAACCTGTCGTTATATTATCGTACTTGGCCATCGTGTCCCGCTCTTAAGCCTATCGAGATATGGGGTAGAGCGGACGCGAGGCCCGACAGATGTACCCCCTGAGGACCCGTAAGCCCACATCAAGGGGTTGGGGAGTCCCGTCACCCCATCCTTCCTAATGAAGGGGGGGCGCAGTCAACTCCACCCGAGTGCGAGCAAGAGGGAACTAGAACCCCTTGAACACACAGCACAGGCGGAACCACGTGTGACCCAACACACTGGCCCATACCCACACACTCCTGCTACCCTACCAAAGGACGGGAAGCAGGAAAGGCCACAGACCCCAGAACCGCCTGGGAGACAGAACCCCCGGTCATGTCCATGAGGTAAAACCTTACAAAGGGGCCCGGGGAGGACCATGAAGCTGCAGCACAGATGTCCTCCACCGAGGTCCCACCCAGCAGAGCGGCAGAGGCAGCCACCCCACGAGTGGAGTGTGCCCTGACGCCCCCAGGGGGATCCAGCCTGGCCAACGTGTAGCAGAGGGCAATGCCCTCGCACAACCAATGGGACAGGCGCTGTTTCGATAGTGCCTTACCGGCATGAGAACCACCGTGACAGACAAAAAGCTGATCGGTGACCCTGAGGTCCTGAGTACGGCTGAGGTAAATTCCCAAAGCACGGACCGGACATGACAGGTGAAGGCCCGCATCTAACTCACTAGCGTGAGGAGGCGGATGAAACGCCTGAACCACAATATCCCTGGAGCGTAAGAACTCCGGATATTTTTAGGCACGAAGGCAGGATTAGGCCGCAGAGTGGCACCGCAATCGGAACGAAAGACAGGCACTCTGGTCGTACCGAGAGAGCACAAAGCACACCCACGCGTTCAGCGGAGGTGACGGCCAGCAAGAACGCGGTCTTGAACGACAGCTGTTCCAACGGCGCTTGCTCAAGAGGCTCAAACGGGGCCAAGGACAACCGACCGAGGACCAATTGAAGATCCCAACTCGGAGCCAAAGAGCGTTTTACCGGCTTAACGCGTCGGGCGCCAAGCAGGAAGCGCTTCACAAGAGGGTCGCTGAACAAAACATCACCCTCAAATCCCTCATGATAAGAGGATATAGCTGCTGCATATACCCTCACCGTCGAAGCCGACAGTCTATCAAGGAGAGACTGGAGGTAACAAGGACAGTATCCAGGGGGCAGGACACCGGTCCCTGCCCCCGCCTTACACCACTCTTGGAACATACGCCATCCGCCCGCGTAAGAGCGACAGAGGCGTACCCGTCCCAACAACTGACCTAACAGATGTATGGGGAAAGAATCCCAGGCGGCACGGCATCGGTCCCAGACCTGCCTGGCTATGTCCGGACGTAATCCCCACCTGTCAGGATGAGGACCGCCCTGCGACAGTACACCTGTACCCACATTCACCCTGCCGGGGATGTGGGGAGCCCTCAGGCCGCGCAGATGGAGGACGCCCATAGCCCGCCGCCTGGTGCAGATGGGGGGAGCGTACTCCTCCCCGTCTGTCGATATACGACACTGACGTCGTATTGTCCGTCCTGATCAACACCGTTTGAGGACCAGAAGGACCGCTTTCAATACCAACACATTGAACGTAGCGCAGACCGGGCAGCATGGTTTGCCACCTGCCCCCTACTGCGTTAGCCCGACGCGTCACCAGCGAGGGAGGCGTCGGTGAAAAAACGTGACGTGAGACAGCGCCGTAACCGTCCTAGGACGGAACCTCCCGAGCGTGTCGACAACACGCTCTGAGAGGGATGCCCATAGCACTCCAACCGTTGACTGGGAAGAGGAGTACTCTACTTCCAGTCTACAGCAAACCCCAGGCTGGTAGGGACCTGCCTGGTACGAGACCCGACGATCCACCTTGACCGCGAAGGACCAGAACGTCGTCAGGGCAGAATACACTTCGTAACCCCTGACGACGCAGAGGCCCCAGTGCGGCCTCCACGCACTTGGTGAAGATGCGGGGAGCCAGAGAAAACCGAACAGCAGCCTCTGGTACTCATACGCTAACCCTGCAAAGGAAGCGTAGGTAAGCCCTAGGATGGAAGATCGGAGATGCGAATACGCATCCTACAGGTCTATGGAGGAGAACCAGACCCCCACCTGACAGTGTTCAACAGGTAGGAGACGATCCAAAAAATGCTGAACCTTCCCATGGGACAGGTCCAGCATGGGTCTGACACCCCCCCCCCCTCCCGATTTCTCAGGCACCAGAGAACACCGGGAGGAGACCGCCACGACGATGGCTTGCTTCGTCCACAGAGATTGGATCTTGTTGACCAGAGCTGTCACTGCGGGTGACCCTGACAATAGGGTCTGTAGCAAACCTGAAAACGGGTGGGGTTGTCTAAACACAAGTCCCCGCCTCAGCGTTCTCTCCATCCACCTCGACATATGGTACTGCCGTAGTCATATGTGATGACACTCCCAACGCACCCGCCGCCATGTGGCGCAGGTCCGCCAGGAACTGTAGATAGTCGGCCCGGTCCCACCCGCTGTGCGTAGCCAACCCTGGACCCTTGCGAGCAGAGCGCTCCGTGGAGTCGGGTCGGAACCTGACACTACCCACGAGGCAATCGCACCCAAGGGGGGGACCCCGACAGAAAGGGCCGGTTTGATACGGGGGAAGCTGACATCAATCTAGGTGACAAAAGCCCCCCCACTGAACACCCCTCCAGAACATGCTGAGGAGTTGTTCTGCAGCCGGACATGCAAGGTGTGAGGACCCCATGGGTTCCTACACACCGTAGCCCTGCAGTGATATTACTACCACCCAAATCACGCGTGCCTGCGAGACCACTGCCAATCTTTCAGGAGTGGGAGGCACCAACATGATACCTGGCCTGGCGAAGGCGAGGCCGGGGAAGCCCGCACTGTGTGCCTCAAAAGGTTTCGAGCCCCCCTGCTGACAACACTTATAGTTGACAGACGTAACACCAGGCTCAACCAACACAGCTTATGGTGTGGGAGCCGCTTGACAGCACAACATTCTCACGGACAGACCCAGGCTCAGCCATCAACTGGGTGTCAGCCCCTGTCCCCATGAGAAGCGAAAAGTGGGGCCGCCCGCGCTTCAACGAAGGCACGCGGCCCGCAGCCAAAGGAAACAATCAGAGCCCCCTTTTTCCGCTGGTGTTGGGGGAGGGAGTGATCGGAGAGCGGGCTGCTCGTGGCAGGATGGTGACGGCTTGTTGTTCAAGCCGAGCCCATCCAACATGGCCGATCCCTCGGCCGCCAAGGCTGTCGGCCTTGTGGACACCTGTCGATTCAACGCCCAGGATACCTCTGGCGGGGGAAAACATGGCCGCCTGTCGAGGGCTCTCTCTTCATCTGGCTGCGCGGTGTGAGGCGGTGTGGGGCCTAGGACAATACCGCCCGCGCTCCAGCAGAAGACCAAAATCCCCTGCGGAGAGGGGAACCCTGAGCGGTTATAGCTTGCGGCTAGGTCAAAGCTAATAAAGTCAACAACCTCGCGCGATGTGTCGACGTCGGCTGGCCCTCAAGGCCCCGCCACCAGAAACCATTTTTTTTTATAGAAAAAACAGCAATTCGAACACAGTTCTAATCGCTGCCAATTCCATACCATGGCGGTACAGGCTTTAGCAGCCCACCAGCCACTCGCCAGGCCGACCCACCCATGGCGTCGGCCGGGGGGGGCACTGTTTCAATATGTCAAAAGCAAAGGACTGATGTTAACACGGAGCACCAGTGGTGGTTGCAAAAAGCAACCTCCATTGTGGTGTGCACCATGCAGGGGTTAATGAATAAAAGAACTAACACCACGAAAATACTGTAGAATGAGCAAGCCCATGTACACAACGTTAAGGGGAGGCGGACCAGAGAGAACCAGTCCCGCATTCATTCATAATATTCACAACAGCACACCAGCCCTAGACCTTAGCCCATTTACCCAAAAAGGTAAACAAAGCCCCCCCCGCACTACTCCCCCAATAGACACCGATTGACCGTCAGCATGAATGGTTGAGAGGAGAGAAAGCTGTAGCATAGACAGACATTCTCGTAGCAGAGATACAGAACAAAACAGTAGCCCACTACACTACTATAGCATAGCGTTCAACGCTACTATGGACAGAAACAGTCAGCTGAGCCACAACACGGGCCGCCGCTAAGTCCCATCCTGCAGTAGTATAGCTCTACTGCCACCCGCCGAGCCTCAAGCATCGGCTTCCAGGTGGGAACACCGTTCAAAACCCCGCCGGGGCACAGGATTAACGCTACCTGGCTAGGCTACCTAGCCACGGCCCACCCTGTTGTCAACCCATTTACCCGTAAAAAGGGTAAAATAGGACTCAGCAAAACCCCCACATTAGCTACCGACTGACCTTCATTGATGAACCGGGCAAGAGGAGGGAAAAGCGGCAACATCCCACGGCGGAGACATTAGAACAGCGTAGCAGTAGTGTTAGCATTAGCATTTAGCTTAGTTGTTTAGCAGCACGCTTCCAGGACCGCTCGGAACCCGTCCACTGCAGTGAAACGTTCACCAAACCATCCCGCCCCTGGCACCGACACACAACATGGTTGTGTAACAAAACAAACCAGCATTACTAACACCAACATCAATGCCTGTTGACACAGGGCCTACCTGTGTACAAGCCGGCTCGATAGCCAACCTTGCACGCTGCTCCTTGTCCTGCTGCCACCAGACGAGGAAACATCAGAATAGGCCCGACGTGTCGCTGAAACATGCCCCGAAGATTCCAGGGGTAAGCAAACCTCCGGTAAGCATTTTTCATAACAACTAGTTACATAAGGCGCCTTGCGACCGATTTTTTTTTATTTTAATTTTTTTCTCGCAGTTTTTCTTTATTTTCCCTTTTCAACATGAAACAAGACAATACAATACAATAACAATAAACAAGACATCACAGGACAATAACAGTAATAATAATAATAATAATTATAATAATCAGAATAATGAAAAATAAAATAGTCATGTATAAATTAAATATATAAATTAATAAGAATATATATATATATATATATACATATACACACATACATATATATACATATATACATGCATACATGCATATACCCACATGTATGTATTGTAAGGCGAGATTACTTGAGCACCCATCATCTCCAGTATCGACAACCAAGGTCACCACCCCGTGAGGATCCCAAATCCGGCACCCCAGCGAGCCAGAGCATCATGCCTCTTTTAACACTCCGACTCACCAAGACCTCGAATCAGGGGCCCCCACCAGTCCGAGACCGCGTCTTGTTTGCTTTTCTCATATTTTTATATTCAGAGTTAATGATATTGTTTACACTGTTCGTTTTTTTTCTCATACGTATTTTTAAATAAACAATAAATAATAACAACAATGACAACAACAACATCATTGTTATACAACAGACAGGCCTCTTACGCGTCTGTTGTCTTCCACTAGGGAAACCCACCTCCAAAAAATACACAGCCGGGGATAGACATCCCAAGATCCCCGGCCCCCACCCCTCCCCCAACCAAACAGCAAAACCACCAATCGACACGGCCAGCGACAGCATGCGGATATATTCACATACCACCACTAGCCGTATCAATCAACAGCCCCTCTGCTCAATCGAGAAAACAGCGGAGACCAAAGGTCCCGGAACATCCACCCCCGGCCACGCTCCTCCAAGGTCAATCTCTCCAATGGAAGAAGCTGGGATATCTGATCTTGAAACATCTCAAAAGTGCGACCGATTTATGATGGAAAAACGAAAATAGAGGAAGAGTGTTTGGTGACCATGCCGAGTATCTTATAGAACACGCCTCTATAGGGGCGGGGCCCGGCAGGTGATGGGCGTATTTTTGTTTTCGTTGATGGAGTACAATAGGTACATGAGATGAGGTATATCTCGATAGGCTTAAGAGCGGGACGCGATGGCCAAGTACGATAATATAACATTCTGTAGTGTGGTAGTGAAAGGGTTATACGGTGGCGCTAGGGAAACGGTCACCAAAATCTAGAGGTTTATAGGAGCATATTTTGTGGCGGTAAGACAAAGGGGTCAGGAGATGCACTCATTTGAGAACTACTATGTGGGTGGTGTAGTGGTTAACACTGTCGCCTCACAGCTAGAAGGTCCTGGGTTCGATTCCCGCTTGGGGACCAGGTTCCCGTGTTGCCAGTTACCCAGGTGGGGTATCTCCTGGGCCTTTCTGTGTGGAGTTTGCATGTTCTCCCCCCGTGCTCGCAAGGGTTTCCCCTCCCGATAAGATAAACCCAATGGAAAAACATGCACAACAGATCACTAACGCTGTCACGTCCCTGACGAAGACGGACAGGAGAACTTGGATTGGTCCCCGGGCGTGGCGCCTCCCGGCTGCCCTTGGGGGGAAGGACGACGGGATGGGACGTGCAGAGAACATTTCATCAGCGACTCAGTGAATTTGTGTGTGTGTTCCTGTGAGGCGCCCATCGCAAGTGTGTGTTAATCTGATGACAATTAAAGACTTCTACTTCTACTATTAGGAATGTCTGACCACTAAGTGTGTCTGACTCTTAACCACCATAACCTGCACAGGCTATAATGTATGACATATATTATGCCAAGTTAGGGTACCTTGTTTAGGTTTAGGTTTACTTTATTTGTTCAAGGGGGACAGCATACATTAATAAAACATTTTACAACTGTAAATGCACCCAATTTTAGCCAAAAGGCTCATTTACATTGGCAGTCCCCCTGCCAATAGGTACAGGCTAAAATCCTGTGTGAAAAAGGGTTAGCAATACAACAGAATAAAATCAAGATAAATAACATTAGAATAAAATCACAAACAAAAGCACATAGAACATACGATAGGGATACAGGGCACAATACAGTCATGGACACAAGGACAGAGCACATCATGACATACAGTATTAGAAGACCCAGTTATAGATAACGCACAATATCCACACACACATACTGTTTGTTTTTCTCATACTTTTTTATATTATAGTTAATTACAGTATATAGTGTATGCTGGTTATTTTCTCATATTTTCTATATGCAGATTTTATTTGATTGCCTATAGTTCTGGTGTTTCTTCTATTACCCTGCCCATACCTATATACCTCCCCCCTCCTCCATGCTGCTATGACACCCAGAATTTCCCCAAGGGGATCAATAAAGGAATATCTTATCTTTCCCCGATGGTGACACTATAGAGGAATGGTCACGGGGTCACCAAAATCAATAACCTTCCTCCTCTTGGGATCCTTAATGTGCACAGCAAATTTCACGCCCAAATCCTGCCACTACCTTTCGAGATATCACATTCACGGGACCTCCAGACTGATTTACTTCCAGACTTCCTTAAAAGACTGACAGGACTGATTACATAACCCCCGCCTTGGTGAAGTTAATGAGGTGACTGCCAGAGAGCAGGGCGGGATGTGATGGAACTCTTTCTAAGGACACTAGGGAGCAGGGAGGGCAGAACAGACTGGAAATGGATGATCTAAATGCCTAAAATAGTCTCCTATTTGAATGTGGATATTAATTTAGATGTCTGTCGCTTGAAACCAACGTACACCCTGTCCTGATTACATGCAAATAATAGGCTGTAATGTTAATTAATATTTGATTTGCTCTATCAAGTGGGACCCCATCTGAGGCTGAGCTGTAGGGTAAACATGTCATTGCATTATTATGAACTATACCTCATACTATATAGTCTACCCCTATAACTCTGTATGATAGCATGTACAATAGTGATGTATGTATCTGTATATAATATATATATATACATACACACTAGGGGTGTAGCGGTACACAAAAACCACGGTACGGTACATACCTCGGTTTTGAAGTCAAGGTTCGGTACGGCTTTTCGGTACAGTGGGGGAAAGTTTGGCTTCCATGTTCCACTCAGGGGTGATGTAGTGTGCAGTAACTAATTGTACTTGTAGGGCTGTCAACAAATATTCTATATTGAAATTAATAATCGACTTGTAATTTTTTTTTTAATAATAAAAATTATATATTAGATTGTGAAAAAAACTGCCCCCGGTGGGCGGTCGTTAGTGGGTAACATACCGTTGTATTCGTTTGGTATACACTACACAGACGTTCGGTACGGTACACACTGAAACGGTTCGGTTCGGTACGGATACGTGTACCTTTACACCCCTAATACACACACATCTGTAATCTTTTTTTACATGTCTGTAGATACTATATCTATATCTGTACATATCCATTACCTACTCTTACCAATTAACGCTGCTGGCCAGTATGGCTTACTACCATAGTGTCTTTAAAACCTGTATCACATATTAATACTACAACTCTGTACATACATATGATTAGCACTATTACTCAGTAGTACTGATTTAAATATTTTATACCCCAGTTTAATGACCTGTACACATTGTATATTACTATTGCACTCTGGTTGGATGCCAAACCTCTTTACGTTGTACTGTACTTGTTGATGACAATACATTAGAATCTAATGTAAATTAACGGGCTGAGGTGTTTACATGTATCCTGGCTAGTATTGATATACTATTGATATAGTATTGATATCCCTGCAATCATATAATCCAGTTTCATATAGTCAGGTTATCCACTTATCCAAACTACTGTATGGCATTTACAGTTACATCTACACATTTGTACTCTGGTTGGATGCCAAACTTCTTTTCGTTGTACTGTACTTGTGCTGTATGATGACAATACATTTGTATCTAATCTAATGTATTTTATTAGACTCTTCTAGTTTTTTGGCTTATTATTGTTTTTTTTATTAATGTTTCTATGTCAGAAGTTTTATATGTGTTGTTATGTTGTACATTGTATATTGGCCAAAAACCCCAACAACATTATTATTGCAGTGCAGAGGACTGAACAAGGGATTGAGAGTTTGGTTGAACCGAAGATACTCTAATTGAGGAAGATGATCAATGGGAGGAACAAGTGGGCGGTCGTTTTTCACAGCTGCCATGTTAACACTGAGATTGCTGGACAAGTCTCCATCAGGATACGCAGGATCTACAGGTCAGAAAAACCTTGATTTAGTGTTAGAATGTTCAGCACACCATCAAATGGTAAGAGATGGTCCAACCTTTATCTCAAGTTCTATGGTAAAGGGAAATAATTGCCTCATTCAGGCAAAATATCTGCATCTCTAACAGAAACCTTTCACAGAATATTTAGCAACACGTGTTGAGATGAGATACCAACAAAAATGTAATAAATTGGTGTTGTAGTGCCGAGAGATGAGAGTCGGAGACGGTGGCTCGAGGCAGAGCGAATAGCATTTATTAAGCACAGATATACAACATGCTACTGCTACGTTGCTTGCAGTCGACTGACTGACTCTGAGAGAATTGCCGAATACATATATATACACATACATACACAAATGTTCTAGAACATTGGTCATGACATCTACGGTGACATCACCCATGTTCTAGAACGTTCGGCTATGACATCACCACAAATGTTCTAGAACATTGGTCATATCATACGGGGACATCACCAATGTTCTAGAACGTTCGGCTATGACATCACCACAAATGTTCCAGAATGTTCGATGTTCTAGAATGTTCGGCTATGACATCATCACAAATGTTCCAGAATGTTCGGGCGGACCTAATGTTCCTAACAATAGTTTGTGGGTGAATTATGTACCATTACAATCACTACAGTGTCTTATTATTGGATATTGTAAACAAGTTGCAGTGGAACAGGGCAGTAAACCATCCAATGCCCTGTTTTTGTGTAGTTCACGTGACCGTTCATAGCTGTCAACATTGGCATTTGAAAAAACTGGATATTTCGCCCTGCCCCCTTCCCCTGGCTCGCCCCCTCCCAATGTAGTCTGTTATGTTGTACATTGTATATTGGCCAAAAACCCCAACAACATTATTATTGCAGTGCAGAGGACTGAACAAGGGATTGAGAGTTTGGTTGAACCGAAGATACTCTAATTGAGGAAGATGATCAATGGGAGGAACAAGAGGGCGGTCGTTTTTCACAGCTGCCATGTTAACACTGAGATTGCTGGACAAGTCTCCATCAGGATACGCAGGATCTACAGGTCAGAAAAACCTTGATTTAGTGTTAGAATGTTCAGCACACCATCAAATGGTAAGAGATGGTCCAACCTTTATCTCAAGTTCTATGGTAAAGGGAAATAATTGCCTCATTGATTGATTGATTGAATTGATTGAAAAGTTTATTAACAGATTGCAGAATGGGTACAGTACAGTACATCTCAATACATACAATTGTTAAGGGGATGCAGACCAGAGAAAGACTTTCGTCTTGTTTCCACCAGGGTCCCCCATTTTCAATTCATCATAACATATATGACATACATGACATACAGATAGACAGTACTGCTACATCTATACATTTATGACATATCAGATTTGCAAATACAGTACTGTTTGTGATACAAAAGTGTCCAGAAAAGGAGTGTATATACATTTGGCGTAGAAACTGTACATTGGAGGAGGTTGGTGGGGTGGGGTTGGGTGGGTTGGGTGAGGGCTGTACATTGTAGGTGGGGGGGGGGGGGGGGGGGGGGGTTGGGTAGGGGACACACACACATTTTACACTGTACATTGGAATGTTGACAAAGCCTTACTTGGTCATTTACTGTACAACTAGGTTAGGACATTTGTAGGGGCCAGTTTCGAATTGCAGTCTCACGTAGGTGTTTTTTGAGAGTGTTTTTGAAGGTGGGTAGTGATTCACATTCCTTTACAGCTTTAGGCAGGGCGTTCCACATTGATGTGGCATAATTGCGAAACGTGTTTAGTCCCTTGTTTGAGCCGAATCTGGGTTTTACATGATTTGTGGAGCTCCCTCTGGTGTTGTGATCGTGGTATTCACTGACCTTTGGGAAGTATTTTGACATGTACATGGGTACCTTGGTCGCGTAGTGTATCTTGTAGACCAGGCCCATTGCAAGTTGCTGTACTCTGTCGTCTACTCTAAGCCATCCTAGGTTGTCAAAGTGGGCAGGGGTGAGGTGGGTTCTAGGAGTCAGGTCAAGTAGTAGTCTGACTAGCTTGTTTTGAGATGTTTGTAATTTGTTTTTTAGTGCCTTTGAGGTGCTTTGGTACCATGAGGTGCAAGCATAGTCGTAGTACCCTTGAATGAGTGCTCCTGCTAGAGTCTTCAGGGTATTCTTGTTTACCAGAGAGGAGATCCGGTACAAGAATCGCGTTCGTTGGTTGACTTTTTTTATTACATTGGATGCCATTTTGTCACAGGAAAGATTAGCCTCTAGGATGGAACCCAGGTAGGTAATTTCATCTTTCCTTGTGATAATATTGTCACCCACTGTAACCGAGAAGCCGTCGGTCTTGCTGAGTTTGTTATTTGAACCGAAGAGAATGGACTCTGTTTTGCCCATGTGTAATGATAGTTTGTTGTCGGCGAGCCATATGCAGATTTTGCCTAGTTCCGAGCTGAGGGCTTTTTCAACCTGTAACTTGTTCTTGTCAGAGACCAGCAGGGCTGAGTCGTCCGCAAACAGGAACAAGTTGCAGTCACAAGCTGACGACATGTCATTTGCATAAATTAGGAATAGTAGCGGTCCTAGTATGCTTCCTTGTGGAACACCACAGCTCACTGTGAGGGGGGGGGATAGGGTACCGTTTACTTCCACCATCTGTTCCCTCCCCTCCAGGTAGGATTGTATCCAGCTCACTGATAAACTATCAAAACCAATTGCTTTTAGCTTGTCAATCAGAATGGTGTGATTGACAGTGTCGAAGGCCTTTTGTAGGTCCAGCATGACCATGCCGCAGTATTTGCCCGCGTCCACCTCTTTCAGGCAAAATATCTGCATCTCTAACAGAAACCTTTCACAGAATATTTAGCAACACATGTTGAGATGAGATACCAACAAAAATGTAATAAATTGGTGTTGTAGTGCCGAAAGATGAGTCGGAGACGGTGGCTCGAGGCAGAGCGAATAGCATTTATTAAGCACAGATATACAACATGCTACTGCTACGTTGCTTGCAGTCGACTGACTGACTCTGAGAGAATTGCCGAATACATATATATACACATACATACACAAATGTTCTAGAACGTTGGTCATGACATCTACGGTGACATCACCCATGTTCTAGAACGTTCGGCTATGACAGCACCACAAATGTTCTAGAACATTGGTCATATCATACGGGGACATCACCAATGTTCTAGAACGTTCGGCTATGACATCACCACAAATGTTCCAGAATGTTCGATGTTCTAGAATGTTCGGCTATGACATCATCACAAATGTTCCAGAATGTTCGGGCGGACCTAATGTTCCTAACAATAGTTCGTGGGTGAATTATGTACCATTACAATCACTACAGTGTCTTATTATTGGATATTGTAAACAAGTTGCAGTGGAACAGGGCAGTAAACCATCCAATGCCCTGTTTTTGTGTAGTTCACGTGACCCGTAACTCATAGCGATAGGTTATGTAGATAACCTAGTTATATTAGTATTGGCTGAGCGTCCCGCTCTGAGCCTTATGAGATACCCCTTATCTCCTATGATACCTACTGTATCTCCCACGAACAAAATACATGTATGTATATAATATATATTGTCTGCCGTGGAATCGCAAGGCCATAGATTTAGAATAGATAGAAAGGGCACATTGTGGTGTATCATAATTAATTTGTTGAATACAATAGGATTTTTATAACGTTGACACAAATTAAAGAATATTTACACTAAGTTCTCTTTTACCTCTTATTTAATTCATTCATTAATTTAATTGTAGGCACTGTTTATATTGTACATAGTCCTGTGTGTTGTATATTGTGTCCTATGTTACTTTTGTGTTTATTGGCTCTTTCTATACACCATGGGAAGGGGCGCACGTAATTGAATTTTTCTGTATGTCTTGCACAAATTGGAAAATGACAAAGTTGACTTTGACTTTTAACATGTGTCTATAGTGTCAGACACTAATTGTAATGTTAAAAACGGATACTGCTGTAATATAAAGGGAAATTCTACCATGCCTCAATGTATCAACTTTAAACATACACTAAATGTTAATGTTAGAAATGTTAATTTCCATTATTTCCACCATGTGCAACATTTCCTAAGAACAGCAATGTCCATTCTATCAACTCCAAATCTGTGCTATGAGCTCAATTCTCCCGGTGCATGCAGAAGTAGAATTGCTGTCTTGTTTTGGATTAATGAGTAGAAATGAAAAACGGAAATCTTTTTTTATTTTTTTTTATCCACTTTTTCTCTCATTTTTTTCTATATTTTCTCCCATCCCAATTTCGTATCATCCAATTCAACCCTCCCCTGTCACGGACGCTGTTTCTTGCCTCCCACAAGCCGGCTGCAATGTGGACTAAGTCATACATAGCACAAGTCCCCTCCGGTACTTGAGGTAACAGCAGTCGCATCTTTTCACCTGCGCAGCTCGATCTCTCAGTGGCGAGGAGTAACGCGTGGGAGGCTCACGCTGCCCCCGACACTTCCTGATTCTACTGCGCAGGCGCACCAACCGACCTGTAGGAGTCGCTGTCCACAACGCCTGATCCCCACCCATCAGTTTCCCACCCCCTAATACGGCCAATGTGTATTAGTACGGACGACCAGCTAAACTGAAAGCAAATGTGGAGCGCTGGGCTCGAACTGACGAGCCCAGCGTCTCCAGCATTTCGTGGCGAGCGCCTTGCCCACTACGCCACGTAGCCGCCAGGAAATCTTGTTTTATTAAAGCAGTTTTAACATGTGATATAGATAAAGATATTGTTTCATTGTGTATTGATTAACTTTACATTTGTGCTTCATTTACTTTACAAAAGTTATACTGGCACATGAGTCTAATGCAGCAATGGATTATGGGTAAATGCAATGTGTGCCAATGTAAGAAGACTGACTTTACGAATGACAATAATATAGTATAAAGTAGGGTATTATTTGGACTAAAGAATGGTGTTGTCTCACCCTACTCGCATGTTGAGGGAGAACACCATACATTATACTTTGAGAAACCACAGCCGAGAGTGAGCTCTCCGGGAAAAACCCCATAGAATCTAATACATTTCGCGCTAAACCCCTCCTTTATCCGGTTGCTCTTCGTCCTCTTCTTCTTCTCCGGTCGCAACCATCTGCCGGTCTGACTTCCTCTCCTAACGTTCTAATCTACACTGCTGCCACCTGTCGTCACGGAGGGGAACTGCAGCCATTTTATAAAAATGTTAAAAAACTGGAAAAAAACGGCAACCGGGATGACGGCGGGAAGGAAGGTTGAAACACGTGACAATCCCGGGGAAAACGGGATGGTTGGCAGCTTGGGCTATCTCGTTCCCATTCCCGTTCCTGTTCCCGTTCCTGTTCCCAGCCCTATCTCGTGAGTAAAGTGGAACAGGGCAGTAAACCATCCAATGCCCTGTTTTTGTGTAGTTCACGTGACCATTTGGCGTTGCAGGAAGTGAGAACGACTTGGTTAGTCTCGTCCATAGATATATCTATGGTCTCGTCTGCCTCTACGAGAACCGCGTTATTTTTTTCTGTAGACGCATTTTGCGGAGACGCTCTCTGATTGGCCACTTCATGTGACATGTGCGCCCAATCGTGTGACGCCTGTTTCTACACTGGTTAAGCTTAGGCACTCTTTCGACGTTGGTTAAGGTTAGAGTTTGTCTTAGAGCATGGCGATAGAACACCAGCCCTGATTCCAAACTCTAGCCATAACCAACTTCGAAAGAGTCGCCTAAGTTTAACCAGTGATAAACTAGGCGTTAGGTAGTTTGCAGGCTGTTAGACCCGGAAATGGGCAAAGACACAGCTCGTCACGCGATTGGGCGCACATGTCAGTAGCCAATCAGAGAGCGTCTCCGCAAAATACGGCTACGGAAAAAAATAACGCGGTTGAACCTCGTCTTGACTCTTCTATACTAAACGTTCTCTGATTTAAGTAAATGTCGCCCTCTGGTGGCACATCTTCAAAAGTCATCCCAGTAGTATAGTCGTCTTATGCACTGCCTGTGTACATATATTTGACAACATTACAATGTATTTAGCCAAATCTGTGATTATAATCGAATTCATATCTTGAAGAATGTGCTAAATGGTGTGGCTTGTAAAAGAAACAAGATTTTAGGATACATACGCCGCTCTCCTTTGTAATCCTGCACAATCATCTCTATCACGGCACAATTATTATTAGAAAGATTAATCGCAAGTATTTCTGTTACATTTGCGTCATTCACTGGGCTTCGTGCGTTCTCGTGTAAAACGACTAATTAGTGTCAATTGTGTTCAGGCGATTGGGGGGGTCGCGTCGGAGGCGCAAATGGTCCTCCTATTTAAGCTGGGTTGGAACGGGTGCTTTTTCAGGAGGGAAACTTAAGGATTTACCCGATTAAAGTGCGATTGATTCGTAATATAGTCAAATCAATCGAACCTTTAACCCCACACTGAAAGGTAAGAGCACCTCTCTAGTGACCCATCGCACTCATCCTGTCGCTATAACAAGGTGATTTAACCATAAGAGTTTGCGCCATTTTCGCTACTTTTGGTCAATGCGTAAATGTGCGCCTTTTGGGCAGAAAGACTGTTAGCTCCGCTGCTGTTCTTCTTTGTCCTGTTCTGTAGCGGCGGGCGATACGCTGTGTTTTGTGCGGGATTTTAACCGATGCCGATAAGTGCAGGTTCGACGTGTAAACTTCGGCTGTTTGTTATCGTTGTGACGCGAGCAGCGGCTCTGTGAGCAAATCAACTGTAAGCGCTGCATCTTTTTTTGTGTGCTAACATCAGGCCGCCAGTTTTATCTCCTCCGTGAGGTAAAGCCTGGTCAAGAACTGCGGCCGAACGTGTGTCTGGGGTAGAACTTCCGGTGTATGTACTTCCGGTGTATGTACTTCCTGCCTCCGAACAGGACCGAACTTTCCCCAGAATCCTGTCGGCAAACAAGCTATAGAACGTCCCGGTCATGTAGTTTAATTCTTCAGGCAAAGCCGTTGCAGTGGCTTAAAAACGAGGAAATATTGTTGCTCTTTATACACGTTTCTATAATTGTTTTTGTCGAAACCGGAAAGCCTGTAGCCGGTACTTCCTGTACTTCCGTTTACACACTTTAGGAGGCATAGCTTGACCAGCCTCTACCTTCTGGCAGGCAGCAGGGTTCTTCTGGCGCACATTAGCTTCACAAGCTAACTGGCTAACACAGGATTCTGGCGCACATTAGCTTCAAGCTAACCTGCTAAGTGTTGTTGGGTGGCTTAATTAATTAATGATCAATCTGTGAATATTCACGCCGCTGTTGTTGGGGTTAGTGTCTCTAGCCTTTTTTGCGGAATTCGGCCGTTATTATGCGTTTGTTTATTTGTATATTATTATCTGTCATAGATTCATGCTACGGGCTCGTTTTGAATCAACGGTTGAACCAACGGTTCTATACCAAATATACCAAACTATGACTGATGAATAAGATCAGAATAACCGCCGAAACTACGACTTATACAAAATCAATAAGGTCCACCGTTTTGTCAGTAAGTTAATAACGTTAGCAACGGTAACCATGTTAGTTGGATTTGGCTAATGTTAGCAGCTACCAGTGTAAGTTAGTCATTTTCCAGAATCCTGTGCCTTTTTAGCTTTTAGACAACCGTGGGGCCAGGTGAAGTTACTGAACTTGTGAGACTCAATGAACTTTAAGCCATATAAGATATTCCTTTTATTGATCCCCTCTTTACTTGGAATAATGTCAACGGTGCATTGTCCTCCGAGATGCATCAATGAAGGATGGTTCGTTTACGATTGATTGAATTGTCTAGGTAAGTGTATTCCAGAACTAATGTTTTTACCCTTTGCATTTCAGGACACCACCAATCATGTCTGGGATTGCATTGAGCCGGCTTGCCCAGGAGCGTAAAGCGTGGCGGAAAGACCATCCTTTTGTAAGTATCTTCTGCTTCTTTCCAAGTTGCACTTGTTACAGGTGTTCAATATTTATATCCCGTTTACATGGCATGAATTGCCAGTCTTCCTTACTTTGTTTGCATTCTGGGTGTTTGTTTGTCGTAGGGTTTTGTCGCTGTACCAACCAAAAATCCGGACGGAACCATGAACTTGATGAATTGGGAATGTGCCATTCCTGGCAAGAAATCGGTAATGCTATAATTTTGTTTTCTATTGAAGTAGGTAATGGGTATGCGTTCGTGTCTGAAATCCCTCGGTACCTACAATCGGACAGAAGCTACTAACCCTACTACCACACTTCAGTAGGTCAAATCGGTTCCTACGGTGCAGTAGGAAGTTGGGGAAGTCCCCTTGTATATTTAGTGTCAACCGCAGCAATATGCAGCATCTAACTTGGATTAGGAGTTACATCGCCTGTGATGAAACGGAAAAAAAAAACGAACGGTTAATCTATGAAACGGTAATTATTCGCATGGGGGTTTAAATTGAACCTCCTGTGACCGTTTTGGTTGTAGAGTAACCGTGAAGTCATGGCTTCAGGGAGTAAAGTGTGAATCCACTTCTTGAAAGTAACTAAGCATACTTATCAAGCCATGCTAAGCATACTTAAGACCTGGAAAACTAGACATCTGTCCATTCTCTTTTTTTTTAGATTACTGAAGAGGTACCAATCATCAAAGTTTAGACGACTGAAAAGATTGTACTGCTGCGTTTTTCAGACGGTGCAAGAGTCTCGTCATTCGCTTTAAATATGTAAATAAAGTACTAATCGACCACAGGAAAAAGTTACATATTGTACGTTATGTTATAGCCATAAGTAATATATTGACGTATTTAGGAAAATGTGTACGTATTACAAATAAGTACATGCATTACATATTTAAATTATTTTTAACTTGTAACATTTTCAGAAACCCTTTGAGTTCCCCTGCTGGGGAATGAACTTGTGACGCTCGAATGGGAGGCAAGTGCCTTTATCAAGACTACAGAGGCTCACTTTTCTGATTGCCTCGCCCCAAACCCTAACCACACTGTTACCTTAAACTAACCATAACCCTAACTTTCTATCCTAACCATAACCGTTAAAACGAGTCATCATAGTATTACTGTGTTTGTCAGGGTGGGTGTCTTAGTCTAGTGGTGAGAGCACTCACCCGCGACCACAATAATTACTAGTTCGACTCTCGGTAGCGTTTGTTTTGGACTTTTGCCAATACGAAATGTAAATATATTACTTGTACAAGTTAATATATTACTTATGGCTATAACATAAATGATCTACCTATTTTTTTTTCCTGTAGTTGATTACTACTTTATTTATGTTTTCTGATGAGACTGTGTTGAATATTCAGGCAAATCTATAATTTCTACCAGGTCTTGATGTCAAAGGAGCAGGAGGTTTATGCATAGACATCTTGTGGGCCCTTGTCACGGTCCAGGTGAAGACTTATCAACTAACCCATTCTTGTTACGGATCCCAAGCTCTTTTGTCTAATAGATGTTTTCCATCCTCAGACCCCCTGGGAAGGAGGCCTGTTCAAACTGCGCATGTTGTTCAAGGACGACTATCCCTCCTCGCCCCCGAAATGTGAGTTTGTTGGTGACGGTTGATGTCTTTCTTCAACTTATGTGTGACCTGTGTATCTTGTATATTTTGGTGCACAAAGTTTGTTATTTTCCAGTAGTGTGGTCTCTGTGTCCTTGCTTTTTAAATGTGTGCACAAGAGGGGGCGGAGCTCCGTATCCTGCGTTTCTTTGGAGCGTACTTTGTCCACGTCCTTGGAAATTAACCCTTCTCTTGTCTCTGAACATATACAATTTATGATCACCACTTGCATTGAATTTTGAGTGATTTATTCAACAGTGACACACCTATGATGTTTTCGGTCAGAATTGACCGCCAGGGCGGCTGATTGGCGCAGTGGGCAAGGCGCTCGCCTCTAACGCAGGAGATGCTGGGTTCGAGCCCAGCTCTCTGCGTTGCTACCGGCTGGCCGGTCGTTCATACTAACACAATTGGCAAGTGTTAGAGGGTGGGAAAGCCGGTGGGTGGGGATTTGACGTTGTGGACAGCGACTCCTACAGGTCTGTTTGGTGACGCCGGTGCGACGGAAGCAGGAAGTGATTGGGGCAGCGCGAGCCTCCCACGCGTTTCTCGCCACTGAGTTCGAGCTGCTGCGGTGAAAAGATGCGACAGGCTGCCTCCTCGTGTGTCGGACCTGTGGGAGGCATAGTCTAGCAACGTTCAAGACGGGGGAGGGAAGAATTGGATATACGAAATTGGGATGGGAGAAAAATAGAAAATGGGGAGAAAAAAAGTGGATACAAAAAAAATTGACCGCCATAGGAAATGAATGGGTATGAGTATATTATGTTCATCCTGCAGATGGAAAACATCTCCACACACTCACGCATACACACACGCACACGCATACATTTCTTGTGCTTATGTCCCCCCCACACCTTCCAGACAACAATTTACTAAGTTACAGGAACCTCTCACTTTCTCGTGCTGCAATGATATAAATGTATCATATCTTCTCACAGGTGCAAGCTCTGCCCCTCGAGAAATAAAAAGATGCAATGTAGCTCATCAACAGTAGGGGGCAGTTTCAATGTGACGGGCTAAACCTCCACATGGAACGCTGCACATGTCTCTCAACATAACCTTCTCGACTGGTGCCATGTGTTTACGTTCACGTTGCAAATCTCGATCGTGGATAATCCACAAGGAAGATATTCTTCTTTTATACAATTCTATGTATCGGCCAGGACCTGATCATCCCCCTGGTGGATAAGACTTATTTTTTATTAACGTGACGTTTATTAACATTTATAGACCAACAACACTTATACAATGACATCAATAACATAACGGTACATTATGGGCCCCTTGAATTTGGCTGCGTTCAGCCTCCCAGACCCCCATGAGAGGGACCTCCCGCCATCCACCCCTAGAAACCGGGCTCCCCCACATCCCAGGTCCGTCCCACGTGGGACCGAGCACTCAGCGACACGGGTCCCTTGAATTTAATTGGGCCAGGGGATAGACTTTTCAATACTCCAGGTACTACGCACGGTTATAAGCAAGTATACAGGGGCCATAAGATTAAACATGACACTTTAGCCGTCGAAGGCCATTGTCAGAATAACTTTATTTATATCTGGTGGCATTGTCTGCCTTGAGTACCGGAGTAGGGCACCCTCTGGCCTGTAGGGGCGCTGTTAGCAAAAATGGAGACAAACACTGAATGGAGACCCCTGATGGGTTCTTTCACGGTACAGAGGACGCCCTGATCTGGTGCCCAGGTGGTAAAAGGCTACAAGCTGCGTCTAATCAAACCCAACTACAGGGTGACAATGGGAGGGTGGGCGCAGGGCGGGATGAGGTACATCAGGTACAACTGCTTGATGCACAGTATTTGTACCTCATGAAAGGGCCAATGAGGGGCTTGAAACGTTGTATCATATTAAAATCTTAATCTTTGGAAGCAGTATAGTGTGATAGTTCAACCTTTTATTACAATCTGTTCTCCAACTCTGCTCTGACTAGATGGATGACGTGCCCGGTCCACGTGTCCAGGAAGTTTTCAAGGAGAAATTGCGGTCGAGTTATACCTGATGCTTATCGTCAATCGGACAAAGTCGGCTACCGTTTGTAATGTCAACGTTCCATTACCTCCACTCTGTCTGCACTGCAGCAGCTCGCTCTCTCTCCACTCATGGAACGGCAGATTTCTTGAGGAGGAAAGTGTTTTGTTACAGCCAGGATCTCCAGTGTCTGGGTCCATGTAGCACAAGCCACAACTTGGGGCGCTTTCACATATAGTTTTGGCGGACTCGGTGCGGACTCTGTGCGGTTCGGGGGGTGAAGTTGCAACGTTGTTGCATTCTTCATTTGGTTCGTCGGCATTCACATTGCAATTTGTCTGAACAACTTTCAACTTTCTGAACAATGTCACACGGTCGAAAAGGGCGCTCGTCTAATGCAGGGGTTCCCAAACTTTTCAGGCCAGGGCCCAGAAAATAAGGCGTCAGAGAGCCGCGGCCCAATGCACATCGTCAGGCTTTTTTTTCTTTTTTTTTTGCCAGGCGACCGATTTTTTAAGCCAAATATCACTTCAATCCTATTAAGTTAGTTCAAGTTAGTTATTCATTTATATGTGCTATTTATGAGAGGGCTAACTTGTTGCAAAATAATAATGATAATAATAATAGCCTCATTAAAATACTATTGTTGCTTCGGTTGTTTTCAGCGTTTTATGTGCATAATCTGTTATTTAGTTTGAAATGTTCGTTGAAATAAGTAGATTTTTCGTTTTTGTTTATTTATTAAGTTAATATAAAACCATATAGTCACATTTTAGAATACAATAGAATAGAATTTTAGAATACAACTATAAACACTGTCCTGGCCTGCTTCTAAGTTCAGTGGCCTAACAAAAATAAAAAACAAAAAAAAATAAAAAAAAGTTTTTTTATTTTATTTTTTATTTATTTTTTTAAATCATCTCGCGGCCCACCCGTGGCTGCTCGCGGCCCACCTTTGGGTCGCGACCCCGACTTTGGGAACCACTGGTCTAATGGACACAATAGAGTGGAAATGTGTGTGACTGCGAGCCCTAATGTGTGTGTGTGAGACTGTGAGCCCTGTCTGACTCCAGATCAGCAGAGGCGTCACAATTTTCAGTCGGTGGTAGGGTGACCAGGTGTCCCGCTTTTGGTTGTACTGTCCCACCTGACCGAATGTCCTGGGTCCCGCATATTGAGAGGATGTCCCTCTTTTCGAAGCAAAAAACCATTGGTCTAAAAGCCCCTCCCTACAGTAAACGTAGCAACCCGCCTCTTGTCCACACACGTTGCTCTGCTCGTGACGCTACCTCATATCGCAGATTGATTGGTTAGGTAGTAATTTAGTCGTGACTCACTTCCTATATTTGGTCCGATGAAGCGAACCGAGACCTACGTTTCAGGCGGACCAGAGTTTGCATGTGTTTGGTCCGCACCAGAGTTCGACTGAGCATTCACACCACCCCAAAAAAAGCGGACTATCCGAGAAAACAAACTCTAGTCCGATAGTCCACTCCGGACCAAACAGCTCTGGTGTGAAAGCACCCTTAAGCACTTCTGTCCGTGTGTAGCGTTCATGGACAACTGATAGGAAGCCTCAACTACTGCAATGCACTGCTCAACTGACCACCGCCACCAATCCTCTTCAACTCATTCAGAACGCAGCCTCCCGTCTGATCTCCCAACCTACCAAAGTCGGCCCATGTTACCCCACTTCTTGGGGACCTGCACTGGCTCCCCATCGCCGCAAAAATCTGCTTCAAGGCCCTCGACCTGGCATATCGCAAAGGGAATGGGGCTCCCGCCTACATTCCTACGTGGCTCAGGGGTAGAGCGGGGCGTCCAATGATCGAAGGGTTGGTGGTTCGAATCCCGCTCAAGCCCATGTCCATCCCATTGCCGTTGTGTCCTTGGGCAAGACACTTAACCTACTTGCCTCGTATGAATGTGTATGCATGTGAATGAATGTTGGTGGTGGTCGGAGGGGCCGTAGGCGTTGATTATTCGCCACGCTTCCGTGAGTCTGCCTCAGGGCAGCTCTGGCTGCAATTGTAGCTTACCACCACCGGTATGACTGTGTATGAACGAATAATGGACTCTGTGAAGCGCTCTGAGTCAGAGCAACAGTCAGTCAGAGAAGAGCGCTATATAAATCCAATCCATCATTATTATTATTATTATTACAAGTTTCAAGTTTCTTTAATAGTTGTCATACAGAAGTACAGAATACTTTTATACAAAATGCTTCTTACTGTTACGCTCCAGAGACTGCAAGACAAGATAAGTATGAAATAAAATAACATAGTATAGCATGTAAATTAGAAGTAAAAAAAATGAGGTCACAGTGTTCAGTATAGACATATGTTCGATGCAGAGTAGACGTAACTGAGTTACCATATAATATACAATACTGTGTAGTGTACTAATATACAATACTATATAGTGCAAGGCAGAAATAGGATGAGGTGCAATTTAGGTACAATTTACAGTAGGTGTACGAGTTGTAGTGCAAATCCTTTATCAATAAATATAAAGTGTGTTTGTGTGATCTAAAGTGTGGAGAGTGGGTGCTGCAGTGTGTTGTTTGTTTAAGTGAGTGTGTGTGTGTGTGCTGTGTGCATTTGATGGTTGTTGCATAGTGTTTATTTTGTTCGTTTAGCAGCCTGATGGCCTGGGGATAGAAGCTTCTTCTGAGTCTTTCTGTGCTCGCCTTAAGACTCCGGTATCGCTTGCCTGACCGCAGCAGTTCAAAGAGGCAGTTGTTCGGGTGGCTCGAGTCCTTAATAATTCTCTTAGCCTTCCCCTTGCACCGCTTGTTGTAAATGTTCTGGAGGGTGGGAAGCCCCCCTCCAATTGTGCGTTCGGCTGAACGTGTCACTCTTTGTAGTCTGCTACGGTCTTGTGCAGTGCTATTCCCAAACCAGGAGGTGATGTTGCCAGTCAGGATGCTCTATTGTACATGAGTAGAAGTTCCTAAGGATCTTCTGACTGACTTGGAACTTCCTTAGGCGCCTGAGGAAGTAGAGGCGTTGTCGTGCCTTCTTCACAACACTGTCAAATCCTCGGATATGTGGGCTCCGAGGTACTTGAAACTGTTCACTCTCTCAACCGGTGCCCCGTCGATGCTGAGGGGGCTGTAGTCCTTGACCCCCGACCTCCTGAAGTCCACAATCATCTCTTTTGTTTTGCTGACGTTCAGGGAGAGGCAGTTCTCCTGACGCCACTGTCACAGGTTCTCTACCTCTTCCAGGTAGGCCCTTTCGTCGTTGGCAGAGATCAGGCCCACCACTACTGTGTCATCAGCAAATTTGATGATGGTGTTGTTGTTCCGCTGTGCTACGCAGTCATGTGTGTTCAGGGAGTAGAGGGGGCTCAGAACACAGCCCTGGGGGGCCCCTATGTTGAGCGTGATGGATGAGGAGGTGCAGTTGCCTGCTCTTACCACCTGGGGTCTGCCCGTCAGGAAGTCCAAGACCCACGGGCAGAAGTCAAGTCAAGAGTGTTATTTGTAAAGTGGCCATAAGTGTGAGCGTGTGCAGCATGAGTGTGCTTGCTCATGTTAAAGTGGCTGCTAGTGTGTGAGCGTGTGTCGTGTGTGTGCTCATGTGTGCTTGTGTGTGGAGAGTTCAGTGTTCAAGGCTCTGATGGCCTGGGGGAAGAAGCTGAGCCGAAGTCTCTCTGTCCTAGTAGCTGGTGTTCGCAGGCGTCTGCCTGACCTCAGCAGCATGAACAGGCTGTTGTTGGGGTGGTGAGGGTCTTTCATTATTCTGCAGGCTCTGGATTTGCACCTCTTGTTGTATAGAACCTGCAGGGGTGGTAGTGCAATACCCGTGGTACGCTCGGCTGAGCGCACCACTCTCTGTAGGGCCTTGTCCTGTGGACACTGCAGCACTCAAGTTTAACCTGTTTAATCCCAAATTTTCCCCACACATGAAAATAGCCAAAGCATGCGTCATTAGAACCCCTTTGAATTATCAATCCATTAAAAAAATCATGGAAAAGTAGGTGAAGACATGTTCGGTCACAATTGTGACCAGTGGGATAAGGTGTATCTTCCATTTATACACTACATTAACATTTATTCTATGCAGTCGTACTTGTAACGGTACACAAAATCCACGGTTCGGTATTATTTTCGGTACAGTAAAAAAAAAAATGCTTTATTTATTTAACTATTAAACAATATAAAATGAATTGGCCATAATTTACTGAGCAAACTAATGCTTACTGCTGTAACCTGTGTGAAGATTATTATATAGCAGATTCCTTGGACAACTGTAGCGTGTGCTTGTTTATACAGAGCCCCTTTCATGAGCAAGCCCTGCTTGAATACAGGGGCAGGGCTTGCTACAGTCACGAAAGGGGCTAGTTTATACAGAGCTGGTATGACTTGCTGGCTGAAATACGGACGAGAGGGAACTAGGTAGCGGGGCTCTTATTACTTTTAACATGTGCTTAAACCCTGTGTTCTTGACAATGAGTGGTCTCAGATCTGCTGCTATAAAAACACATGGCGTTATTGCTTTGGCCCGGTCTGAATTAATAGCGAGATGCTGCTTGAATGCCACGGCGAGCTGGGTTTGCTTCTTTGGTGTACCAGTGATATTCACATTAGGGTGATGCCGTTTCAAATGCGTGATAAAAGTTTGCAATAAAGTTGAACAATGCCGGCAACGTAGCCGCTTTCGTGACTGTGATGAAAGGCTTTCATCACAGTCACGAAAGGGGCTAGCCGGCATGTAGCTTTAGTGCGATCCACCTGTCTTTGTCCATTACTGTGGTTAACTGGGAATCCGAAATCATCCCAAACGGGAGACCTGAATGTTGTGGGAGCATCTTCTAGCTCTGGCTGGTCCGTTAGTATTGACTCGCCATACTAGGGCTAATATGCTATGCTGAATTACAGCTCTCGTTCAGTGTAGCTGCATGGGATGAACAAACAACATCCGGTTAGTTGTGCACGTTATATTAGGGCCGGGGGGATTTAAGTTCTGCAAAAAAAGGTTCCATACCGTTGCAATCGTTCGGTGCACAGCGCGTACTGTACCGGAGGACCACATTGAGGCGGTACAGTACGTATCCGCGTACCGTTACACCCCTAAGTCGTACACATTCTTTAGGGGTGGTGTTGAGGTACCAAAAATATTTTTCTTAACTGTTTTTGTGGGAGCTTTGATGCAGCCATCCTCTTCTCATTGTACAGCCAGGATGTAAACTGCTCTGGTCATGTGACAATTTACACTAAACATGTGACACTGCACATATTTCATTGATACCCTGTATTATTTCAATATTTGCTGGAAATACATTGATGCATTATTCAGTAAAATTTAGAGCCTTATAACTAAACATTGTTACGGTCACTATTGCCCAGTGGGATTAAATGGGTTAAACACTTTTATGAACTGTTACTCGGCTGAAAGAGTTGTACCCTTTCTGCTGACTTGTCGTACAAAAAGTCTCTGGATAAAAGCATCTGTAAATTACAAAATGTAAAGGAAGTGGGCAACATTTGGGCACAACTTTGTAATACACAAACCACTTTAGATCTTGGATGGATAACTAAGTTAGCTGTATTCCAATGCAACAAACCTGATGTGTAACGCTCCTCATGTGTCATGCTTCCCCTGCTTTTTGTTTTCATTCCTGCTCAAACACACGCCCTCGGCCGCGAGTGAGACTTCTGTTTGAACGAGATTTCTTTTTCAGTGGCAAAAACCAGCACTTTAGTCCACGTACGTTACTGGTAACCGACATTATGACTGGAGACATTTCTAAACATGTCGGGATTTTACGTGTGTGTGTGTGTGTGTGTGTATATATTAAAACGAATTAGCAGATTACCATCTCTAGTTGACCGGTTGGACTCACCAGCTTGTTCAGTTTGTTAGTGTCTCCGTTTGTTACCCCACCCCAGCATAGACCACTGCACTTCTGCGTTACGTTGAGTCATGGAGGAGAGCGGGGGGGGAAATGAATGAATGTGGATGAGAGCCTCGACATTAAGTGGTTGTAGCTACGGCTGTGGGGGCGCTGGAGACATGATCCAATAGATTTGTATGCTCGAGTCTCCTGAACACGGAGCGACCAATCCCAAGTCGATCGGCACTTTCTCGGCCGAGCTATAGTCGCTTTTTTTGCACCTACTCCCGAACTATGCATGCGCGGAGATTGAGTAACCTAGACTCAGTGGGCAAATCTGCGCATGCGTAGTTCGGGAGTAGGTGCGAGAAAGTGCCGATCGAGTTGGAATTGGTCGCTCCGTGTTCAGGAAAATCGTGTGTATAAAACTATTGGATCATATCTCCAGCGCCCCCACAGCCGTAGCTACAACCACTTAATGTCGAGGCTCTCATCCACATTCATAAATCTTCTCCCCCCGCTCGCACATGATTTCAGAATACCGGAAGTGTTGCGGTGGTCTATACGCTGGCTACCACAGACTGGTAAAACCACTGCAGTGGGCTTTGTTGTTAACGGACCAACGGACCAATAGTGTTCTAAGTGTACTTCCAGGAACTTGTAGGTCTCCACCTCCTCCCCTCGGATGGTGATGGGAGTTGGGGGAGGCCTCTTCTTGCCTTGCCAAGCTCCTTGGTCTTGCTGATGTTGAGTTGAAGGTGGTTGCTGTCACTCCGCCCCACAAAGCTCGACACCAGCCCTCTGTCCTGCACCAGAAGTCGCCAGAACTTGTGTAGGTGGCACATGCTCGAGTCGTAGCGGGGGTCTAGAAGGGTGATGGCACAATTCTTTGGGGGAGGCGCACCGGTGTTGCTCCCCAGCACATCTCACTGGCTGCACTGAAGTGTGACTTGCTGTGTCTGTTGGTGAGGTAGTCGGTGATCCAGGCCATGGTCCAGTCGCATCACCGCAAGCTTCTCGGCCTGCCACAGAGGCTCCATGGTGTGAAAGGGAGACTGACGAACATGCATGGTGTTTTCCTGCTACACCGTTCTTTCTACGCTTCAAGTCTATATTCTTCTTACCCCCCCCCCTGCCTTGTGTAAATGGCTGCATTTATATAGTGCTTTTATCCAAAGCGCTTTACAATTTGTTCCTCACATTTTACCCATACTTTCACACACCGACGGCGGAGGCAACCATGCAAGGTGCCAACCTGCTCATCAGGAGCAATTGGGGGTTAAGTTTGCTCAAGGACACTTATGCACACAAGAATGCGCTGCACTCGACTCATGCGCCAACTACCCACTTGGCTACTTTGCATAACAATAGCTCAGGTCGTGGGGCGGCTACGTGGCGTAGTGGGCAAGGCGCTCGCCACGAATGCAGAGACGCTGGGCTCGCCTGTTCGAGCCCAGCGCTCCACATTGCTTTCAGTTTAGCTGGTCGTTCATACTAATACACATTGGCCGTATTAGGGGGTGGGAAACTGATGGGTGGGGATCGGGCGTTGTGGATAGCGACTCCTACAGGTCGGTTGGTGCGCCTGCGCAGTAGAATCAGGAAGTGTCCGGGGGCAGCGTGAGCCTCCCACGCGTTACTCCTCGCCACTGAGAGATCGAGCTGCGCAGGTGAAAAGATGCGACTGCTGTTACCTCAAGTACCGGAGGGGACTTGTGCTATGTATGACTTAGTCCACATTGCAGCCGGCTTGTGGGAGGCAAGAAACAGCGTTCGTGACAGGGGAGGGTTGAATTGGATGATACGAAATTGGGATGGGAGAAAATATAGAAAATGGGAGAAAAAGTGGATAAAAAAAAAAAACAATAGCTCAGGTCGTCAGGTGTGTTCAAATACATCCTCGGATACATTCACACAACTTGTGAATGAAATGTGTTACATTCCATTCCTAGAGGCAATTAGGCATTGTCTTTATTCTGTGCGCACGCAAGGGAACATTTATGTACACGTGACGTCATTAAAAACACAGTGCAACCAGGTATGAAATTACCAACGCACCACTGCCGGGAGGAGCGGGAAACCGGGAACCTCCGGATTACCAGACGACTGCTCTACCTCCCGAGCCACTGTTGCCCCCAATTACGTCAGTGAAGTGTGGAAATACATAATGTGACTGATATGTAAATACATGTTCACAATAAAGAAATCCATACATGATATGTAATTACACTATTGGGTGGAATATATGAAAGGGGGTGGGCAATGGACAATGACAATTCCGTACCCTGGCCTATTCATCAAGGTTTCACCCAAATGGGCCCTGTGTTTTGAGATTAGCTGTGGACAGACGGACTTGCACACAGTCTCACTGATGCAACTGATTGCATGATTTCCCCCCCCCCCCCCCCCCCCCACGCCTTCGCCTGGTGGAGATGATGGCTGCGAAGACATTTTCATGTGCATCTTGGTGTGGGACGGAAGGAGAATCTAGGCCATAGAGCTGGATTTTGACAGTTGCTCACATAAGCAAAGCTGTGCCAAGTTTCTGTTTAGGGAAATGTACGATAAGATATTCCTGTATCGATCCCCTTGGGGAAATTCGGTTGTCATAGCAGCATAGGGGGGAGGGGAGGTATGGGCACGGTAAGACATAAATATAGGCAATAAAATTGGATCTGAATATACAAAAAAAAAACGCTATACAGAAGGTGCAGGTGAGGGTCTACCCTTAACTGTCATGATGTACGTCATTGTCCCTGCTGTTTTTGGTGCTTAAGATAACATTATTAAATGCTACATTAGCTAGTCACATGCAAAGAAAATAATGCACACTCGTTACGAAAGTGATGTGGTTACGCTGCGATTAAGGCTGTAGGTGGGAAGGAACGGCACAGCCACGCGCGTAGCCCAGGGTTTCTGCTGTCCGGCAAAATCGAAGTCCATATTTAAATCTCTTTTAAATGTCCAGTGAAAATAATTCCCTCGTTTTTATTTGGTTAAAAGTAACGTACGTCCAGTCGTCCACTGAAAAGTGCTCGTTTTTGTGTGTCTCTGAAATCCTGTGAGGCGTGAGTTGTTGCAGGCAGAGCCTTTCCTTACCAGGGTTTTGGGCAGCGACTCGAGGTTTCACTGGCCCACGACATGGGAGTTCCTCCAACCTGGCCGAACTTGCAGGATGACAACAGTGGAAGCTGGAAGTGTGAGAGAGTTGGAGAGGACTAACGTGTGTTGTGTTGGAATATGGCTACCTTAGCGTTATCTAAAAGTTGAGTTCAGACTGTTGATGTGGACACGTTGGCGTTGTGGCTAGTTAACCGTTAGCGGTGCAGCAGGGAACCAGAACACTGCAGACATCCTGAACCAAAGCACATCTTATGGAATCTCTACCATTAGTGTGGGACGTTGACATCTTCCAGGACCACATGGACGAAACCCCGGAGAGTAGCTTAGGCTGCGTTCACACTGTAAGCCTTGGTGCTCAATTATGATTTATTGCTCAAATCAGATTTAGTTTTGTTTGGCTGTTAACAATTAGTTTTCCTTTTTTAAATGTGGCCAATATCAGATTCTAGTGTGAACTGGTCACGCTCCTGAACTAACCCACACATGAACAATAACGGCGATGGGACATAAAAGATTGTCAATCTAGATTGATGTAAAAGTCGTATGACTGTGTGAGGTCTCGTTACAAAACATCTTGATCTGTATCTGATTTAGGACGACCACATTATGAAAGTGGCCCGAATCAGAAAAAAAAACTTTGATTCCATGTGATTTGTGTTGTTCACACTGTCATGTATATGTAATAAAAACATTATCGGGTCACATATGAGCAAAAAAAGTATCTGATTTGGGCCGTGCACTGCAGATTGATTGAACATTTTATTTAACAGATGGCAGAATGGGTACAATACAGTACGGCTCAATACACACAATTGTTAAGGGGATGCAGACCAGGGAAATACTTTCTTCTTGTTTACATCAGGGTCCCCCATCTTCAATTCATCATAACATATGACATACAGGTAGACAGTACTGTTATATCTGTTTTATGTAAGTTTGTGTGTGTGTGTACCCTTCCCTCATACTTTATGATGATAGGATGCAGGCCAGGCAGACACCTAGTTAAGACGAAAAATTTGACCTAGGGAAGAGTACGAGGGGATAATTATCTATGATCATACTTTTAAATTCCAATACACTATATTGAACATCATTTTATTTTAAGATTTTCTATTCTTTATTGAGATTCCAATAGACCAGTATGTTTCCTTAACACCTTTTCCTCTCATTAAAGATTGTAGTCTCTTTTTGGAAACTGCGGTGTTCAATATTGTAGTTACTTATTTTAATTGTACAACCTGTGTACGATTTGAAGTCGAGCCTTATTTATTATTCTCAAGTCCAATTGTTTAGGCCTCTCAGAGCACATCTTGGCTCTCTGTGAAGAACTCTGGAGAGGTGGAGAACCCACAACACATACGCTCCAATCCAATACATCTTCAGTGAATGAAAGATGAAAATGTTCAGGGGAGGATTTTTAGAGAAACATAAAGGTCAGATTATACTCGACATTTTGGGACAATCTCTTATATTTGTCAAATGATCTTTTTCTGTTTTCAAATCCAAAGAAATACTTTCATGGTATGTTCCGTGAATGGAAACCTGTTCAGCACACCTCAATTTCAAACGCTATAATGTTGTTGTTCACTACTCATCCCTTTCAAACGCTATAATGATCAGCACACTCGTTTCAAACACTTATCTATTATGGGAGTGCAGGCCTCCAAGTGCCTTAAAGCAGTTTTGGATGAATCTCACTCATGAGAACACCTTATCTGTGATTATTCTAGATACCTCATTCTGGGAGTACAGGCTGTATAATGCTGCATTGTTCCTCAAGGCATGAGAACATTCTTAAATGTATCTTCTCCAACCAGAACAGGATCTCAGGGACGTTTTCACTGGGTAAGATTGACGTAAACAGACGCAACACATTGTAAGTAAGGGTGCAACTTGCACCGTGCAATCCATTCTTTGTGGATCTAGCCCTGGGTAACATGTTTATTTATTGTACCAAGCATCCCAATTGAAACCAGTGATAAAGTGACCAGATAGAATCAGAACCGACTGTGAATAATGTGCATTTATGCTCCGAGGTCGCAATTTCCACTGGCAAACCGTTGAGACTCATCTTTGCTGTAGTCGCAGCCGGTGCAGATTTCTAGATAAATGCTGCTGCACACGTCGCATGCGGCGATCTGACGTGGCAGTGTAGGTTCTCTGTAAGAGAGAGGGTGAAGCTGGGGGATCAGTCAATTGTAAGAGCGACCGGAAACGGGTGTCGCGCGAGGTGCAGTTAACAGCATCCCTCTGGACGCTGACCAATGTTTGATACCAAACATTCAAATCATTATTTTTTCACTCAATGTTTGATTCGGCATTTGAACCGGGAAACACATTTGTTTGCAGGTTATATAATGCATTAATATCACCCGTTTTAGGTCTAAATGGGTTAATTGTACTGGCTGATATGTGGGGGCCGGGGTTTGGTTGGAGCCTATGGCTTCAGCTGGACCTTCCCTGGAGTTTGGTATTGGTCTCTTGTGTTTGCTTTGGTGGATTTTGGTTGGTCTTACTCTTTGTCGTTGGGCTCCCTCAGTTCGCTGGCTGGTTTTGGGGTTCCTTTCGTGGGGGGCTCGCTGTGGCCGCTGCTGTGTTCCCGGGGGTCCCGGTGTCGTTTCGGACTGTCCCGGTCCTACGTGTCTTCTCATTTGGCCGCTGTTGTGTCTGTCTGCTTGAGTGTTTGAGTCGTGTCTCCTTTGGCGTGGCTGTGGGTCCTGGGGCACGTGGCCTGTCATTCCTCTGTGGAGTTTGGGGGTGGGGGCGTGGGATTCGCTGGTTTTCCTCGTGGGGCGGGGGCGGGGGAGATGGGTGCATTCCCATTGCCGTGCATGGCGGTGTGAGTGGCGCGCAGGCTGTTTGTGTTTTCCTTCGGTCATCATGACATGCTTTCCTTCGGTCATCATGACATGCTTTATCGGGGGGGGGGATGGGCATGTGGTAGGGATTGATGTGTGGGGTGTTTGGGGGACTGGCTGTTTTTTTTATTCTGTCAATTGTGTGCTGATTTTATGCCTATGTTCATTTTATACTAATTGCTGTGGGGCACTCTGGACTGCGGTCCATGTGTGAAAAGTACTATATAGATAGTTATTAATATTTATTGTTATATATTGTATAAATGTGTGCCTTGCTTTTGAAATGTCTGTAAAGTCTCGACGACATTGGAAATGGGGGTGACCTCGATTGTCTTTTTCGATAATAAATAAAGGTTTGAATGCAGCGTGTATCATAGCCGGGGACCAGCGAGGAAGAAAATGCTTCTGGAAAACGCTCCAAATAGCGTTGGTTGCAAACTGACTGACTGGTGCAAGAGCTCATGATCTACTCTGTATCATAAGCTGTGGTGACGAGCTGGGCGATATGGCCTAAAAATAAAATCTCATTTATTTATTTTAATCAGATTTTTGATTTTAATCGATTTTTTTCTCTTGAAAACTAGAAACGCATAGGAAATCATTCAAATAACCTTTGTTTTTATTTGACACAAAAAAATTATCAAACCAAGATGAATTTCCCTATTGGGATTGAAGTGCAAACCTAACTTTCACCAATCTTCACTTAAAAAAATAATATATATATATATATATATAAAAGGTTACTCTTGATCAAACAAAGATTAATGTCCCTATTGGGATTAATAGTGCAATAATTGCTTTTTCACCAAACTTCACTTAAAACAAATAAAACGTGCCTCTTGATCATCAAACAAGAATGAATTGCCCTATTGGGATTAATAAAGTGCAAATCTAACTTTATCGGTTTTATTTTTTCAAAATCATCCTAGATCATTGATTCGAATTAATCGATTAATCGCCCAGCCCAAATGAAAACCTCTGTGTTCTTAGTTTGCTCTCTTCCTGTCTTGCAGGTAAATTTGAGCCTCCACTCTTCCATCCCAACGTGTATCCATCAGGCACCGTCTGTCTGTCCATTCTAGAGGAGGACAAGGACTGGAGACCGGCCATCACAATAAAGCAGGTCAGTGCACTGTGGCCACAAGTGACCTCTCTCGAACCTTGGATGCAACGGTTGCGATTGGAGGATCGAGGAAAGAGGGCGGGGCATGTAGTCTGAATCTTTATTTAATTGGCCAATAATACGTTCTTGTTAAATTTCAGACGAGAAAACTTACATTGTTCTCGCCACTCTGTCATGCGATTTTACAACTTGTTGTTGTCTCCCTTTCAGCACTTCCTCCCAAGTTATTACTATACGGTGCTCATGGTTTTCTATTTTTCCCATGACTAATGGTAATTATGTGACAAGGCAGCAACTTAAAAGTGCTGTAAGTGGTATTTCTTTGTTAAAATAAGTAGTCTACATCTCCCAGTCTGTTGTAAACACAAAATATATTATCTGGTATCCTGTTCCTACCAATCGGGAGAGAGAACTCCACCCTGCAAAAAATGGTCTGACAAAAATAAGAGATGAAAACGAGTTTGAAACAAGTCAAATAATCTAGTAGTGCATTAAGCAAATCTGTCTTGGCAGGATTTCTTGAAATAAAAAAAGATATATCTAGGCTTGGGTCTTCTCTCTCCTGATTGGATAAAGTGGGAAGGGATACCAGAACATGTATTTCCTGTTTACTGCAGAGTGGAGGGACTGGGAGACCCATGTTACTGACCAGACACTCTATCAGAGAGCTACTTAACACTTATTTTTAACAAAAATATATCACTTATAGCTCCTTTTTAAGGTAAATCCCGGTGCTAAACCTGGCTCATTGGTTATCCATCTGTTGCCTTGCAGATCTTATTAGGCATCCAAGAGCTTCTAAACGAGCCCAACATCCAGGATCCAGCCCAAGCAGAGGCCTACACCATTTACTGGTGAGTCTGGGGGGGCGATGAGGCTCCGTCCATCTTGGCTGTTTGTAGTGTCTTTGTCTTCATATCACCTCAACCTTGAACCCAGTCCTTCAGTATCGAGCTTACATTCTTGTATCATTGTATCATCATTGTATCATTGCTTACAGCAACGGAATATTTGGTTACTTCACTGACTGCCATAAAAGCAGTACCCAGTTTTTAAAAACAAATGGTACCCCCCTCCCCAAATAATTACCAAAAAAATTTTCACTACCACACTACAGAAGGTTAACCCTTTCACTACCACACTACAGAAGGTTAACCCTTTCACTACCACACTACAGAAGGTTAACCCTTTCACTACCACACTACAGAGGGTTAACCTTTCACCACCACACTACAGAAGGGTTAACCCTGTCACTACCACACTACAGAAGGTTAACCCTTTCACTACCACACTACAGAAGGTTAACCCTTTCACTACCACACTACAGAAGGTTAATCCTTTCACTACAGAAGGTTAACCCTTTCACTACCACACTACAGAAGGTTAACCCTTTCACCACCACACTACAGAGGGTTAACCCTTTCACCACCACACTACAGAAGGTTAACCCTTTCACTACCACACTACAGAAGGTTAACCCTTTCACTACCACACTAGAAAAGGTTAACCCTTTCACTACAGAAGGTGAACCCTTTCACTACCACACTACAGAAGGTGAACCCTTTCACTACCACACTACAGAAGGTTAACCATTTTCACTACCACACTACAGAAGGTTAACCCTTTAACTCCCACACTACAGAATGTTTACCCTTTCACTACCAGACTACAGATGGTGGTCACAGCTGGATTCAGATTCTAAGATAAGATAATCCTTTATTGATCCCCTTGGGGAAATTCGGGTGAGATACAGGGCAGCTTGGGGGGGGGGGGGGGGGCATACAGGGTGGGGGATGCATAGCTTCACAGTCCTATACAGTCCAGTATCTTTATACACTATAGATACACTTAAGGTATAGATACAAATACAATATAGTAATTGTTACGTACCACAAGGCCACAGACAGGGTAGGTGAGGGTGCAGTGACACAAAACGCCAGAGACAAATTGCAAAATAATATTTATTTCACAAATAAGGATCAGCAACACGGAGAGCAAAGAGGACCTACCAGTGAGCACCAAATCAAATATTAAAAGGAAACAAACCCCCCCCCCCCCCCCCCCCTTTACAGGCGCGGACGCCCCAAAGTACAGGTGGTGGTGCTCACTCTAAAGCTGGTGTCTTTAACAGTAGGTTGCCTACGTGATGCAGAATGTAGACCCAGGGTATCTTCCTGCCCTCAATGTCCCTGTGTGCGAAACAAAAGGTTATCAACAAGAAAAACAATCACCATAAACTGAGTGACGAATTAATAAACAAATACACAATACAGGTTATGGGTAAACAGAAAATATACAATAGGCAGGATCACACAAGGTACAATACTAGGGTAAGTGGCTAAACCACCAGAGCCTTGCCCAGCTCTCACACAATTGTTAGCTCAACAGAGCTGTAACTGGCTCATGTAACAAACATGAGCCCAAACACAAATCAAATGAGAGCCCTAACACAACACCACCAGATAGTTACCAACATACACCGACCGGGCTCTGGCTAACATTGCATACACAGGGATTATATGAAGGGATGTGGAGGCAATTAGTCTGATGAGCCTCAGCTGCTGTTGCTGCTGCTTCTGCTGTTTGGAGTGGGATGGTGATTGACCCTGAGAGATAGATTACAGGAGGGAGACAAAGAAAACAACAATACAACCTGCCTACATACATAACACATATATATATATATAATACCCCATACAATATAATAATACATGCATACATAATGATATAAGGACACCGTCCGTAACAGTAATATAAAAAGTACAAACACAAGATAGTCCAGTGGTGAGAGTCCAGTGATATGAGTTTCTAGTGCAAAGAAACAAGATAGTCGGTACGGTGATGTGAGTCTCTAGTTCTCAGGTCCCGAGTTGAGACAGTGATAGCTCTGGCAGCAGAACTGGCCGATCCGGCTTTCCGAGCCCTTTATTGTAGAGCCTGATGGCTGCCGGTATAAAGGACCGGCCCAGGCGGTTTGTGGTGTGTCGGGGGGATGAGTCTTCATTCTGGCTAGGGGGTGAGATGGGTTCTCCAGGATGGCTTCTAGCTTTTTCCTCATCCTCCTCTCAGCCACCACCTGTAGGTTATCCAGCTCACCACCCACTACTGAGCTAGCCTTCTTCACCAGCTTGCTGGAGTCCCTCGAGTTGATGTTGCCCCCCCAGCACACCACAGCAAAAAAGAGGACGCTGGCTACAACCGACTGGTAGAAAGATAGCAGCAGTCGGCTGCACACGTCGAACGACCCGAGTCTCCTCAGGAAGAACAGCCTACTCTGTCCCTTCCTGTAGAGGGCCTCAGTGTTGTCCGACCAGTCCAGTTTTTTGTTCAGGAGAACTCCAAGGAACTTGTAGGACTCTACCATCTCTACCTCCTCCCCTCCGAGGATTATGGGAGATGGGGGGGGGGACCCTTCCTACCTCTCCGATAGTCCACCACCAGCTCCTTTGTCTCTGTCCGACCACCCTACGAAGCTCTCCACCTTTCTATTAAATGCTTTCAGAACCCAACCTGGGTTAGGATCTTGTTACGCAGGACGACATGTTTATACCGACAGCTGATGCAGGTTGTTCTCGGGATAACTGTATTGGTGTAAAAAGGGGTAGTCATGAACGGATAATAAGGCGTACTGTAATTAACTACAGATGAACTCGCATGACAGTCTTTATGAGGTGCAACTGGCAGGAATATTTAAATGAAGGAATACTCCTTGGTGATTAAAGAAAGCAAATGGAGCCATTTTAGCACAAATGAATGGAAGCAGATATGGACCACTAGCCTAGCTTAAAACTCCGGGAGAGGTGTTTTGACCCACAGCTAGGCTTCCATTCATTTGTGCTAAGCTAGGCTAGCTTGCAGCCGGATAGCTTTCTACTATGCATTTCCCGTTGGTGATTAAAGAAAGCCGCCTTCATCAGAGTGTCTGCCATCGTAACATTTACACTGATATTCATTCAAAGAGCATCTCGCTGACAACGGGCGCGGCTCTGCATGTACAGACGTCATGCAACATCTGTGGCTCATTAGTAAAAGTCGCCAGAACGACCAAGCGATCTCGTCCAAGTCTCCCAGTGATGAGGCCATGAAGGAAAGAATACGCACGGCAGAACACATGGTCATTTATTATTAGAGGATGTATCGCAAAGAATGAAATGAAAAACCCACACTGACAGTCAGCTGATTGACTGTTGAAAAGTTCAAAGATGGTATTGAGTATATTGTAGCCAGGAAGAACATTAAAACAGACATGCAATCACAACAGACCAACAGTAGCATAGGACCACCATGTCATACAAGAACCATATGAAATGATCATATCATACAAGAACTATATGAAATGATCATATCATACAAGAACTATATGAAATGGACATATCATACAAGAACTAAATAAATAAGCAAGTTATAACAACTGCCCCTCACTGACTGGAAGGGCAGGCTATAGTGGGAAACAATATAACAATAGCAATTTCCACAGGGCAAGAACTCATTGAAACTCGCTCTGATACACAGTAGTAATACTCAATACAAATAATAATAAAACACAAATGAATAAAAAATCTTGAGTCCACCGCTGGCTTTGTTGGAACTTCCCAAAACAAAATCAATAGTATTTCTGGTCATTCAAAACTAAATCAATCGTTTTTCTGGTAACCCAAAACAAAATCAATCGTTTTTCTGGTAACTCAAAACAAACGTCATGTCCCTTATTTTCTTCTTCCCAACCCAAAAGGTTCTTGTTCCCCCCAAAACACTGCGCTGTGCGCGGGGCGATCGCTGTAGTCCATAACAAAAACAAACAATCTCTTCTCACTCCGATCTGGAAAGTCCTGTCAGTTTTTCAGAGGCCAAGATGCAAAGGACAAATGAAACAAACGCAATCTAGAGCTCTCTAAACTATTAATTGTGCTGTCCGTCGTACACACACCTAGCTCGCCTACAAACCTTTCAAACAAATCACACGCTTCCTCCTTCCTTTTCAATCTCTACCTGTCCTGTGTTTGTTTGTTTTATTTAGATCCCCATTAGCTTTTGCAAAGCAGCAGCTATTCTTCCTGGGGTGCAATAACTTGCACGGGGACAACTCAAAGATTCACACTCCTCACCATATATTTGACAAAACACGTAAAAATAAAATAAAAACTATAAATAACACAAACTAAACAAACACACTGCAAGTAGACAAAGCAAGTAGACGGGCTCCGACTGAATCCATCATGATCTAATTAATAGATGGATATCATAGATAACCACTTGGTATTTTTATTTTGTATTTGGTATTATTAGTCTCTAAATAACACTGGGTGTCACACGGTCTGACGGGTGTCTGTCTGTCACACTGTCTGACGGGTGTCTGTGTCACACTGACTGGTGTCTGTCTGTCACACTGTCTGACGGGTGTCTGTCTGTCACACGGTCTGATGGGTGTCTGTGTCACACTGACTGGTGTCTGTCTGTCACACTGTCTGACGGGTGTCTGTCTGTCACACTGTCTGATGGGTGTCTGTGTCACACTGACTGGTGTCTGTCTGTCACACTGTCTGACGGGTGTCTGTCTGTCACACGGTCTGATGGGTGTCTGTGTCACACTGACTGGTGTCTGTCTGTCACACTGTCTGACGGGTGTCTGTCTGTCACACGGTCTGATGGGTGTCTGTGTCACACAGTGACAGGTTGATTGTGTCTCTACAGAACGTCTGTAATGACGCAGGGAGTGGGTTTGGGAAAGAAAGCCTTCAACACATAATGAATGGCTGCAATGACGGCTTCTGCCAGTAGATGCCAATGTTGAACCAGCTGTTTTTGAAACATTTTATATAAAGGAAAAAATGAATTTGAATGTCTCACAGTTTCCAACTTGCTATCCCTAAATAATAGATCTATGCTCTAATCGTGATCGGTAGTTTAGGTATTTTAATGAATTGTGATTATTTGTCACCGTCTACCGGCTGGGATTGGTTGTCGAGGGACGTTTGTTTGTTTGACACATTTGGAGATTCTGTTGCCAAAACATAGAGGTGGCAAAATACACATGTTTGAATACAGAGCTGTGATCTGAATACAGAGCTGTGATCTGAATACAGAGAGCTGTGATCTGAATACAGAGAGCTGTGATCTGAATACAGAGCTGTGATCTGAATACAGAGAGCTGTGATCTGAATACAGATAGCTGTGTGTGAGTTGTGCTACAAGATAGAAGTCTAAAGCTAAGTTAGCTGAGTTGCATTATGAGAAAGAAATGATCATATTTCTGGAGTTAATTATATTGTTTACAACTTTACACTGTTAATCTTTTCTCATTTTTATATTCAGATCTAATTTTATATCTATATTTATGTCTTTCTAGTTTCTACTACTACCCTGTCCATACCTGCACCTCCCCTCCCCCATGCTGCTATGACCATATAGCCTGAAGTCTTATGTAGTACATGTCCAAATTTCATAGAAATCCGTTCAGAAATGAGTGATTAGGAGCAATTTTGGTAAACTGGGAAAGGGAGAAAAGCTCTGCCGGTTTCAGTTTTCTCATTGACTCCAATGCATTCAGCGTTTTTTTTCTCTTCCTGTTTTCGCTCGTGACTTCTCACCTAGATCCCTGATTCGCAGAACGGCAATCGACAGGCAACAAATAGGGCACACGAGTCGCTAGAGGTCGGCAAAGTGGCGAGTCGTGCCGGTGGGCAAATCGTCCTCAAGATGGGCCGTTGCACGTTAAGAGGTTAAGAACCTCATTCTGTATGCTGCTCTTGTTCCACACCAGGCTCCTCTGTGCAGTGAGCTGGTGTCTTATCAGGCAGCGCTTCCTGGTTGAGGGCAGTGGGCGGGGTCACTAAGGCCCCGTTTAGACGAGCGTTTTGTGAACAGAAACCGCAAAAGTCATCTTGCGGTTTCACTTTTAATTTTACGCTTAGACAAGCGTTTTGGAGTGGAATTCTCCGTGCAGACGACGCTGTAACGACGGAGACCCGCTGTCACACGATTGGCGCATATGTCACATGACGTGCTGTGAAGACCCGCCCTACTCTGCCTCTGATTCGCAGACTGTGGATGGGGAATGTGATTGCACCAAAGCAGAGTCACTCACAGACAGTGGGTCCACTCACGCCGTCGCCGCGGGACAGATTCTTGTGTATTTAACCCTTTCACTGCCACACGACAGCCGGTTGTGTGATAGTAAAGGGGTAACCTTCTGTCGTGTGGCAGTGAAAGGGTTAAAAGTACTGCCAATGTAGCCTTCAGGTGATCTCCGTTGATATAAGTCAGACATACTTGCTTTGTTTACGTCTCGGCTACTGGCGCTTACCTGCTACCTGTGACGTAAGCAGTACGCGCGACCAGAGCCGTGACAACCCGTTCGTCATCGTTTTAACAGATTTATACGTTTTGATAGTTTAGACGAGATCGCAAAGCTTTTGCGTTTCTAGGAATTCCACTCTGGAAGGTAGTCTCACTTTTTTGCGGTTTCACCCCGTAAAAACGCAGTTTCCGTATAAACGAAAGGCACATCCGCAAAAATATTTTTGCGGATTCACCTGCTAGCGTTTCCGTCTAAACGGGGCCTAAGTAATAATAACACACCGGGTACTCGACACTCGGTGGCTGCGGCTAAATTTAGACGCTTTCCAGTCAGTCGAGGCTGTGAAGGAAGACACTCGGCACACCTTTCATTATGACAGACCTGCTGGGGCCATTAACTCTGTGTGACAGCATGTACAGTAATGCTGTGTCAGTGTTTCCCACAAGATTTTCAGAGACTATGGGGGGTGAACATTTTTAAGTTAAATGCATCAATCTGGTCCACTTTGAGAGCAAAATAAAGAGGCTAGATCTATGATGAACTTTGTGCTCAAAACACAAAATCTACTAGAGCAGTGCTTCCCAATCCTCTCCTCGAAGCACCCCAGCCATTCAATGTATTTGTTAAATTCCACCACCAGCACACCTGATTCAACTTAACTAGTTGTGTGCTGGTGGTGGAATTTAACAAATACATGGAACGGCTGGGGTGTCTCGAGAAGAGGTTTTGGAACCACTGGACTAGAGCATACATTTGAGCCATCAAAGAAATGAAGCAAAAGTGGTTACCTGTGTTGAACTGGTTAATTTTTTTAAAATAAAAAAATATAGTGGATTACTATTACGACTACTACCACTGCCAATACTACCGCCACAGTCTAGGTCATTAACCCTTTCTCCGCCGGAAACGGCTTAAGACTGGTTTCAAGTTCATGCGAATTCTGCCAGATCACTGCGTACGACGTTATTCTGATCATATTTCATATTTTCGTCATGGTATTCATATTTCACTCACGGACCCTTGTCAGATGCTGCGGGACTCGGCACAACTCTGCAACGCTTCAATACTGCCACCTGGTGGCTGATCGGCGAGTTGCCAAACCGGAAATGCCCGTTGCAGCTCGGTCCGTCCCCTAATTCCGTCCGGCCACTCGTTTATCGTCCCTGGACTCAAGACACACACGTGGATATGAATCGTTGCCATAACTCAATAATCCACATCATTTGGGCGTATATTAGTATTATACAAACCGGAACTGGATCGCATCGATCCACATCACATAACTGGGATCTGTTTGCTCCACTCATCGGCCAACGCTACGAGGAAGCTGCCGTGAGTTTCAGCGTTTTTCTTTATTATTAACCATACAAACTGCTCTGATCTATATATCACCCATACTACATGAAGCATTTAATGACTATCACAGAATTATAAACGACCCCCCCCCCCCCCCCCCCTCCGTTCACCCGCGCATGATCAGTCATAACGTTTAGGACCATGTACAGTTGACATTTTTAATATAGCGCCGATCGGTATCAAACTGCATTTGATGATCTAATATATGCATTTGTGCCTATATCTCACGTTCTGGGAAATACTGCAAAAAACAATAAAAACATATTTATACTCTAGACGTATTTTCGTATGAATGTGTGAATGAAAAAGTAAAACGTTCCTACATCCTGAACGATAGATAATCGATGTTGAATGGGCCATAGTAATGTCAATTTAGCAATACAATTAAAAAAGTTATAGCCCTGCAAAGAAGGTGAACATCTCCATAGACTTAAAGTGGTGGCAGAGATCAAACATTGATGGATATAAGCGTGGCAGAGAATGGGTTAATTGGAAACCCTGTGTGTACATACCCTATATAGATAAAAATATCTATATAGGGTATAGATAGTATAAAAAGTATAGTAAGTATAAAATAGAAGTCAAGTACGTAGACAAAAAGTTTTCAATATATACAATGTACAATGCAGAGTAGAAAAGTAACTGAGTTACAATACAATATACTATATACCGGTACTATACAGTACAATGCAGAAATGGGATGAGGTACAATTTAGGTACAATTTACAGTAAGGTGTAATGAGGTATGGGTTGTAGTGCAAATTCTTTGCCAATAAATATAAAGTGTGTTTAGGTGTTCTAAAGTGGGTAAAGTGGGTGCAACAGTGAGTTGTTTGTTTAAAGTGAGTGTGTGCGTGTGGATGTGTGTGCTGTGTGTGAGTGCATTTGATGGTTGTTACGATTGTTCATTGTTCAATTCTTGTTCATTGAGCATCCTGATGGCCTGGGGATAGAAGCTCCTTCTGAGTCTCTCTGAATTTATATTTGTATATTTACAGCATATATATATATCTGTCTGAATATACTTGCATATAATCCTTCTATATACCTACTTATACACCTGCATATAACCCATATAACTGATGACATGTACAGTAATGCTGTGTACATACCCTATATATATTATTACCGTATATATACATTTATATTTGTATATTTACAGCATATATATATATCTGTCTGAATATCCTTGCATATAATCCTTCTATATACCTACCTACATCTGCATATAACTGTCTGACAGCATGTACAATAATGCTGTATATATCCTATATATATATATTTATTCTTACCATATATATATATTTATATTTACAGCATATATATATATATATGTCTGAATATACTTGCATATAATCCTTCTATATACCTACTTATACACCTATAACCTTGCATATAACCCATATAACTGATGGCATGTACAATAATGCTGTATATACCATATATATATATTTGTTCTTATATATATATATATATATATATATATATATATATATATATATATATATATATATATATATATACAGATGTGGATATAATCCTTTTTACATATATTTAGATACTATATATCTGTACAAACTCTTACCTACTCTTACTAGTTACGCTGCTGGCCAGTATGACTTACTACCATAGTGTCTTTATACTTGTATCACTGTACATATTGATACTACAACTCTGTACATACATCTGATTAGCACTATTACTCAGTAGTACTAATTTATATACTAATTATATATTACATTGGCTGGATGCCAAACGTCTTTTTCGTTGTACTGTACTTGTGCTGTATGATGACGATACATTTTAATCTAATCTAGTGTGGGACAAATTAAATGGGAGACCTTTGCACGTGATAAATGTCACAAAATATGACTTGTGCTTTGCGCATCCAAACTATAAATATAAAAATTAATATAAAAATGATGATACCCGGGGTGGCAGTGGCTCAGGAGGTAGAGTGGTCGTCTGGTAATCGGAAGGTTCCCGGTTCAATTCCGGCTCCTCCCCAGGCAGCGTGTTGGAAGTGCCCTTGAGCAAGGCAAGACACTTAACCCCTAACTGCTCCTGATGAGCGGGTTGGCACCTTGCATAGTCACCTCCGCCATCGGTGTGTGAATGGGTGAATGTGAGGAACAAATTGTAAAGCGCTTTGGATAAAAACGCTATATAAATTAAATGACCATTTACCCCCTCCCTCTCTGTCTCTCTCCGTTCTCTCTCACTCCTTGCTCTCTCTCTCTACCTCTCTCAAATATGAATCTTTATTTTTGTAACTCGTGTTTCTCTTCCAGCCAAAACAGAGTAGAATACGAGAAGAGAGTTCGAGCACAAGCAAAGAAGTTCTCCCCGTCGTAAGGCAGCAGCAGCGGCCCGGTGTGCAGAAGAAGGAAGAATGTCGAACATGAGGACCAGCTCCAGCTCCGTGTCTCCATGTATTTTGCTCCTCATCCACCAGGACTTTGATTAAAGGACTTCTATTTAAAAAAAAGAAAAACTACACAAAAAAAAAAAAAACTCCACACACACATTCTGTGCCATCCGCTCTCCTCTTGACCCAGCGCTGTTCTCCTTTTTGTTCTTAATGGCCGGTCGGCGTGTAAAAGCGTTGCTAGGTGACGGGGCGCCCCCCCGGCCACCACCCCCCCCTCCCCCGTCGGCGTGTAAAGCGTCGCTAGGTGACGGTTCCCCCGGCGACCCGGACACCTTCCTTTTTTTAGCTGTTTAATTACTTGTCTTATGTGACGGACGGCGTTCGGTACCAGTTTCACCCAAGCTCCATGATACAAGCTGCTCCGAGGAGGGAGAGAAATGTCTTTTGTCTTCTTCTTTTGTCTCTATTTTGCTCCCTCACAGGGTCTATTCCTTAACCCCCCCCTTGCCCCCCCCCCCCGCCCGTCTTTATATTTTCCCTGATTTTAATGTAAGATTTGCTATAACTTCAATGTCAGTATTTCAAACTGCTGTATATGAATGGCACTTTTCTACCGTCTTATTCACTAGCATCTCTAGATGGCTCTCGGTCTTTCTTTACGCAGGTTTTCTATTCAGCATGCTGTAATATACGATAGACTCTGCTGCCTTGGCTGTCTTTTTGTTAGTGTTTTGTTATGGGGGGAGGGAGGGGGGGGGCACATTGACTGACTGAGGCAGGTAGGCTTTTCTTCTGTCACTTGTTTTTGTTTATATGGTGCTTCGTTCATGTGGAGTAATAAATTTGTTTCTACAAAACCTGTTGCTTTTATTTTTATTTAATAAAAAAAATTCCCCACCAAAATAAGAACTGAAAATTACAATGATGTAAAGGTGACTGGAAACGCATTTCTTTTAGAGTTCTCTCTCTCCTGATTGGATAAAGTAGGAAGGGATACCAGGAAATGTATTTTGTGTTGTGCAGAGCGGAGGGACTGGGAGACCCATGTTGCTGACCAGACACTATATCAGTGATCGCTGTAGGAGTGTAGAGCTATTATTTTAACATGTAAACCACATAATTCTAACAAAAGAAATACCACTTGCAGCAGTTTTAATTGATACTAAAATGATACTTCTGCAGATGGGTGTCGCATGACTGGAGTTCTGTCTTTGTGAAACTGGGTCCCAGGAGGGAAAACACATTTTTATTCCCAGGCTCGAGTGTAAAGATCCTGGGGTCGTAAACATCTAGGTCAGATTTATTTATACTGCACATTTAAAAACAAACTGAGGTTGACCAGAGTGCTGCACGATACAAAGTACAAAAGTAATGTAAATACAATGCTAATAAAGATACAACACAAGGTGCGCACTTTATAAACAGGCATAGTACTGCAAACTACTACTAACAGAAAGATGCAATATAAAATGCTAGAAGCACGGATGTATGTCTCAACCTGAATGAAAAACCAGTGAGAAGAGTTGAGTCTTTAACAAATACTTAAACATTGCTAGGGTTTGGGGCAGATCTAATATGTAAAGGTTAACTGTTCCACAGCTTAGGGGCATATCTAATATGTAAAGGAACTGTTCCACAGCTTGGGGGCAGATCTAATATGTAAAAGGTAAATGTCCACAGCTTATTTCATTTTCTGCATCATAAAAAAAAACATTTAGCATAAAACATTCTATAGCTTTTCTGAATCCTCGGAGCTATAAGCCGACTGTTGCACCCGTTGATTCCCCTTCTCTCTATACAGGGCCGTTTCTTGCCATATGTGGACTATGCGGTTGCATAGGGCCCCCAAAGCCACCAGGGGCCCCCCTAAGCTGCTTCCCCCCCTCCCAAAATTGAAATGACCAGTCTCTATATATTACACACTTGCAACTGTATATATCACCCAGCCTTTTAACTGTAATTTGACTGTTCTGCTTCATGTATGTATCATGTATGTCATTTGGTTGTGGTTGGTTGTCTCTTTCCCGTACCTCTTGTCCCCTTTCCCTGTTACCATTTCGAGAGGACTTTCTGTCTTCTCACCAGGCCGTCACTGAAAACAAGAATTTGTTCTTAATTGATCTGCCTGGTTAAATAAACGTGACGCCTTCGTTCACATAGTCCCTGCTGTGCGGCGCCTCGCCGGGCGACCTCCCCGAACAGCGGTGCTCCGGCGCCGGGGGGCACACGCCCAGGGCGTCGGACAGGGTGCAGTACTCGTTCCTGTACCAGGGGTTGTCCGCCTCCAGGGACGTGGCGCTGCAGAGCCAGCAGCCCGAGTCTCCCTCCTCCACCAGGCTGCCCGGCGCCGAGCCCACGGAGAGGCTCTTCAGCGGCGGTGGTCCGGGGGTCACGCAGTACGGCACGCCCAGGAGAGGGGCGTCGGACGGCGGTTGGGACAACGCGCCGACGTCCAGCGGGTCCTGGGCGGCCGCCGCCGGGCTCCTGGTCAAGACGTCGATGTGCAGGGTCTCCTCGGCCCGGAGCAGGTCCGCCGCCTCGTGGCCCGCGGGCGTCACCACCCAGGTCTAGAAGAACCGCAGTGGATTGTTCTGATTATATCTTCAGTAGAAAGTGTTGCATTGAATTGTGTATTGAAGGTACAACAAAAGATAAGTTTGGCATCCTACCAGAGTGCAAATGTTACAGTAAAGTGCAACAGTAATAACACAATGTACAGGTGATTGAACTGGAGTATAACATATACTGAGTAATAGATGTATGTACAGTGTTGTAGTATTAATATCAGTGATACAGGTATAAAGACACTGGTAGTATGTATACTGGCCAGCAGTGTAACTAGTAAGAGTAAGGGATATGTACAGATATAGATATAGTATCTACAGATACTGTATGTAAAAAGCATTATGTACAGACATGTGGATAGATATATATATATATATATACGGTAAGAATAAATATATATATTATTGTACATGCTATCATACAGAGTTATATATCATACCTTGAAGTCTCCCTGGCAGTCGCTGTAGAGAGACTCGAAGTAGGGAGCTGGAGTTGGGATGAACGTACTTTGCCTCAACCTGCAAGAATGATGACTTGGTTGGATTCACATTGTCTGGTGTGTATCTTAAAGTTGTGTTTTTCAACAGAAGGGGGGGGGGGGGGGGGGGGCGGACTAATTACAGAATGCTTCAATCACAAATCATGACTAGTGATTATTTGACCAAATGACTGCACTTACATTTTTTGAATGAATTATGTCTGAGGTCAAATGGAATAAAATAAGCTGGACTACATGGGGGACGTGTACAGAGAGACAGATAATGACAGGGAGACAGGTTACAGACAGACGGATAATGACAGGTTACAGACAGACGGATAATGATACGGAGACAGGTTACAGACAGATGGATAATGACAGGGAGACAAAGACGGATAATGACAGGGAGACAGGTTATCGTGTTTCCTGTGGGGGACCCTGGAGTAATTTTTTGGACACAGAGGGATCAAAAAAAGAGCAGAGGTGTAGCACGTCCTGTTATTTGACTTTGCATTTAGCCAATACTGTGTAATTATAGTATGTAAGGGGCTGAGAGGAATAGTGGTTGATGGCTTCTACATTCCTGCCCGTTGGCGCCTCCCAGTGGAGAGAAGAGGACTGACAGCTTCACACACACACACACACAGCTGTCCCCCAATTAAGCAATCAGCATGCCTCTCAAAGAGGACAGACAAAGAACCTCAGAGTGTGTGTGAGAGGGAGAGTGAGAGAGCTGCTGGGAGACATCTAAACCGTGACAACCGGTAAGCAGGACAGCGGCCCAGCCTAGTTAGGGACTGGCCTTCAGTAAAGTAGTTAGGTGCTCCAATGGGAGCCGGTATGATTTTGTTGTTTTGCTAACAACACTGTTTGATTAATTGTACAACCATATTGCACCTTCCACCTACCCCTGTCTGCTACCTTTGTTACAAATAGTATCACATTTGTCTCTGTACAATAATAGGATTCAAACGTACTCACTGTACATACACTAACCCTGTTTACAAAGCAGACTCCTGTAGATAATGTCTGTATGTAAAGAGGACTTCAACCTCTGTTCCTACCTACCTCTTATCTATTTCTATTTTTTGTTTTTTGTTTTACTTGACTTTGTACCTTCTCTTCCATCCAGTTGTGGTATAGCGCTGTTGAGAACCACACGATTTACATTCAGATTATGTTTATTTTACCTTAAAGGAACATGCTAACGTTATGGGAAATGCGTTCACTGTCTTCTCCAGAGATGGATATCGATTTTCCTCTGTGTGTTCAGTAGAGGGCTATCCGACTGCATGCTAGCCTAGCTTGGCACAAATTAATTTAATTGGATACGGATCAGCTAACCTAGCTTAAAACTCCGGGAGAGGTGTTTTTGATCTAGGCTAGCTGGTCCGTATCCGCTTCCATTAATTTGTGCTAGGCTAGCATGCAACCGGATAGCTTTCTACTGAACGCACAGAGCGCACTTTTCCCATAATGTTAAGATAAGACATTACTTTTATTGATCCCCTTGGTCAGGGGGAGGTACAGGTATGGGCAGGGTAATAAATGGTAAAGCGCTTTACAATTTTGTTCCTCACATTCACTCACACACCGGAGGCGACCAAGCAATTGGGGGTTAAGTGTCTTGCTCAAGGACACTTCGACACACTGCCCGGGAGGAGCGGGAATCGAACTGGGAACCTTCCGACTACCAGATGACTGCTCTACCTCCTGAGCCACTGTCTCCCCACAATAATGGATGAAAGACATAAATATAGGCAATAAAATTTAGATCTGAATATAAAAATATGAGGGGGGGAAAAAAAGTGTAAACGCTTTTTATTTTTATTTAAACAATATAATGAACTCGTGGCATGTTCCTTTCACTACCACACTACAGAAGGTTAACCCTTTCACTACCACACTACAGACGGTTAACCCTTTCACTACCACACTACCGAAGGTTAACCATTTCACTACCACAAGGTTAACCGTCTGTAGTGTGGTTGTGAAAGGGTTAACCTTCTGTATTGTCTCAGTGAAAGGGTTACCCCTTTGGTAGTGTGGCCGTGAAAGGGTTAAAGAGGCGAGCGAGGACGTACTTGACCACGGGGGCGTAGCAGAGGAGCAGCAGGAGGGGGGCCAGCAGGCACAGGGGGATCACCAGCCTCTTGTCCAGAAGAGGAGGAGCCCCAGGATCTGTGGTGGAAGGGTCTACATTTTGGAACGTAAAAGATAAACAAACAAAAAAAAGATGAAGAAAAGCTAAATGGTCACATGGCTCAAATGTTTTGGTTTGGGTTGAACGAGGAACCTATAAAAGAAGGAAGGGTCGCCGCGTAGTGCGTGAACGTACATGGGTGCCTGCCACGTGTGGGAACTTTCAGTTCGGTCGACGTTGAGTTTAATGGGATCAGCCGTCTCCTCGTTTATGAGCAGTCATTTAAATTTAGATTTTAATTCTGACACCTCGGATGTCAGAATCCTCTGCAATTTGTTAACTAGCTAACGTTTGATATGTCGGTTGATGTGTATTTCCTCAGATAGCTGGTATATTTAGAATTTTAATACAGGCTTCAGTAGAACTGCATTAGAATGCTGGTATTCTGACCTGATGACTCATCCTTCTGTTATTGTTTCCTTGGTATTCTGACCTGATGACCCTTCCTCCTTTTATAGTTTCCTTGTTCAAATAGTGCCTTAGAGAAGTACTGGCAGCAGCCTCTGTTAATATGAACAAAGACTGTGGGAACATTTATTTATCTGTTCGTCCGCATGATCTTACACTTAAAACACGAGACATTTAACACTTGAGTTAAAAAAAACATTTTGTTCTCGAAATCACGGCCTGTCATAATTATAAGACAGGCTTTTACTTTGTAAAGTTCATCTGAGGTTCTGGAGTGGGAGCTCTTAGAAGGTTCACTTCACCAAAAAACAGTTATTTTGTACATCATTTCACAGACATCCAAAAGCTCTAAACAGTTTTGCACACATTCATTTAGTTTGACAAGTTATTGAGAGGATATGAGTTTGAATATGGCCACCAGTGATGTCATCGGGAACATTGAATCCTTGTGTTGTGTAAATTACAGCTCCGTGAAACGATGTATACGGAAAAAATGGCAATAGCTTGTCTTATAGGGAACTGCTACCTTATCATTTCATGGCGCTGTAATTAACACGACACAAGGGTTCAATGTCTCTGATGACATCACTGGTGGCCATATTCAAACTAATAACTGACAAATTCATGTTTATGTTTATTAAAGGATCCCCATTAGAGACGCATGAAAGAGCCTCTAGCACACTAAATTCATGTGTGCTAAACTGTTTAGGGTTTTTGGATGTGTGAGAAATTATGTGTAACATAAGGTGTGTGTGCATCATGTGTATTATATATATTTACTTTTTAATTGCATGAAACATTATGAAGTATTCTCTTATGCCACTTTTCCACGGTCTGCATGGTACTACCCCCCCCCCCCCCCCCCCCCCCCCCTCTTCCTTGTACCCTCCCTGCTGACTTGTCGTACAGAACCTGTAAAGCGTTCAGCTAAATCTAAATGACTAAAAATGTAATCGTCTGTTCTGAGAGAGGCGTACCGTTGCTGGCGCGAGCTGTGGTCCAGTGCACTGCAGACGACCATTCACTCCACTGTCCCTTGTAGACGGCCTGGTCGGGGCTGGAGCGGACCCTGGCGGTGTACTCTGTGTCTGGCAGGAAGTTACCGTCATCCACTGAGACCTCCCTCTCGTCCACCTGGAGGCTTCTTGGCTGGGAGGGGGGGGGGGGGGGGGGGGGGGGAGGCTTTGAGTGCACAATGATCAATCTACGTTCACACTGCAAGCCTTAGTGCTCAAATGGTAAATGGTGCATTTATATATCTTTATCCAAAGTGCGTTACAATTTTTGTTCCTCATATTCACACACCGGAGGCGACCATGCAAGGTGCCAACCTGCTCATCGGGAGCAATTAGGGGTTAAGTGTCTTGCTCAAGGACGCATCGACACACTGCCCGGGAGGAGCGGGAATCGAACCGGGAACCTTCCAACTACCAGACGACTGCTCTACCTCCTGAGCCACTGTTGAAGGCAGAGGTTCTGTGTAGGATTGTTAGTAACTGTCTAACTGCATATATAACTGTTTCCACTAGAGGGCGCTCTAGGCGGAGACACTCAGGAACACCGCCAGGTGGCGAGTATAAATAGTGGTGTCTCCTCCCACTTCTTTCTCTTTCTCTCAGTGAGAGAAGACTTGTAGTGTTACTGCTCTGCCATGTGAATAATAAACCACGCCAGTTAAGGCTCAAGATAGAAACCATGCCTCTTGACCACATTATTGTCTCCCTATAGCCGAATTCTGTTAACAGCCACTATCGCTCAATTCTCATTTAGTGCTCGGATCTGATTTTCTTTTTGTTTGGCTGTTTACATTCGTTTTTAAATGTGGTCGGCCGATATCGGATACCAGTGTGAACCGGTCACTGCTCCTGAACTGACCCGTGTGCACAAATTAACAACAAGGAAGCTGGACGTAAGAAATTGTGACTCATGTCAACCTATACTATAGTGACGTAAAAGTCTCATTAGCGCATGACTGTTCAGACTGCGGTCGCATTGCAGAAAGATCAGACCTGTATCTGATTTAGGACCACATTATGAAAGTGGTCCAACATCAGAATTTAAAAGATCAGATTCCATGTGATTGCCCTTCTTGCAGGCTGGTCTCAGTCTAACCTTCTTGCAGGCTGGTCTCAGTCTAACCTTCTTGCAGGCTGGTCTCAGTCTAACCTTCTTGCAGGCTGGTCTCAGTCTAACCTTCTTGCAGGCTGGTCTCAGTCTAACCTTCTTACAGGCTGGTCTCAGTCTAACCTTCTTACAGGCTGGTCTCAGTCTAACCTTCTTACAGGCTGGTCTCAGTCTAACCTTCTTGCAGGCTGGTCTCAGTCTAACCTTCTTGCAGGCTGGTCTCAGTCTAACCTTCTTGCAGGCTGGTCTCAGTCTAACCTTCTTGCAGGCTGGTCTCAGTCTAACCTTCTTGCAGGCTGGTCTCAGTCTAACCTTCTTGCAGGCTGGTCTCAGTCTAACCTTCTTGCAGGCTGGTCTCAGTCTAACCTTCTTGCAGCAGGCTGGCCTCAGTCTAACCTTCTTGCAGCAGGCTGGCCTCAGTCTAACCTTCTTGCAGGCTGGCCTCAGTCTAACCTTCTAACATGGACGGGGCGGTGACTCCACGCTCTTTGTTACTAAATCTTACACTTCCTGCGTGGCCTCTGTTGTCGTACTGGAGCTGATACATGGCGTCGAACGGCGGGTCCGTGTAGCCGCTCTCCCAGCCGAAGTGGTGTTGGCTGGAGTTGTGGGTAACTGTGAGACGGCACGGTGTGTTTGGTGTAACTGAGGGGAGAGGGAGACACGGCGATCTGTGTCAATATCGTAATAAATCTTTTCTTATCAATAGGGGCCCGTGGCCCTATTTCCATGGTGTTGAAATAATAACTATGATGAAAACAAAACTGATAGGCCTACATTTGACTCCACTTGTTAGATATATGTACGTCTGTATTACATACATCTCTGGAGCGTAACAGAAGCATTTTGTATAAAAGTATTCTGTACTTCTGTATGACGACTAATAAAGAAACTTGAACATACTTCACTCCCTGTGGGTGATTTTGTGGAAAGACTCCAGGATAATTATGTATGATGGCATGTATAATAGTGCTGTATATATACATTTATATTTACCGCATATATACTGTGTCTGAATATACTAGTTGCATATAACCCATATAACTATATATATATTTATTCTTACCATATTATATCTGTCTGTACATACCTGCATATAATCCTTTCTACATATCTGTAGAGATACTATATCTATATCCCTTACCTACTCTTACTAGTTACACTGCTGGCCAGTATGACTTACTACCAGGCCCGTTTCTTGCCATATGCGGACTATATGGTAACTCAGTTACGTCTATTCTGCATCGAACATTGTACATATGTCTATACTGAACACTGTGACCTCATTTTTTTTTACTTCTAATTTACATACTATACTATGTTATTTTATTTCATACTTATCTTGTCTTGCACAGTCTCTGGAGCGTAACAGTAAGAAGCATTTTGTATAAAAGTATTCTGTACTTCTGTATGACAACTATTAAAGAAACTTGAAACGTATGCGGTTGCATAGGGCCCCCGAAGCCACCAGGGGGCCCCCTAAACTGCCATTAAAAAAAACTATATATATTATTATTTTGTATTCACTCAATATACTGTATATATATATATATCCTGTAGGGATGTAACAAATCATCAACTTAAAATCTTAAGTTAAGTAGCTTACTGACAAATGTAGTTGCATTTTAAATTTTTTTATCCACTTTTTCTCTTTTCTATTTTTCTCCCATCCCAATTTCGTAATTCCAATTCTTCCCTCCCCAGGCGCCCCGACCGAACTGTAGGAGTCGCTGTTTACAACGACCCGGACCCACCCCGCCAGCTTTTCCACCCTCTAATACAGCCAATTGTATTAGTGTGAACGGCCAGCCAAGCTGGTGACAACGCCGGAGCTGTGAGCTGGATTCGAACAGGCGAATCCATCATCTCCGGTGTTGGTGACGAACGCAATCTCCGCTACGCCACCTGACCGCCCTTCCCTCCCCTGTCTTGAACGTTGCTAGACTATGCCTCTCACTGGTCGGCTGTAGTGAGGATAGAAGCTTTGCATCACGTGTCCCCTCCGGTACACGAGGAGGCAGCCTGTCTCATCTTTTCACAGCAGCAGCTCGAACTCTCAGTGGTGAGGAGTAACACGTTGGAGGCTCACGCTGCCCCCGATACTTCCTGTTTCTGCTGTACAGGCGTCACCCAACCGACCTGTAGGAGTCGCTGTCCACAACGTCCAATCCCCACCCACCGGCTTTCCCACCCTCTAACACTGCCAATTGTGTTAGTATGACGGCCGGCCAAGCCGGTAGCAACGCCGAGAGCTGGGCTCGAACCCAGCATCTCCTGCGTTAGTGGCGAGCGCCTTGCCCACTGCGCCATTTAGCCGCCCCCCCGTAGGTGCTCTTTGAAGGCGGTTTTGAAGGTGGGTAGGGATTCACATTTTTTTTATGGCTGTGGGTAGGGTGTTCCACATTGATGGGTTGAACATGATTTGTGAAACTCCCTCTGGTGTCGTGGTATTCACTGACCTTTGGGAAGTACCTCGACATGTACATGGTTACCTTAGTGGTGTACTGTACTTGTGCTGTATGATGATGACAATGTAGTTTAATCTAATGTAATATAATTAGGTTCCTTACTGTTCTCTGAAGGCATGTAGTCTTCATTCAGCACCTGGCAGCTTTCAGGCGCGTCGCTTGTTTTGCGACAGAGCGAGATCTCAAAACTGTCCGTGTCCACGAAGGTCTCCGGCCGCTCGTCAGCAGGTGTCTGCAGCGACTTGTCGAGGGAACAGGTGTAAAACTCGCCGACGCTCCACAGCAAACACTCGTACACCTCACTGCGTGGCGAGAGGACGCAAAGCGGCGATTAGACGACCAACATAATCATCACATCATGTGCACACCGTCATGTTGAAGGGATGTTATTGAGATTAGAGCTGCCCCCGAAGCCTGTTTTTGGGCTTCGAACTTCGTCAGGGTTTTTCGAACGGACGTTCGAACCTTCTTTTCTAATTACAAAAAAGAAAATCTAAAAAAACTAGATGCTCGATATTGGCTTTTTTACCGATACCAATATTCCGATATTGTCCAACTCTTAATTTCCGATACCGATATCAACCGATACCGATATATGCAGGGTTTCCCACCCCAAAAAACGGAATAATTTCAGGTAACTAATAATTTCACTGGATATATATATAACAAATATTGTTATTGTTTTTTATTTTTTTTAAACCGATACCGATATTTTCCGATATCGCATTTTACTGCCGATATCGGCCGATAATATCGGTCGGCCGATAATATCGAACATCCCTAAAAAAAACGTAATTTTTTAAATATAAAATATCGTCAAATCCTCAATTTGAATAAAGTGATCTGATTAAATTAGTATTTAAAAAAAAATTAAATCGACTTTCTTTAATGAATAAATGAATAACTTATCAGTTTCGTCAACATAAAGAAACGAATAAGGGCACGGTTGGTACGATGGTGACGTCATGATGGAGTGCCAAGTGGATGCAGATGGGCTACATCATTTATGATGAATGTTTTATTTAGTCGTATACTATAATATTAGTGTAGCCTAATCTTTATCTGCAACTGTGAAGAAAAACCCCATTGGTTTAAACTTTAAACAGAATGAATAGATACAAATTTATTAAAGATTCAAAATGTTTTTAGAATTCGAACGCCAACGTAACGAACGAAGGTCCGAACGTTTGGGCTCAGCCCTAATTGAGATGTGTTAGTTTAGTATCGTCCTCACTCTGGGCCTGCGAAGAGGCGCTGTATGAAAGCCAGTCGGTAGGAGCAGTTGTCCCGGCAGGTCTCTGTGACGCTCAGGGAACAGTTGATGGTGAACAGGTAGTCAGTCTGGCAGTGAAGGCCATGGTCCACAGGTGGAGTGTCCCAATCCGCTGTTAAGTGATATCATCACCAACAGTTACTTCACAGCCACTGCTAATGACATTGTCAATCGGAATAAGACACAGAATTTAAAGGTGCACTGGGTATTTAAAAGTCTAAATAAATATATCTTTTAGTATTTAATACATAACGTGTTCTGGATCCCTGGAGCACTGTTTGAAACTAGAAATTATCAGTAGTATCACCTTAACATACAAATCTAAGAGAAATGTTGGTTCACTTTGTTTCAAAGGGTGATTTTTCTGGATTTGTGTCAAGATTATAAACAACTATTCAAGCATTTGCAACTAGCTGTTGTTGTACAGGTAATTTTTTTTCTTCTCAAAACAACCTGCTGTAGCTTTAATGTAGAACTTGATGGGGTCTCGTAGTAAATAAGACTGACCTGTGGCGGTAGGATTCCCACGCAGACAGACCGTGTTGGACATCAGGAGAAGGGCGGCGATCAGCCTCATACTTGAGTGCTCGGGAGATGAGCTGGGTCCATGGGGTCCGACGACGACATGCACATCACCTCTGGGTCATCTCCGACAATATGCACATTGTTTTATTGTGGATTCCCCATTAGTCTACACCAAAGTGAGACTACTCTTCCTGGGGTCCAAACATTTAAAATACAAACACAAAAAAAGTCAAATAAAAATATAAAACCACAAACATCACACAAACAAAATATTCACCCAATATTCATAAGTCTATCACAATTCTCCAACTATAAAATACATATTCCATAATCGGTCCATAAGAACAAAACCGATAAAAATCTTTTATGATTTTAACTCGTAATATAGCGCAACTTTTCTCAAGTCACCGATCACCTTATATTTCCATAATAAGTCGATGACCAAAATGTATCTCGTTATTCACCTCTGGGTCATCTCCAACAACATGCACGTCACCTCTGGGTCATCTCCGCTGAAGCATAGAGAAATACTCTCACAGCAACAGTGTAGGTGGGCGGTGTCAGAAAGCAGCTTCTCACTGATGATTGCGATCGCTTTGACACGTCTCTTGTGGTAGAGGATGTGCTTTTCTTTAAGGAAGCGTGTGTGAGTGAGTATTACCTATTTCTGAGGTCTAACGGTAGGCCCTCTGGGGTGTTGAGAGAGCAAAAGGTTGGTCTGAGACCGGCAGACCAGCCTGCAAGGAGGTTAGACTGAGGCCAAGGTCAGACTGAGACCGCAGCCTGCAAGACGGGCAACTGTAAAAAAAAAAAAAAAATTAACATTTGTTTTTACACCCATCAGTTGGCCACTTCAACACCTATCACAAGCCCCGGCCATTTTTGTTAGGGGGGGGGGGGGTCTCTCGTTGAATTGTCCTTCTGTTTTCTTCCTAGATTCGACCCTATAAAACACAGCTGAAGACTCACCTGTTTTTATTTGGCGTTCTGAGGCTCGGTAAGCCACACATCCCTGGTCGTGTCGTGATTGTTTTTAAAATCCTATTGTAGTTTTTATGACTTGTGTATTTACTGTTTTTTGTATTTCTGTTTTTGTATTGTACAACTTTGGTTGATTTTAAATTTGCTATATAAATAAAGTTGACCTAGATTAGATTCAAATTTATTGTCATCATACAGTACAACTTTACTCTACTGGAGAACATAACTCTACTGGAGAACATGACTCTCTACTAGAGGGAGGGGGGGTTAGAGGGAGAGAGAGGGGTTCACAGCAGAGGGAGGGGGGGGGTTAGAGGGAGGCTCACAGCAGAGGGGGGGGGGGGGGGGGGTATAGGGAGAGAGGGAGGGGGGGGTTAGAGGGAGAGGGGTTCACAGCAGAGGGGCGGGGTGGTTATAGGGAGGGGGGGTTAGAGGGAGAGAGGCAGGTTCACAGCAGAGGGGGGGGGGGGGGTGTGAGAGGGAGGTTCACAACAGATGCTACACAGAAGTGGTGACATCATCTGAAAACTGTGAAACTGAAGATTCCTCTGAGATGCAGCTCAGCACTGCGTGTTCATGTGTCTTAGCCGTTAATCTGTAATGTGTTTTGGTTGGGGGCCCATTAAAATGTTCGAGAATTGATAAACATGGTCAAACATCCCCCCCCAAAATACCACATTAAGACACCAAAACCTTGAGGAACATCATAGAAAAATGAGTGTGATTTGGTATCGAGAACCAATTTGGAAATACTGTATTGAATTTTTCACAATTGGATTGAGCACTTGCGCAGAACCCCTTATTGTCAATATAGGGAAGCCATTCATATTCTGAATGTCTCTAGTTTATAGTTGTAATGTTTCATGAGGCTGTGATTGGCCTAGAGGTCACAATACGTGATTTTAAGGTGGTCAAGTAAAAAAATTATAATAAATAAATAAAAGGAAAAAGGTCTCCCTACAATGAAATGGGGACTAACATCATCACACAAATCGGCTGATGAGCTAGCATGACATGTTTGGTACCCATGGATGCGTAAGATCATCTAGTTTCATGCAGGATATTCACTCAGAGCGGAGCCTGCTGCAGCCTCTCTGAGAGACGGTACCGCCAGCCCAACCCACTGCAGCCTCTGAGAGAGGTACCGCCAGCCCAACACCCACTGGCGGCCTGCGGAGGTCTCAGAGAGTTAACATAATTTTTGGTGTGGTGCTTGACGACCTTATGACCGTAGCTTATTTTCTTTAGAACTCATTCCAGCTGTCCTCAACATCTGTCCACACTGTTATAGCACACGCTGGCTCTAATGACGTCATGTCCAGGCGATCCAAAAGTGCATTATGAACTTGAGTCTCTAGCCTCCAGGGTTGAAAGCCTGGAGAGGAGGCGTGTCCTGTCAGGGGAGGAGGTGTGTCCTGTCTGGCGAGCAGGCGTGTCCAGTCTGGGGAGGAGGTGTGTCCAGTCTGGGGAGGAGGCATGTCCAGTCTGGTGCCACTCTCTCTATGACATGCAGGACTGTCTGCTGGGGGCTATGCATGGAAAACTGTAGTCAGTCATCCATTTACATTTAGTCATTTAGCTGACGCTTTTATCCAAAGCGACTTACAGCAGGAAGGGTACAACTCTATCAGCTGAGTAACCATGTTCATCAAAGTGTTGAGTGCTACAGTGTAGGTTAGTATATTAGGACAAGTGCATGACAGTAAGGTTAGATATTATTATAATAAAAACATTTTCATTTCAGATATTGATTGAAGAAGTGCGTCTTTAGTCGACGGCGAAAGATTGGACGGGTTTCGGCTGTCCTAACTGGGGTGGGAAGTTAGTTCCACCATTGTGGGGCAAGGACAGAGAAAAGGCGGTTTCTCTGTGATGACCCTCCCGGAGCTCGGATAGGAGTAGGTCTGAGGCGGCCAGAAGATGCAGAGCGTAGCGGTCTTGAGGGTGTGTAGTTAGAGACCATTGACCGGAGGTAGGCGGGATGTTCCCTTCGCCGCACGATATGCCAGGTCGAGGGCCTTGAAGCGGATTCGTGCGGCAATGGGGAGCCAGTGCAGGTCCCTGAGAAGTAGGGTGACACTCACTCACTCACTCACTCAGACATGGATGTTTTGTCACTCACTCACTCACTCACTCATGGATGTTTTGTCACTCACTCACTCAATCACTCACTCATGGATGTTTTGTCACTCACTCACTCACTCACTCACTCACTCATGGATGTTTTGTCACTCACTCACTCACTCATGGATGTTTTGTCACTCACTCACTCACTCACTCATGGATGTTTTGTCACTCACTCACTCACTCACTCACTAATGGATGTTTTGTCACTCACTCACTCATTCACTCACTCACTCACTCATGGATGTTTTGTCACTCACTCATTCACTCACTCACTCAGTCATGGATGTTTTGTCACTCACTCATTCACTCACTCACTCGGTCATGGATGTTTTGTCACTCACTCACTCACTCACTCAGTCATGGACCCAGACAACACGGGTCCTGCTGGTGCCACCTTTGTTCCCGTCACTAAACCATTCGTTCTTGTTCACAGCATGTGACACCAAAAACGACTCCCGCTCTACTCCCAGCCTGTGTTTGCTCTTCCATCATCAAACGGCCAATTTATTACCGGCCTCAGCACAAACACGCCCCGGATCGCTGTACAATCCCACTCTGTCAACAGATCTCACCGCAGCTAAAGCCACTTCTTCAGTCCCTGCTGTTGAATCGCCTCGTCTCCGTTGACTCAACGTAAGATCCCGAGCCAGTTGGTCTTTTTGTCTGCCAGGATTTGATCACGACCAACAATATTGAATGTTTTATCATCACAAGGGGTCCTGGATAAATCCTGTCGTTGAGCCCCCCCCCTCCCAGAAGATTTATTTCTCCACCAGCCAAGAATGACAGACCCGAGGGGGCCTTGCAGTAACACACATTTTAGTTGTCCTCAAGTCTCGCTGAGAGTCTTCGTTTTAAGAATAAATTGCCCATTTTGTGTGTTTTGGTAAATGGTGCATTTATATAACTGCTTTTATCCAATGCGCTTTACGATTGTGTTCCTCACATTCAGCCATTCACTCACACATTCACACACCGACGGCGGAGGCGACCATGCGAGGTGCCGACCTGCTCATCGGGAGCAGTTAAGTATCATTAAAAAAAAAAAAAAAAAGTATCCTCTCTCGCAGATTTTTTTTCTCTTTTCTCCCCGTCCCAATTTAGTCATTGTGCCAATTCCCCCCCTCCCCTACCTGGTTGTTGTGCGCATGTTCTCCTACTGGTCGGTACAAGGGAACCCTGAAGTCATCCGCACGCTTCCTCCGACACGCGCGGCGACAGCCAGTGACTCTTTTTTTCACCTGACAGCGAGGACTGTCATTGGTGAAGTGTAACGCGTGGGAGGTCACGCTGCCTTCCTCAAGTTCTGCCTCCACTGAGCAGGCGCCCAGACCTGACCTGTAGGCGTCGCTGTCCACAACGCCAGATTCCCACCCATGACTTGCCCTCCCCCTAACCCAGCCAAACGGGTTAGTATAGCGATCAGCCCAAGCCTCAAGCAATGCTGACTCCGGGAGTCGAGACCGCAGCCTCTTGCATTGGTGACGAGCGCAGTCTCCGCTACGCCACCTGTCCGCCAAGGGGGTTAAATGTCTTGCTTAAGGACACTTCGACACGCTGCCGGGAGGAGCCGGAATTGAACCGGGAACTTTCTGAATACCAGACGACTGCTCTACCTCCTGAGCCAGACCCCTACAGAACCCTTAAACTTACTTCTGGTTTTATTCAGGAATTTCTGAGCTTTTAGTTTTCGTCTTCTTGGTTTCGTCCACGTTTGTTGCCCTTCTTCCTTTTCGTTTGCTTCAGATTTGTATCAAACCTTCAGATTATTTGACTTTGACCCAATATGTGAAGTGTCCCAGCTGTGACCAAGGAAATTAAGCAGACTATTCTCTGCCCTCACTCCACAACATTGGAGTGAACTTCCCACCACAGCCAGGACAGCTGAAACCACCACAGTCAGGACAGCTGAAACCACCACAGTCAGGACAGCTGAAACCACCACAGTCAGGACAGCTGAAACCACCACAGTCAGGACAGCTGAAACCACCACAGTCAGGACAGCTGAAACCATCACAGTCGGACAGCTGAAACCACCACAGTCAGGACAGCTGAAACCATCAGTCAGGACAGACAGCTGAAACCACCACAGTCAGGACAGACAGCTGAAACCATCACAGTCAGGACAGCTAACTGAAACCATCACAGTCAGGACAGCTAACTGAAACCATCACAGTCAGGACAGCTAACTGAAACCATCACAGTCAGGACAGACAGCTGAAACCATCACAGTCAGGACAGACCGCTGAAACCACCACGGTCAGGACAGCTAACTGAAACCACCACGGTCAGGACAGCTAACTGAAACCATTAGTCGGGACAGCTGAAACCATCAGTCAGGACGGCTGAAACAATCACAGTCGGGACAGACGGTTGAAACCATCACAGACGGGACAGACGGTTGAAACCATCACAGTCGGGACAGACGGTTGAAACCATCACAGTCGGGACAGACTGTTGAAACCATCAGTCAGGACGGCTAACTGAAACCATCACAGTTAGGACCGCTAGCTGAAACCATTAGTCAGGACAGCTGAAACCATCAGTCAGGACAGCTGAAACCATCACAGTCAGGACAGACGGCTGAAACCACCACAGCCAGGACAGCTGAAACAACCACAGCCAGGACCGCTGAAACCAAATCCTTCACTTCTGTCAAGCCTTCACCGTCTCAAACACCATTCTTTAACCCTTTCACTGCCACACTACAGAAGGTTAACCCTTTACTATCACACTACCGACTGTTAGCCTGCTGTTGTGTGGCAGTGAAAGGGTTAACCTTCTGTGTATTGTCGCAGTGAAAGGGTTAACCGTTTGGTAGTGCGGCAGTGGAAGGGTTAATACCAGTGAACAACATGGCCTCACTGTAGAGGAGCTGAAGAGGATTTATTAAAGTGTTGCGTCTTTTATGCATATGAAATATAATTAATCAAATATTAGTAATGATTCATATGTTTATGCAATTTTGTATTTTTTGTTTTAGTAATTTTATACGTCTACATTCTCTCTCTCTCTATCTCCCCCACAGACACGCATGTCTTCTCTTACACATGGTCAAGACATGTGTGGGTGCTTAAGGTATTTGGAGGATTTGGAACAAAACAAGATGGTAAATAATTCCATGTGCACGCCTCCTTTCACACAGACACACATAGACATATATGTTAGCGTGCACATGCTCAAACAGCCCCCACACCTTCCTCTCACATTACCCAGACTAACCTGAACAGGGTAGAGTTTGGTGAAAAACAAAATGAAGGTCTTTTTAAGGTGACAGCTGATCAATAACTCACCCTGATAAAACATGTACTTGTTAGGTATATAAGTCGGCAGACAGCCAAAGACCTTCATCGTGCCTCTGGTGCACCAGAAAACAGATCCTTGTAATTGCCAGTGATTTTAGTAAAGCTTGGTAAGCTTTTTTTTTTTATCTACTTTTTCTCCCCATTTTCTATTTTTCTCCCTTCCCCAATTTCGTATCGTCCAATTCTACCCTCCCCTGTCTCGAACGCTGTTGGCCATGCCTCCCACAAGCCGGCTGCAATGTGGACGAACCCTTGCATCACGTGTCCCCTCCGGTACTCGAGGAGGCAGCAGTCGCATCTTTTCACCTGTACAGCGCGATCTCTTTACACCTCCATCATCCAGTCCATCCTCACCTTCTCCATCATCACCTGGTTCCCTGCAGCCACGGTCAGGGACAAGGCCAAGCTGCAGCGGGTGATACGCTCGGCGGAGAGGCTGATCGGCTGCTCTCTTCCCTCCCTCGAGTCCCTACACTCCACCAGGGCCTTGAGGAGGGCGAGGAAAATCATGGCTGACCCCGCCCACCCGGGTCACGGCCTCTTCACCATGCTCCCCCACGGCAGGCGGCTACGGCTGCCCAAGACACTAAAAACCCATCATAGACTCAGTTTCTTCCCCTCAGCAGCTCGCCTGGTAAACGAGTCTGGTGTCCCCCTGCTCCACCGCACAATAGGTAGTAGTATAGAAGACTATTAGCACAATGGGTAGTAGTAGAAGACTATTAGCACAATAGGTAGTAGTATAGAAGACTATTAGCACAATAGGTAGTAGTAGTATAGACATATTAGCTTAGTAGTATAGGCAAGGTAGATTACTTAGTAGCAAAGTGCATAATGGTAAAATAGTAATAGTACATAATAGTAAAAGACGAAGTACGAAGGTTACTATTTATTTTCTTTTTTTTCTTTTTCAGATATTGATTGAAGATCACACGATTGGTTTGTCTTGAGCCGTGTTTGAGGTGTTGCTTTAAAAACACTGAAGCTCGGGGATCGAGCTCCATTGAGCTGTTGCTCTGACTTAAAATCGCTGATTATCCAAAAAAAATGTTTCCTAAAACATGCTGAGCAGTCACCTCTCATGTTACAGTACCATGCTCAGGGGGATGTTTACCGTTGACTCATGGAGGTTTCATGTGGCAATGTATGTTTTGCATGGTATACTGTGCATGTGTGTGCGTGTGTGGGAAATAGAGCTTACAGCTCAGGCCTGTGGTTGTGGTGTGTGTGTGATTCTATAAAAGATAACAGCCTGAGTGTCATGTGACATGAGTTCTACTCTGTGGTTCGTGAATGTCTGTCATATTCACAATATCCAGAGTGTAAACATTGCTAAGTTGCACAGCACACCAAGATCAAATCCACATTTTTTGGATTCCACCCATCCAATACAGTCCAGCATGGGCAACAATGTTCCGTGATTGTTTATTCAATCCCACTTTAACCAAACCAACGTTTCTCAAAGTCAATTTCGGCTTTAAAGGGTTTTTCCTAATCTATTTTTCGAGTCATAAAGACCCGCTATGTCTGGAGAAATGGTTAACATGTGTTCCGATGTCAGCGGTCTCTTCCCCCGCGAAGGCTGTCGCAACAGGGCTGAAGACACCGGGAACACGGCTCACAGGGTCCGTATCACCAGGTCTATCTACACAGAGCGTCTGATCATGGCATGTGAAACAGGAAACGCCTGTAACTGCAGCTATGGCCATAATGGCCTGTTATGCTACGGTCAACACAGTACGAGTTCAACTTATGTGGAGGGTTTTCGCTATTCGAACAGATCTACCACAGAGTGCAAACCGGCGGCCTATTCTTGTGTATTGGAACCTCGATACCTCCATGTATTGTGTGTGAAGCAATAGAACTGTAAAAATAAAATAAAAAGGGAAAGGGTTGTGAGGAGAAACGGCGCCCTGTAAACGTCTTGCTGTTGATGTTGAGCAACGAGGAGGAAGATGGCTGGCTCTATCTGCATCTTGATACTAGTGCTGTTTTATTTCTGCCTTTTGATAAAAAGTGTTTCCGTCTCTGTGATAAATAATACCAGGAGATAACGACGAGGGCCACAGACGTGTTTCTGTTGGAGAACAGCAGCGGTGGAAGAAGTACACGGCTCCTGTACTTAAGTAAAAGTAGAAATACCCAGATAGACAAGTACTCTGGTGAAAGTAAAAGTCCTCCATTAAAAATTCTACTTAAGTAAAAGTATTTGTATATATGTGTATATTGTCTCATGTATATGTATGAGACAAATCCTCTTGAGGTTGTCCTGTCCCTGATTTTAATAAAATGGTGTGAGGTGTAGTGCTTGAGCCCACGGTACCCCATGTGCCCTGAGCGCCGACCTTAGTTGTAAGTAGAGGATGAATGATACGCCAGGGAGGTCATAAAAATCTATTGGGTCCTGAAACGCTTGCAGGCCGTTTTTATCATATATATATTCCCCAGAGTATGAACTCCCCTCTTCTCCAATTGAGGAATATTAACAGGTTGCTGGTTATGAAATATTGGAGCGTCGACTAGGTGCCATGGGCATTTGACAGCACACGACCTCTGTATGTTACGCCATGTTTGAATTACGTGGGATATGATTGGTCCATATCGTAATTGGCATTTTGATATAGGGATAGTGGAGTATACTACATCCTGTAGTCTTTGTGGTGAGACCGTTGCTGCTTCTATTTTATTGCCTATATTTGTGTCTTTCTACTATTACCCTGCCCATACCTGTACCCCCCCCCCCCTCCCCCGTGCTTCTATGACGCCCAAATTTCCCCCAAGGGGATCAATAAAGGAATATGTAACAGGGTGGCAGACTTGTCCCTTAGTTTGCAGTGTTTAATTGGCACACATGAGAATATGCATGGGATTAATTGCAGTGAATTGAATATTACACATTGATTGGCTACAGGTGTGACTGTGACTTAGTTCCTCTCTCACTCCTGGTCATGGTTTTGACTTGGTTGGTGGTCCTGTGATGGACAGCTGTCAATCACTGGGTTCTGTGGGTTTATTCCTGTGATGGGCAGCTGTCAATCACTGGGTTCTGTGGGTTTATTCCTGTGATGGACAGCCGTCAATCACTCGACTTTGTTTGTTAATTGCCCCTTTAGGAGGGCAGGTGTGTGGGCTTGATTGCACCTGATTCAGTGCAGCTGTGCCTAGTTGTAGCTGGGCCTATTTAATTTGAATCGCACATGGTTATATAGCTGCTTTCTCATTCTCCTTGTGTTGGCTATCCTTCCTTGCAATCAGTTCAGTGCTGTTCTCTGCCCTGTTGAGCATTTAGCCTTTCTCTGTAACAGTTGTTTTAGGCTTTATTTAGCTCTTTGTTTTTGGGGCGACAGTGGCTCAGGAGGTAGAGCAGTCGTCTGGCAATCCGGAGGTTCCCGCTCCTCCCGGGCAGCGTGTCGATGTGTCCTTGAGCAAGACGCTTAACCCCTAACTGCTCCCGATGAGCAGGTTGGCACCTTGCATGGTTGCCTCCACTGTCGGTGTGTGAATGCGTGAGTGAATGGGTCAAATGTGAGGAACAGAATTGTAAAGCGATTTGGATAAAAGCGCTATATAAAAAAGCAGCCATTTACCACCTACCACCGCAGAGACCCGGCTGGGTGGTGTAGCGGTCTAAGCACTCACCTACCACCGCAGAGACCCGGCTGGGTGGTGTAGAGGTCTAAGCACTCACCTACCACCGCAGAGACCCGGCTGGGTGGTGTAGAGGTCTAAGCACTCACCTACCACCGCAGAGACCCGGCTGGGTGGTGTAGAGGTCTAAGCACTCGCCTACCACCGCAGAGACCCGGCTGGGTGGTGTAGCGGTCTAAGCACTCGCCTACCACCGCAGAGACCTGGCTGGGTGGTGTAGAGGTCTAAGCACTCGCCTACCACCGCAGAGACCCGGCTGGGTGGTGTAGAGGTCTAAGCACTCGCCTACCACCGCAGAGACCCGGCTGGGTGGTGTAGAGGTCTAAGCACTCACCTACCACCGCAGAGACCCGAGGTTAAAATCGGCGAGTCCTGGTCGCTGCGACTGTATGCAATATGACTCCTGCTGCCTGGTCAGCAGGGAGGGGATCTGGGAGAGATGGCATTAAGCTCTGCATGCGTTACGTCCTCCTAGTGAAATGTAGCATGTGGTAGTCTACACCCTCCCCAGACTGACGGTAGGGCAGCATGTGGTAGTCTACACCCTCCCCAGACCAACAGTACCCGAGACCGACAGTAGGGCAGCATGTAGTATACACCCTCCCCAGACCGACAGTAGGGCAGCATGTGGTAGTCTACACCCTCCCCAGACCGACAGTAGGGCAGCATGTAGTATACACCCTCCCCAGACCGACAGTAGGGCAGCATGTGGTAGTCTACACCCTCCCCAGACAGACAGTAGGGCAGCATGTGCTAGTCAACACCCTCCCCAGACCAACAGTACCCGAGACCGACAGTAGGGCAGCATGTGGTAGTCAACACCCTCCCCAGACCAACAGTAGGGCAGCATGTGGTAGTCTACACCCTCCCCAGACCAACAGTAGGGCAGCATGTGGTAGTCTACACCCTCCCCAGACCGACAGTAGGGCAGCATGTGGTAGTCTACACCCTCCCCAGACCGACAGTAGGGCAGCATGTGGTAGTCTACACCCTCCCCAGACCAACAGTACCCGAGACCGACAGTAGGGCAGCATGTGGTAGTCAACACCCTCCCCAGACCAACAGTAGGGCAGCATGTGGTAGTCTACACCCTCCCCAGACCGACAGTAGGGCAGCATGTGGTAGTCTACAACCTCCCCAGACCGACAGTAGGGCAGCATGTGGTAGTCTACACCCTCCCCAGACCGACAGCGGAGCAGCATGTGGTAGTCTACACCCTCCCCAGACTGACAGTAGGGCAGCATGTGGTAGTCTACACCCTCCCCAGACTGACAGTAGGGCAGCATGTAGTAGTCTACACCCTCCCCAGACCGACAGTAGGGCAGCATGTGGTAGTCTACACCCTCCCCAGACCGACAGCGGAGCAGCATGTGGTAGTCTACACCCTCCCCAGACCGACAGTAGGGCAGCATGTGGTAGTCTACACCCTCCCCAGACCGACAGCGGAGCAGCATGTGGTAGTCTACACCCTCCCCAGACTGACGGTAGGGCAGCATGTGGTAGTCTACACCCTCCCCAGACCAACAGTAGGGCAGCATGTAGTAGTCTACACCCTCCCCAGACCGACAGTAGGGCAGCATGTAGTAGTCTACACCCTCCCCAGACCGACAGTAGGGCAGCATGTGGTAGTCTACACTCTCCCCAGACCGACAGTAGGGCAGCATGTGGTAGTCTACACCCTCCCCAGACCGACAGTAGGGCAGCATGTGGTAGTCTACACCCTCCCCAGACCGACAGTAGGGCAGCATGTGGTAGTCTACACCCTCCCCAGACCGACAGTAGGGCAGCATGTGGTAGTCTACACCCTCCCCAGACCGACAGTAGGGCAGCATGTGGTAGTCTACACCCTCCCCAGACCGACAGCGGAGCAGCATGTGGTAGTCTACACCCTCCCCAGACTGACAGTAGGGCAGCATGTGGTAGTCTACACCCTCCCCAGACTGACAGTAGGGCAGCATGTAGTAGTCTACACCCTCCCCAGACCGACAGTAGGGCAGCATGTGGTAGTCTACACCCTCCCCAGACTGACAGTAGGGCAGCATGTAGTAGTCTACACCCTCCCCAGACCGACAGCGGAGCAGCATGTAGTAGTCTACACCCTCCCCAGACCGACAGTAGGGCAGCATGTAGTAGTCTAAACCAGCCCAGGGTGAGCTACACTTCCCTGTGTGGTCGATAAGAGTGAGACGCTCTGGATGAGGAAGTTGTGGCTGTGAAGCTGAAAGATAACCAAAAAGAGAGAGGCAAGACTTGAGTGGACATGACAGGTGTGTGATATGAACCTGGTTTAGGGTTATCAAACCAACTTTTCTTATTTAGCCCTAACCAAACCATTATTTAAACAACTGCAACTTCTCACAATTTATGAGGTCAACAAGTACCAAACAGGGGGTTCTTATGTATAAAGCAATTGGTCTTCCTTCATCTTTACCTAACTTCTTTCAACGTTATTTTGAGTTTAATTCTCATTATCATGCGCATCTCACAAGAAGAAATAATGACTTACGCATTCCTTTCTGTAGGAGCTCTGTTTTGTTTATCAAGGTGCAGTGATGTGGAATGACATACAAAATCTTAACAGAAACATGTTCCACTTTGAATACATTTAAAAGCAAGCTTAAAAATGTAATGAGACTACGAGGTTATCAATAAAACCATACATTATCTTTTGAGGTCAAAAGACTGCATTTATTTTCTGTTCATGTTGAATAAGGTGTTAATAATGTACCAGTTACAAGACATGAAAAAGTGTTTTAAACACTGTTCAGAATTAATGTCAACGTCTCTGCCGAAATGAAGATGAAACACTTTGCTTTCAGTGTTCATTCACTGTTGATAACGACATAAATAGCCTAGTCTAAATAGATCATATTCCATCACGGACGGTTACAGTTATGTCGTTAAATGAAGTCAGTCCGACACTATTACAACACGTGAGAATCATGACGGTGCAACTGCAACTGTGTTATTGCAATATTTGATTGTGTTTTGTGACCAAAATCTCGACTTTTAGTCACACAATTCAGGCATCTCTCAGATTGCACCGATTTGTCATTGAAATATCTGGGCCTCGTAGTTCATCTTGTCTCCTTTCTCTTCGAGCTGTAGTGCAGAGGTACACACCGTTATTTCCACGTCTCATTGTCAAGTAAAAGGGTTGTTCAATATATTTCTAATTGATCAAAAATCAACAATAAGCCCTTGGCTGTAGAATCATATTGCTTCAAATTGGGGCCTGTACATCGAATATTAAAGATAAATGGCCAAAGAAATGAAGACAAATAAAACATTATAAAAAAGAATAAGGAAAGAAATGGCAGCTTTGGTGGCATTCTTTCCCAACCCTGCATACTGCCTGTGACGAGTGTCGTGGTAATATGAGTTGTCGTGGTAACGCGAGTTGTCGTTGCAGCTTGAGATTCAGCGACCAGAGCCGTCCGTAACGGCTTCCGCCCGGGAGACACCCCGCTCCTTCGTCACTCGCAGAGCAGCTTGCCGTCGAACGAGGAGAGGGTGGTGGCGAAGGCCTGCAGGGCGCACATAGGAAAACTGTAGTCCATGGAGAACACGTCCTCCGCCACGCGGCCAAACTGCATCACTATGTAGTCCTCTGGGAGAAGAGACGAAGGGACAGAGGGGAGAGAGAGAGAGAGAGGAGAGACAGAGAGGAGAGAGGGGAGAGGAGAGACAGAGAGGAGAGAGACATAGAGGAGAGACGGAGAGGAGAGAGAGAGAGGGGAGAGAGAGAGGAGAGACATAGAGAGAGGGGAGAGACGGAGAGGAGAGACAGAGAGGAGAGACATAGAGACGGAGAGGAGAGAGAGGAGAGTCAGAGAGAGGAGAGTCAGAGAGAGGAGGGACAGAGAGAGGAGGGACAGAGAGAGGAGAGACAGAGAGAGGAGAGACGGAGAGAGGAGAGACGGAGAGAGGAGAGACGGAGAGAGGAGAGACAGAGAGAGGAGAGACGGAGAGGAGAGACATAGAAGAGAGACATAGAAGAGAGACAGAGAGAAGAGACAGAGGGGAGAGACGAGAGACAGAAAGGAGAGACAGAGAGGAGAGACATAGAAGAGGGAAGATGGTGAATGAGGAGAGGAGTTGGAGATGTGGACAGAAACCTTTCACTTAGAAAAGGTTGTTCTCTCCCCACCTACACACAGCAGATGGATGAAGGAGGTCCTACAGGCTATAAATAAGGTTCTCATTGAAAGGATCCCTAGCCAGATTTGAGACAACTTGGAGACCATTTATCACCCAGATAAACTCAGACACAGACCCTGATCTGTGCTTTTTTTTGTGCTCAATGCTGTTTTATTTGTCCATGTCTTAGGGACGTGGAGGAGGTTGGTGTCCTGGGATTGAGGGGGGTGGGGTATCTTGGGTGGGGAGGGCGATTGAGCTGGGGCAGTGGATGTTTTGTGGGTGTTTATGTTTAATATTCTATTCATTTTGTATAACGTTTGTACAATTTAAAATGTGAATAAACTGTCTCGCTCTGGCACACCTCCTCCAGCACCCCAGGACCAGGCTGCTCCCAGGCAGGTGGAGCTGACCACCTGAGAGGTCCACAGTCTGTGGACTTCTTCAAACGAGGCCTAAAAACCCCCCTCTTTGTCTTTGTTTTGTGCATATTGGGAATTGCCCCTAGCCTATTTTATATGTTGTTTAAAATTTGTAAACATTTATAAAAAAAGTTCTTCTTTGCCTTGCTTTTGTTTTTAACCTGTATCACTCTGTGATTTCATTGTGACATGTAAAGTGCACTACAAATAAAATGTATTATTGTTGTTATTATTATTTATTTTCAAACAAAGACATAATTTGTCACATTATTCCCAGTTTGGGAGTATCCTACCATTTGACACTGAGCAGAAAGCCTGGCTTGAAAGGGTTAATATTAATCACCCCTTGTGTGAAAAAAAAAACTAGGGCTGTCAGTTTATCGCGTTAATTAGATTAATTAATTACACAGCTAATTATCACGTTATGAAAATGTATTTAAAAAAATGAAAAAAAAAAAAAAAAATCCTCATTCATTCCATAAGAACGTAGAATACACATTTACAGATTTTTTTTTTTAATATGATTCATTTGCATGTTCTTGGTATCTGATTCTAGGGACATTATGGATCTCAGGGAATGTATTCCCAGTGTCAGAAATACTGTCTGTTACTAACTAGGCTTGAGTAAATAGTAATGAACCAAATGAGAATATCAATAAAAAAAAATCTTTGGCTGTGAATAACACCATGCTAAAATTGACCAGACCTGAAAAATCTAAGCAAATTAATAATGGAAGATGATTAAACGGAAGGTTTTGTAGATGTAGTACTGTGTCCACATGCCATTTGAAATATGATTATAGAATATAAAATATCAGGCCTAAAATGGTTATGCGATAAAAATGCAATTAATTAGATTAATTAATTACAAATCCTGTAATTAGATAAAAAAATATTATCGCCTGACTGCACTAAAAAAACATTAGATTATGTAAATTTGATGCATTTAATTTATATTCAGCATGCAATATCATAAATTAAAAATGCCCAAGGGATATCAGAGAGCACCCTCCTGTGTTTTGAAGAGGTTCCCCCCCCGAGCTCCAAGCCAAAACATGAGCGACAGTGGCTCAGGAGGTTCCCGGTTCGATTCCCGCTCCTCCCGGGCAGCGTGTCGATGTGTCCTTGAGCAAGACACTTAACCCCTAATTGGCTCCCGGGCCGTCTCTCACCGTTATCGGGGTGGATGATCTGGAAGTTCTTCACGGAGGCCTGCGTGACGCGCCCGTGGAAGTTGAGGACGTAGGACTGTGTCTGCTCGTTCCAGCTGGGAGACTTGTTCACCAAGGTCACCAGGTTGTCCGTGTTGCCGTTCTCGTGGCGGAGCAGCAGAGTCTCGATGTCCTACAGGGGGCGACAGTGAGCCAAGACCACGCAGTTTCAGAACCACCCTGTACCTCCTACTGACACATCTGACTGCTACAATCTGCCTATGGACCACCACAACACTTCCGGTATTCTGAAATCATGGGAAAGAGAGCAGGGGGAGAAAATGAATGAATGTGGATGAGAGCCTTGATATTAAGTGGTTGTAGCTACGGCTGTGGGGGTGCTGGAGACATGTTCCAATAGACTTTTATACGCCTGAGTCTCCTGAACACGGAGAGACCAATCCCAAGTCGATCGGAACCTTCTCGGCCAGGCTATAGTCACTTTTTCAGCGCTTACTCCCCAAATGCGCAGATTGCCCACGGAGTCGCTCTGGATTGTCCAGAGATCTAGGTTTATAAACCTGTGCATGCAGAGTTCGGGAGTAGGTGCGGAAAAGTGACTATAGCTTGGCCGAGAAAGTGCCGATCGACTTGGGATTGGTCTCTCCGCGTTCAGGAGACTCGGGCGTATAAAAGTCTATTGGATCATGTCTCCCAATGTACCCAACCCCCCCCACCCAACCTCCTCCAATGTACAGTTTCTACGTCAAATGTATATACTCCCTTTTCTTGACTCCTTCTGTATCACAAACAGTACTGTATTTGCAAATCTGGTATGTCATAAATGTATAGATGTAGCAGTACTGACTATCTGTATGTCATGTATGTCATATATGTCTATATGAATTGAAAATGGGGGACCCTGATGGAAACAAGACAAACGTCTTTCTCAGGTCTGCATCCCCTTAACAATTGTATGTATTGAGCCGTACTGTATTGTACCCATTCTGCAATCTGTTAAATAAAGTTTTCATTCATTCATTCCTGCACCCCAAGAGCCGTAGCTACAACCACTTAATGTCAAGGCTCTCATCCACATTCATTCATTTTCTCCCCCGGCTCTCTCTCCCATGAGCTCAATGTAACGCGGAAGTGCAGTGGTCTATGGATCTCCCTGTTGCGTAACCCTTTCACTACCACACTACAGAAGGTTAACCCTTTCACTACCACTATAGACGGTTAACCTTTCACTACCACACTACAGAAGGTTAACCCTTTCACTACCACACTACAGAAGGTTAACCCTTTCACTACCACTATAGACGGTTAACCTTTCACTACCACACTACAGAAGGTTAACCTTACACTACCACACTACAGAAGGTTAACCTTACACTACCACACTACAGAAGGTTAACCTTTCACTACCACACTACAGAAGGTTAACCTTACACTACCACACTACAGAAGGTTAACCTTTCACTGCCACACTACAGAAGGTTAACCTTACACTACCACACTACAGAAGGTTAACCTTTCACTACCACACTACAGAAGGTTAACCTTTCACTACCACACTACAGAAGGTTAACCCTTTCACTACCACACTACAGAAGGTTAACCTTTCACTACCACACTACAGAAGGTTAACCCTTTCACTACCACACTACAGAAGGTTAACCCTTTCACTACCACACTGCAGAAGGTTAACCCTTCACTACCACACTATAGAAGGTTAACAAATATATATTACGTATGGCTATAACATAACGTACAATATGTACCTTTTCCCTGTGGTTGATTGGTTGGTTTATTTACGTATTTTAAGCGAGATGGGGCTGGATCATTATTATAGAACGTTCTTCATAAACTCACACTTTTGGGCTGAATGGAAACTCTCTCATCGCTCTCCAGCATCCCGGGGACGATCACCGTCATCTTCCTGGGGCCTTTGAAGCCCAGAACGTTGGCCTCCTGGGAGACAACAAGCGTTCCTCGTGTTAACAGGTTTCATACATGGTAAAATGGTAAATGGTGCATTTATAAAGTGCTTTACATTTGCTCCTCGCATTTCACCCATTCACTCACACATTCACACAGGAGGCGACCATGCAAGGTGCCAACCCGCTCAACAGGAGCATGTACAGTAGGGGTTAAGTGTCTTGCTCAAGTATGTATATATAAATATAAATGTATATACTTCTTTTCTGGACTCTTTTCGTATCACAAACAGTACTGTATTTGCAAATCTGGTATGTCATAAATGTATAGATGTAGCAGTACTGTCTATCTGTATGTCATATATGTTACGATGAATTGAAAATGGGGGACCCTGATGTAAACAAGACGAAAGTCTTTCTCTGGTCTGCATCCCCTTAACAATTGTATGTATTGAGCTGTACTGTACTGTACCCATTCTGCAATCTGTTAATAAAGTTTTCAATCAATCAATCAATCAAAGGACACTTCGACACGCTGCCCAGGAGGAGTGGGAATGGAACCGGGAACCTCCCAATTACCAGACGACCAGCTCTACCTCCTGAGCCACTGTCGCCCCATACATTGTGGACAGAGAGACTACGGCTCAGCTTCTTCCCCCAGGCCATCAGAACACTGAACACTGAACTCTCCACACACAAGTACATATGAGCACACACACACACACACACACACACACACACACACACACACACACACACACACACGCACACAACACACATGCTGCAATCGCTCACACACAAACGGTCACTTTAAAACAAAATGGAAAGGACACTTTAAAGGAACGAGAAAAATAAAGGTCACTTTAAGGAAAGAACCGATGTGGTTCTTGTATAGTATAGTTTAGATATAGTAAGTATAGCATAGGGATATAGAGTAAAAACTGTATATTGTATAGTAGTGTACATAGGACCCAGTGCCTTAAACCCGTAGCTAACAATCTCAGGAATTTAGCATGTCTATTTTATCAGGCCCTTTTTATGTATATTTTATTACCTGTTTTTTTTACGTCTATTTTATTATTGTATTATTGCACAATCGAAGCGGGCATGGCCACCCGCATTTCACTGTATGCCCTGGTATGTATGTGACAAATAAAACTCTTGAATCTTGAATCTTGGACGCGAGGCAAGTCAGAGTACAGAGGTGTGACTCACGTAGCAGATGGCGGCCAGCTCCTGTCGGACCGACTCGCACTCCTTGACGAAGGGCTTCTTGTCCGGGTTCTCTCCTCCGTTGAACACGGTGAACTTTGTGCCCAGGACGTTGGACCTGATCCAGAAATGTGGCCACGTGTCAAATGAGCGATGAGGGAACGACAGATGACAGAATCAAACGCAGGAGAGGAGAGTTTGATTGATTGATTGATTGAAAACTTTATTAACAGATTGCAGAATGGGTACAATACAGTACGGCTCCATACACACAATTGTTAAGGGGATGCAGACCAGAGAAAGACCTCCGTCTTGTTTACATCAGGGTCCCCCATTTTCAATTCATAATGACATTAATGACATACGCAACATGCATATATATATCATGACATTTCTGACATACATGACATACAGGTATACAGTACTGGTATAGAGAGTGAGCGGTGAGAGTGAGAGGAGAGTGAGCGGTGAGAGTGAGAGGAGAGTGAGCGGTGAGAGTGAGAGGAGAGTGAGCGGTGAGAGTGAGAGGAGAGTGAGTGGTGAGAGGAGAGTGAGTGGTGAGAGTGAGAGGAGAGTGAGCAGTGAGAGTGAGAGGAGAATGAGCAGTGAGAGTGAGAGGAGAGTGAGCAGTGAGAGTGAGAGGAGAGTGAGGGGTGAGAGTGAGAGGACAGTGAGTGGTGAGAGTGAGAGGAGAGTGAGCGGTGAGAGTGAGAGGAGAGTGAGCGGAGAGTGAGTGGTGAGAGTGAGATGAGAGTGAGCGGTAAGAGTGAGAGGAGGAGAGTGAGCAGAAAGAGTGAGAGGAGAGTGAGATGAGGAGAGGAGAGTGAGCGGAGAGTCAGCGGTGAGAGTGAGAGGAGAGTGAGTGGTGAGAGTGAGAGTGAGAGGACAGTGAGATGAGAGTGAATGGTGAGAGTGAGTGGAGAGTGAGCGGTGAGAGTGAGAGGAGAGTGAGCGGTGAGAGTGAGAGGAGAGTGAGCGGTGAGAGTGAGCGGAGAGTGAACGGTGAGAGTTAGAGGAGAGTGAGCGGTGAGAGTGAGTGGTGAGTGTGAGAGAAGAGTGAGTGGTGAGAGTGAGAGGAGAGTGAGAAGAGAGTGAGTGGTGAGAGTGAGAGGAGAGTGAGTGGTGAGAGTGAGTGGTGAGTGAGCAGAGGAGGAGAGGAGAGTGAGCGGAGGAGGAGAGGAGAGTGAGAGGAGAGTGAGTGGTGAGAGTGAGAGGAGAGTGAGCGGTGAGAGGAGAGTGAGCGGTGAGAGTGAGATGAGAGAGTGAGCAGTGAGAGTGAGATGAGAGAGTGAAAACTGAACACTGTGACCTCTTTTTTTACTTCTAATTTTTACTATGTTTTTATTTCATACTTATCTTGTCATGCACAGTCTCTGGAGCGCAACAGTAAGAAGCATTTTGTACAAAAGTATTCTGTACTTCTGTATGACAACTATTAAAGAAACCTGAAACTTGAACTTGAAACTTGAGTGAGCAGAGGTTTACCTGAGTTTTCCTATGTAGCTGCTGGTGTCCCTGGACAGGTCTGTGGGGTCGATGGAGATGAGATAGTTGGATGTTTTACACTTCTTCCTCTTCCTGCCGGCCATCAGAAACACCTACGAGGAGACATGGAGCGTGAATGAGAGAGCAGTGGAAAGATACGCTCATGAGTTGTATGATGCTGAGTTGTGTGATGATGAGTTGTATGATGATGAGTTGTGATGAGTTGTGATGCTGAGTTGTATGATGATGAGTTGTATGATGATGAGTTGTATGATGATGAGTTGTGTGATGAAGAGTTGTGATGATGATGAGTTGTATGATGATGAGTTGTATGATGATGAGTTGTGTGATGAAGAGTTGTGATGATGATGAGTTGTATGATGATGAGTTGTATGATGCTGAGTTGTATGATGATGAGTTGTGTGATGAAGAGTTGTGATGATGATGAGTTGTATGATGATGAGTTGTATGATGCTGAGTTGTGTGACGATGAGTTGTGTGATGAAGAGTTGTGATGATGATGAGTTGTATGATGATGAGTTGTATGATGCCGAGTTGTGTGATGATGAGTTGTGATGATGATGAGTTGTATGATGATCAGTTGTATGATGCTGAGTTGTATGATGATGAGTTGTATGATGCTGAGTTGTATGATGCTGAGTTGTATGATGCTGAGTTGTATGATGATGAGTTGTATGATGCTGAGTTGTATGATGCTGAGTTGTATGATGCTGAGTTGTATGATGATGAGTTGTATGATGCTGAGTTGTATGATGATGAGTTGTATGATGCTGAGTTGTATGATGCTGAGTTGTATGATGATGAGTTGTATGATGATGAGTTGTATGATGCTGAGTTGTATGATGATGAGTTGTATGATGATGAGTTGTATGATGCTGAGTTGTGATGCTGAGTTGTATGATGATGAGTTGTATGATGATGAGTTGTGATGCTGAGTTGTATGATGCTGAGTTGTATGATGATGAGTTGTGATGCTGAGTTGTGATGCTGAGTTGTGATGCTGAGTTGTGATGCTGAGTTGTATGATGATGAGTTGTGATGATGAGTTGTATGATGATGAGTTGTGATGATGAGTTGTGATGATGCTGAGTTGTATGATGATGAGTTGTGATGCTGAGTTGTGATGCTGAGTTGTGATGCTGAGTTGTATGATGATGAGTTGTGATGATGAGTTGTATGATGATGAGTTGTGATGATGAGTTGTGATGATGCTGAGTTGTATGATGATGAGTTGTGATGCTGAGTTGTGATGCTGAGTTGTGATGCTGAGTTGTGATGCTGAGTTGTATGATGCTGAGTTGTGATGCTGAGTTGTGATGCTGAGTTGTGATGCTGAGTTGTATGATGCTGAGTTGTGATGCTGAGTTGTGATGCTGAGTTGTGATGATGAGTTGTGATGATGAGTTCTATGACTCCCAGATAGACCTCTAAAATAGTTTTGGTTGAACTGAAATTACTCCCAAGATAGGCCTCTAAAAAGATACAGGAGAATCAGGTTGGGTGCCTGACCTTCTTGCCGTCCTCCCTCTCCATGTGCAGGTAGTACGTGGGGTACATTCCCTTCTCCACGCCTCGCCGGTCCCTGGTGATCCGACACTGGATGGTGGCGTCCCGGGGGGCCGGACGCAAGGCGAACTCCTCCAGGTCCTCCACCGACACCGGAGACACCGACTAAAACCACAATCACAAGAGATGCTCAGAAATGTTCCAAGACTATATTACTTTCATATATTTAGATGATTTACTTCTTTGGGAGCTTGTTTTGTCTGTGCATGTGTTTGTTTTGCTTTATTCTGTAATGTTACGTGTTATTACGCGGTTGTAAGTTGTTATGGGTTTGCATTGTGTTTGTCTTGTTTCATTCTGTAATGTTATGTCGTTGTAAGTTGTTATGGCTGCTGGTTTAACCTGTAAATTAAGTGTATCTATGTTCTAGAATATGCTGACGAGTTAGTAATATACTTTTATTTTTTTATTTTTTTTCTCACTTTCTCAACAGAAGACTCTGAGGACGACCTCTCCCTGTAGTTGGAGTTCAGCGACGCCAGACTTTTCTTGGCGCTCTCTCCTTTCTTGCTCTTTTTCGGTGTCTTTTCTCTGACGAGGACTTCGTCATCCTTGCTCTCATTGTCGCTTATTTGGCACCGCGCTGTGGAGACGAAACACGCACAGAGGTCACTCCACGTGACAAGCGGGTGCATAGAGTCTTACTGAACAAACACTGGACAGAGGTCACTCCACGTGACAAGCGGGTGCATAGAGTCTTACTGAACAAACACTGGACAGAGGTCACTCCACGTGACAAGCGGGTGCATAGAGTCTTACTGAACAAACACTGGACAGAGGTCACTCCACGTGACAAGCGGGTGCATAGAGTCTTACTGAACAAACACTGGACAGAAGTCACTCCACGTGACAGACGGGTGCATAGAGTCTTACTGAACAAACACTGGACAGAAGTCACTCCACGTGACAAGCGGGTGCATAGAGTCTTACTGAACAAACACTGGACAGAAGTCACTCCACGTGACAGGCGGGTGCATAGAGTCTTACTGAACAAACACTGGACAGAAGTCACTCCACGTGACAGACGGGTGCATAGAGTCTTACTGAACAAACACTGGACAGAAGTCACTCCACGTGACAGACGGGTGCATAGAGTCTTACTGAACAAACACTGGACAGAAGTCACTCCACGTGACAGACGGGTGCATAGAGTCTTACTGAACAAACACTGGACAGAAGTCACTCCACGTGACAGACGGGTGCATAGAGTCTTACTGAACAAACACTGGACAGGCGCCGTAGATCCGATGGTTGGGGGAGTAATGCATCGCATGCAAAATATTTATCTGATCGCAAGGAATGCATATCTTGTGATCCATTACAGCTGCCGTCAAAACGGTTATCAGATTGCAGATATGTTAAAAAAAAACTTAAGTGATAACAGTGACATGAATAGAGAATCGATAAAATTGTGGTATTATAGAAACACCCATCATTTTGGCACATCTTCAAACTTTGTTGCAGAGTTTGAGCCTCCCAGTGGGATACAGTACTGATTACAGTTTTGAGATGGTAGTCAGTAAATCTTTCAACTGTTTTTTATTATAATGAAACGTAATTTTTCATGGTAATACACTGTTCCATAAAAGAAAGATAAAAGTGTTTCATAATCAAAGCACCTCTCAATTTGCACAATACCATGAGCGAAAAGGAGCAGGGAGAAGAAAATCTTATCTTGCCTGCTGCCCCCTTACTCAAAACAATAAATAAACAATAGAAATAGATGGTCTGTCAATTACACATATTTAAACAATCGGTACTTACAATAACATGAGTGTTTTTTTTTAAATAGTTATACAGAAACCTGTTACCCCTCAACGTCATAAAGTCTAAGTCTTTTTCAGGAAGAACAAATCTTGGTATGGCCATGCTTCTCCTCAGGTATAAACATAATATCAACAAAACATAAAAACAGTATTATTAAAACGGTTTCAGTTTCCTTAAATCCTCTGATATCCCCAGTATTATTAAAACTGGATCAGGGTCTATTTGAACATTCATTATCTTTTAAATTCTAATTAAAATGTTTCACACAAAGGAGAGATCTCTGGAAATATTACGTAGTCAGTAAATATATATATAATGGATTGTATCTTTCAACCTTTCAGGACACCTAAAATCCGCCATCGACTAAAAACACACCTCTTCAAACCATATCTGAAATGGAAATATGAAATAAAAACAACAACAACAACTAACCTTCTTACTGTATTTTACTATTATGTACCTTACTACTATGCTACTATACGTATACAACTACCTATCATGCTAATATATCTATACTACTATGCTACTATACTTATACTACTACCTATCATGCTAATATATCTATGCTACTATACTTATACTACTACCTATCATGCTAATATATCTATGTTACTATACTTATACAACTACCTATCATGCTAATATATCTATGCTACTATACTTATACAACTACCTATCATGCTAATATATCTATACTACTATGCTACTATACTTATACTACTACCTATCATGCTAATATATCTATGCTACTATACTTATACAACTACCTATCGTGCTAATATGTCTGAATGTAAACGATGGACCAGACTCACATGTGTTGAGTTGCTGTTTCTTCTTCGGGGCTTGTGGCACGGGGGTCTGGGCCCAGTCCTTCTCCTCGTCAGCGTCTTCACCGTCTTCGCCGTCCTCACCGTCCTCGTCACCTTTACTCGTCTCGGGCCTCGCTATGTCCACCACCGGGTCTGTAGTCTCAGTGGCAGGAGGCTGCATGAGGTCCCTCTCTGCAGGCGGAGACGTTGGGTTGTCTTTACACGACGCACATTAATATCCTCATTATCACTCAGGATACTCAAGTGTTCCATCAGTGAGTTGGCACATGTAAACACAACATCCTGTTCACAGTAGCCAGAATAAGATCATATATAACGACCGTTATCCCGGTTAACGGTTGGGCTATGTTATCTGTGTGTTCAGTTTCCATGGTAATACTGGCAATATTCTGTTTACTGATGTATACAGGCGTATTGGTAATTATGATATGAAAATGCACCTACATTATCTTGTCTATGATCTTAACCGGTATATGTACATTTTTACATTACATTTACATTTAGTCATTTAGCTGACGCTTTTATCCAAAGCGACTTACAAGTTCTGTACGACAAGTCATCAGGAAGGGTACAACTCTATCAGCTGAGTAACAATGTTCATCAAAGTGTTGAGTGCTACAGTGTAGGTTAGTTTATTAGGACAAGTGCATGACAGTAAGGTTAGTTAGGGTTCGAGTTTTTTTTATTTTTTTATATTATTATTTCAGATAATGGTTGAAGAAGTGCGTCTTAAGTCGACGGCGGAAGATTGGACTGGTTTCGGCTGTCCTAACTGGGGTGGGTAGTTCATTCCACCATTGTGGGGCAAGGACTGAGAATAGGCGGCATCTCTTTGATGACCCTCCCGGAGCTTGGATAGGAGTAGGTCTGAGGCGGCCAGAAGATGCAGAGCGTAGGGGTCTTGAGGGTGTGTAGTTGGAGACCATTGACCGGAGGTAGGCGGGAGCGGTTCCCTTTGCCGCACGGTATGCTAGGTCGAGGGCCTTGAAGCGGATACGTGCAGCAATGGGGAGCCAGTGCAGGTCCCTAAGAAGTGGGGTGACATGGGCCGACTTCGGTAGGTTTGTGATCAGGCGGGCCGCTGCGTTCTGAATGAGTTGAAGAGGCTTGGTGGCAGTGCCCGGGAGGCCAGCGAGCAGTGCGTTGCAGTAGTCGAGGCGGGAGATGACTGTTGATTGGCCGAGGAGTTGGGTGGCTTCTTTTGTCAGGAAGGGGCGGATCCTTCTGACGTTGCTCAGGAGGAATCTGCAGGTTCTGGTTGTCGCTGCGATGTGAGCAGAGAAGTTCAACTGGTTGTCGAGGACAATGCCAAGGTTCTTGGCGGTCGGGGACACGGTCACAGCTGCATTCTCGAATGTGATGGAAAGGTCGGTCAGGGGGGAGGATTTGGCCGGCAGGTGGAGCAATTCTGTTTTGCTTAGGTTCAGTTTGAGGTGGTTGGTCGTCATCCAGGCGGAGATGTCGGACAGACAGGCCGAGATCCGCTCAGAGACGTGGATATCTGAGGGAGGGAAGGAGAGGAAGAGTTGAGTATCATCGGCATAACAATGATACGAGAAGCCATGAGACGTGATAATGTTACCCAGTGATTTAGTGTAGAGGGAGAAGAGAAGGGGTCCTAGGACCGAGCCCTGGGGGACACCCGTCTGCAGGGGGCGGGTGGCCGACAGGGTCCCTCTCCATGACACTTGGTAGGAGCGGTCATTGAGGTATGATGTCAGCCATGTCAGCGCAGAGCCAGCCACTCCCATTCCTGCGAGGGCCGCGAGGAGGATCTGATGGTTGACTGTGTCGAAGGCTGCAGATAGATCTATAATAATAATAATTTAGGACCTGCTCAGAGGTTGCCAGACTGATTAGGGTCTAGGAGGTCATTCTGTAAGAGATAAACAGTAAGTTGGTTGGATACAGCACGTTCAAGTGTTTTAGAAAGGAAGGGGAGAAGAGAGACAGGACGATAGTTGCCTATGACGGTGGGGTTCAGGGTTTTTTTTTTTATGAGGGGCGTGACTCTGGCTTGTTTTAGGGAGGTGGGGACCACCCCCAAGTTGAGTGAGGAGTTGATGGTTGCAGTTAGGAATGGGAGGATGTCCGGTGCTATGGTCTGGAGGAGTGGGGAGTGCATGTAACATAATATAACTGGCATACAGACCCTCATCAAATATAAATTACTTAAAAAAAACATATAAAAGGATTATATCTCAGAGGTATATGGATGAGGAGGCGTTGTGTTGACCGCTTGAGCCCTGGCGTCCCTGTCCAGGGGGGCTAGTGCTCTGTGGGATTATCATTAGTAATATGATGACAACTATTAGTTCTGTATGACAACTATTAAAGAAACTTGAACTTGAACATTACTGATATTTTCTTTTCATAGTGTGGAAATTTGGGTTGTATGAAAATGAGTTAATAGGAGTTGCATAAGATAATAGAGTGTGAAGGGGGTAGGAATACATACGTTTTACACTTCATCCTACTCCTTTTCAAACATTACTGTTTTGCTTGTTTGTTTGTTTTTGATCTGTTTATTACTTTATTGTTTTATTTTCATTTATTTCATTTGTTTTTCATTTATGTTCGAAATAAACTCATTCATTCATCTGCACCTTTGTTTACACTGTTTATTTTTCTCATATTCTTATATTCAGAGTTAATTATATTGTTTACACTGTTTATTTGTTCTCATATTTTCATATTCAGATCAAATTTTATTGTTTATATTTGTCTTTCTACTATTACCCTGCCCATATCTGTACCTCCCCTCCCCCCTCCTCCATGTTCCACGCTGATCCAAGGCGATCAATAAAGGAATATATTATCTTATCTTATGTATAAGTTGGACAGAAAAGATTATTCTTTAAGCCACATTAATAAATACACTGACATAGTGAAGTTCCTCTTACTCTCTGGTTTGAGACTTGTGTTGTTGTCCTCCTCTGTGTCTTCAGGGACTTTGTCCTTCGCTTTTTCTTTCTTCTTCATCTTCTTCTCCTTCTTCTCTTTGTCCTTGTCTTTCGTCTTCTCTTTCTCTTCCTCCTCGTCCTGCTCCACCTCTGCACAAAGCAACGCGTTGTAGTTAGTAGTTATAGGCGTTTCAAGTTACTTATTAGCCGAGTATTCCAACGCATGAGGAACCATCACTCCAAACATTTGTTAAAGGTGCAGTATGTAGTTTTTTGGGGGGGGGGGGGGGGGTACGTTTTCAACACAGAGTTTTATTTAATTTAACCTTTATTTAACCTTTATTTAACCTTTATTTAACCTTTATTTAACCTATATTTAACCTATATTTAACCAGGCAGGTCAATTAAGAACAAATTCTTATTTACAATGACGGCCTGGCGAGGAGACAACAGGGCCTCTCGAAGGGTAACTGGGAAAGGGGACAGACATTTTTTTAAATAGAAAAGAGACAGATGATACATACATCACAGAGGTAAGGGAAATAATTAAAACACACGTCAAACAAACAACCAAATAAAATGACAAGGTATGTAATACATGAATGAGACAAATTACAGTTAAAAGGCTGGGTGACAGTTGCAGGTTTGTGTAAACAACTCTGCGATAAAGTCCTTAACACTATGATCGCCGGGGACGAGTTAAGACGTCATTCCTAGCCATGCTCATTCTGCCGAAGACGCCGTAACTCGTCTTTGATGTCAATATTTCAAAAATCTGTCATCGAAATCATATTTCCTTTCCGGAGCCCTGAGATGTACTGGTGAGCTCCACTCAACTGTCTAACGGTTCGAGAGCGCCATCTGGTGGCCGATCGGCAGATCGGCCAAGAGGGAGGGGCGCGCCAAACAGGAAGTGCTCATCCATATGTGCTCCGGGCACTCGCGATCGGTAGCCGGACTCCATCTCAACACACTGGATGATCAATCGCTCGCCCTAACTCAATAAACAACGTTATTTGGACGTATATAGTATTATACAACCTGGAAATGGTTCATCAGGATCAACATCCCATAATCGAAAGCGGTCTACTCCACGCTGATCGTCCAACGGCGCGAGGAACATACGGTAAGATTCAGCGTTATTTTCTAACGTATTCCATATAAACTGCTATGATGAACATATGACCCACTCTGGATGAATCATCTAACGCTGCCCACGGAATTATAAACGATCCCCCGCCCATCCGGTCATCATCAGATCATACGTAGATCATTCTAGAAGTACGTCCAGTTGAGATTTTTCATCTCGCGCCGATCGCTACCAAACTGTATTTCATCATCAATATAATGCATTTAGGGCTATAAATCACGTTCTGAAGAAAGCTGCAGAAAACGATAAAAACATACTTATACTTTAGACCATATTTTAGTATGAATATGTGAATGAAAAAGTTTAACGTTGCTACACCCTGAACAATACATATAGGACATTGAATGGGCCATAATAATGGCAATGTAGCAATATAATTTAAAAAGTTATAGCCCTGCAAAGAAGGGGAACTTCTCCATAGACAAATAGAGCTGGCGAGGGATGGTAAATTATGAATTTAACCCATGGCGATTAAAGTGTTAAAAGTAGTGGGGGGGAGTCAATTTGTTCATCTTCATATACAGTATTATAGAATCCTTGCGGGAAGCTTCTATGGTTTATGAAAATATACATTACAATAGACTATGCTCAGGGAACAACTAAAAACTTGTGTATAATTGCAGGGCCAGAAATGTTGTTTACAAATATATTTACTATTCAAAGAAGCATCAGCTAGGCTTCTGTTTGATTTACAGTGCTTCAAAATAATTTTTCTTAGAATTATACAATGAGATAAGACTCTTACAGGAATTACATTACAGTAGCAGGCTCTGCAAATGTAAACAATTATCTCTCTCAAAACTACATAGTGCACCTTTAAGTTGCCATAAGGTAGCCCAAAGGAGTCTTCAACAGAAGTAAGGTGCAGCATAGCAACAGTGCAGCCACATGGATTCAACTGTAACTGCAAGATCAGATGAGGGATTCCTCTGGTCTTAGTGTGACATTTTCAATTTCCCCGTTAATTCTCAGACTCAGACAAAACAAAAGCAACGTGCACATTTCAGTTAGTATTTCACTCATCAAAATGGTAAATGGTGCATTTATATAACAGCTTTTATCCAAAGTGCTTAACAATTTGCTCCTCACATTCACCCGTTCACTCACACATTCACACACCGACGGTGCCAAGGTGCCAACCTGCTCATCGGGAGCAGTTAGGGGTTAAGTGTCTTGCTCAAGGACACTTCGACACGCTGCCCAGGAGGAGCGGGAATCGAACCGGGAACCTCCGGATTACCTCCCAAACCACTGTCACCCCACTCATCAAGTAGGCGGTAATAGAGTCCTTGAGTACTCGTGCCTCTTGTCCCTGATGTGTTGGCGATTGATTAAAGATATATACATTTTTTTATCCACTTTTTCTCCCATTTTCTATATTTTCTCCCATCCCAATTTCATATCATCCAATTCAACCCTCCCCTGTCACGAACGCTGTTTCTTGCCTCCCACAAGCCGGCAGCAATGTGGACTAAGTCATACATAGCACAAGTCCCCTCCGGTACTTGAGGTAACAGCAGTCGCATCTTTTCACCTGCGCAGCTCGATCTCTCAGTGGCGAGGAGTAACGCGTGGGAGGCTCACGCTGCCCCAGACACTTCCTGATTCTACTGCGCAGGCGCACCAACCGACCTGTAGGAGTCGCTGTCCACAACGCCCGATCCCCACCCATCAGTTTCCCACCCCCTAATACGGCCAATGTGTATTAGTATGAACGACCAGCTAAACTGAAAGCAATGTGGAGCGCTGGGCTCGCGAGCCCAGCGTCTCCGCATTCGTGGCGAGCGCCCTGCCCACTACGCCACGTAGCCGCCTCAGATTAAAGATCTTTTTTAAAGCATTTCCTGAATTTCAAACATAATACTGTTGTTGGACCAAACTGTGTGTTTTTTTGTGGTTCTTTAAAGTTGATTAGAATTTAAAGTCGACACGGTCAACTCTATAGACCACTGCACTTCCGCGTTACATGGAGCTCATGGGAGCGCCAATATAGCTATTTTTATACGCCTGAGTCTCCTGAACACGGAGAGACCAGTCCCAAGTTGATCAGCACTTTCTTTGCCGAGCTATAGTCACTTTTCCGCACCTACTCCCCAAACTATGCATGTGCAGATTGATAAACCTAGATCTCTGGACAATCCACAAGACTTTATACACAAGGCGTATAAAAAGGTATATTGGATCATGTCTCCAGCACCCCCACGGCCGTAGCTACAATCATTTACTGCAAGGCTCTCATCAACATTCATTAATTGTATCCCCCCGCACTCTCCCATGAGCTGAAAATACCGGAAGTGTTGTGGTGGTCTATGCTGCTGAGGTCTTTTCATCTAATGAAATCTATCCGGCACCTGATCAGAGATGCAGGGGTTAAATAAAAGGAGGGTTAAAGGGCCACTTCGCCAAAGAAACAATGCTGATTTATTTTACACATAATATCACACGTCCAAAAACTCTCAACAGTTTTGCACACGTTCACTTAGTTTGACAGTTATTGAGAGTAAATAGAAATACTCTTACAGTGCCATGAAATTATGTAGATGAAACCATAGCAATACCTTGTCTTATAGGGAACTGTTACCGTATCATTTCATGGAGCGGTAATTAAAATAAAGAGTGGTAAATTGTGTTAAAGATAACACAAAGATTAAATGTCCCCGATGACATCACTGCATGGTGGCCATATTCAAACTCATTTAATCTCAATAACTGTCAAACTAAATCAATGTGTGGGAAACTGCTTAGAGTTTTTGGATGTGTGTAAGATTACTGTATGTGCAAAATAAATAAAGTTAATTATATTGTTTACACTGCCTATTTTAACTTTTCTACTGTATCTATTGTATTGCCTGTACTTATGTCTTTCTACTATTACCCTGCCAATACCTGTACCTCCCCTCCCCCCCCCATGCTGCTATGATGCCTGAATTTACCCAAGGGGATCAATAAAGGAATATCTTATCTTATCTTTAAGTGGGGCCGTGTCACAGGCCACCTATAATAGCAAGTTTACAACGTGACTGGAGGCTGGAATCGTGCAAAACAAACAGCCACACAGCCTCTCTAACCGCTTTATATTTATAAAAGCTGTCATTTATATTTTCTAATTCACATAAATGACAGACTTATGGTCATGATTTTACATGAAAGCGTATGGTGATTTAATCAACCCCAAGTCTGGAAAACATATTCTCAAATCACGTAACATTTCTAGGATGTTGACGACCACGGAATGCTATGAATAATAACAAGAAAAAGAAATGGGCGTTCATTTGGAAAAAGAAAAAAAGAAAAGAGGCTGTTTTTCTTAATTCCTTTTTTGAGATACAAGGTTTTGATCCGACAACAGCGACTGATGAATGAAGACACATGGCACGCAACACACACACGCAATCACGTGTGACGGATCATACTGGGTCTGCGTTGTGTTTGATGTTAAATGAGAATGTCCCGAGGGGGAGTCGAACAGGGGGCTCCCGCGTCCGCGGGCGACGACACAGGCCGCTGCACTAAGAAGTGAATTCACTCCTAACTACCGTCCCTATGCGTCTGTTAACCCTGTTATGGGGAAGTGAGTTTAATTTACCAGCCCGCACTGCCACAGTCACCCGTCAACACACCTGTTTCAGTGACTGTGGACATACCCACGGACTTCCCCGTTACACACGCACGCACGCACACACACACACACACACACACACACACACACACACACACACACACACACACACACACACACACACACACACACACACACACACACACACACACACACACACACACACACACACACACACACACACACACACACACACACACACACACACACACACACACACACACACACAGGAATAGGGAATAGGGAAGCTATTAGCATATAATTTCAATGAATGTTCTATTAAATGAATGAATAGTTACTTGGTTAACAGACAACAAAGTGTATTGTTTAATGGGACACTTTCAGATATGGAAACCCTTCGATGTGGCATCCCCCAAGGAAGTTGCCTTGGTCCTTTGCTCTATTAATTTGGGGAATGCATGCCGCTCTGCCTTGGCTTAGAGTGGATCAGAGGCTGGCATGCAGCCTTGTAACATTTTTGTTTAATATTTATAAAATTGGTAAACCTAAGTCTTTGTGGTCGGAACTACAACCCACCAATACTAGACATGGCTATGTCACCAGACACGCTGTGGGTCTTCATTTTACTCTTACCACTACTCGATTATGGTGACTTACTCTATATGTATGCACCTGATCAGTACCTTAGAAAGCTTGATACTGTGTACCATTCTGCCTTACGCTTTGTCCCGGGATGTGGAAATCGAGTGCACCATTGCACCCTATATACAGTACCATTGCAAATACAAATACAAATACGGCGATTTTCTCGATGGCTCTCTCTGGTGCACAAAGCTCTGCTTAAACTGGTTCCCTCATACCTAAGTGTGCTTCTGTGCACAAAGCAATATAAGTATGCCCTTCGTTCTCAAGCTGTTCTAACACTGGAAGTTCCCCATATGAGAACTGAATTGGGAAAAAGGGCTTTTAAATATGCTGCTCCTTCATCTTGGAACAAGATACAGGAGGACCTAAAATTACCAGGACTGGTCACCCTCGGAGAATTCAAAGCCATTTTAAAATCCTACGAACTCAGTTCCCTTGGTCAGTGCAACTGTGTTTGATCATTTGCCAGTTTGATAACTTGCCTGAAATTGGAGCTTGATGTAAATGTTTTATCTGTATTTTATTGTGATGTTCTTTTTTATGTTGAAACTTTCTGCTGCCTTGCTTGGCCAGATCGCTCTTGAAAAAGATATTTTAATCTCAATGATGCTTATCTGGTTAAATAAAGGATTTGATTGATTGATTGATACTCTACCTCTACCAAGAACAAATGCACTTAAGAGAACCGTAATGTATAGAGCTGCTCCATACTGGAATTGTATACCAGTGAAGATAATGATGATCAGCAACAAATTTACTTTTAAGAAAAAGTTGAAGGATGCTGTTATGAATGGTGAAATACAGTTGAGTTACTGATTTAGTTAGTTAGTATTGTTAGTTTAGTTAGTTAGTTTAGTTAGTATTGCATTTGTGGTTGGAGCCTTTTGTGTGTTTTTTTGTGAGATTTTGAAGATGTTGAGAATGTGCTTCTGCTAAGGTGTTTCTTATGTTTTTATTGTTTTTTTGTTACTGTAATGTAATGTACTGTAATGTTGTAGGTTGTGTGTTAGGACCCCAGGAAGAATAGTCACCCATGGGTGTAGACTAATGGGGATCCATAAATAAACAAATAAACAAATAAACACAGACACACACACACACACACACACACACACACACACACACACACACACACACACACACACACACACACACACACACACACACACACACACACACACACACACACACACACACAACAAATGGCCTGCATTTATATAACAGCTTTTATCCAAAGCGCTTTACAACTTATGCCTCACATTCCCCTGTTCACTTCACTCACACATTCACACACAGACGGCGGAGGCGACCGTGCGAGGAGCCAACCTGCTCATCGGGAGCGGTTAGGGGTTAAGTGTCTTTGCTCAAGGAATGCCCAAAACCCCCACCACCTCCTAACAGACAGTCTCCTCCCCACCGCATGTATATATTCCCTCCCCACCGTATGTATATTTCTCTCCCACCCACCCACCCCCTCCTAATGTACAGTCCCCTCCCCATCATATGTATATACTCTGTCAGGATCTAGGGGTAACAGTACTGTATATTTGAATACCGTTTATGTCACAAATGTATCAGTACTAAATACCTATATGTCCCTATGCCATAAATGTCATGTATGTTGTGTATGTCATAAATGTCTATATGAATTGAAAATGGGGGACCCTGATGGAAACAAGACAAACGTCTTTCTCAGGTCTGCATCCCCTTAACAATTGTATGTATTGAGCCGTACTGTATTGTACCCATTCTGCAATCTGTTAAATAAAGTTTTCATTCATTCATTCATTCATTCATTCGACGCCCTGCCCGGGAGGAGAGGGAATCGAACCGGGAACCTTCAAATGACCGCTCTACCCCCGGAGCCACCGTCGACCCAACAACATAACAATCTTCATATTCTTACGCTTTGCTTTCTCCTTCTTCGCTCCTTTCTTCTTTGTCTTCTTCCCGTCTGCTTGGCCGTCGTTGTCCACCGGCTGGTTTGTCTCTGGCTCTGTCTCCACCTCCAGGTCCATTGTCTTGGCAACCACGGGCCTCTCGCGAGGCGTCTCGTCCGCGGTCATGGTTGTCGTCGCGGCGCCGGACTCGCCCAGCGTGATCTCCTCCAGCGGGTTGTCGTGAGCGTGTTCCACCTGAGAGTCTAGAGAGATTTTATTTTATTTTATTAACACTTTGGTTGCCTAAGGTTAAATTAATGATATACCATAGATTGCCAGCGCTATTTGTCTATGGAGAAAGTCCCCTTCTTTGCAGGGCTATAACTTTTTAAATTCTATTGCTACATTGCCATTATTAGGGCCCATTCAAAGTCCTATATGTATTGTTCATTGTGTAGCAACGTTAAACTTTTTCATTCACATATTCATAGTAAAGTATGGTCTAATGTATAAGTATGTTTTCATCTCTTTCTGCAACTTTCTCCAGAACGTGATATATAGCCCCAAATGCATTATATTGATGATGAAATACAGTTTGATGGCAATCAGCGCGATATAAAAAATTCCAACTAGACGTACTTCTAGAAGTTACTACACGTCATCTGATGTTGACCGGATGGGCGAGGGGGCGTTTATAATTCGGTGGGCAGCGTTATACCAATCATCTAATGTGGGTCAAATGTTGATAATATCAGTTATTATCGAAGACGGTAACGTTACACGCTGAAACTCACCCCAGTCTCCGCGCGCCGTTGGGCGATCATCGTCGAGTAGAAATTTTATCATTATGGGATATATTATTACCCGGTCCATCTCCAGCTTGTATAATGGTATATACGTCCAAATCATGTTGTTTATCGAGTTATTGGCAATCGATCGCTATGTAGTGTGACGAGCTAGAGTCACCGGACATGTACCGAGTGGCCGGAAGCAATACGGACGTCTAGCAAAACCTCTACTGCGCTTCCTGTTAAGAGCTTGCGCCGATCGGCCACCAGATGGCGCTCCTGAACCGCCAGAGAGCTCAGTGGGTCCTGCTGGTGGATCTCAGGCCAGCGGAGGGACATTATGAATCCGATCGCAGATTTTTGAAATATTGATATAAGGACGACTTACAGCGTCCCCCGGCAACTTTAGCATGGCCAGCAAAGACGTCTAAAGACGGCTCCCGGCAGTCAAAGTGTTAAGGATCCCCATTAGCTGGTGCCATAGCAACCAGCTAGTGTTCCTGGGGTCCAAAAAAATAAATAAAAAAAAAAGTATTACTGCAAAAACTAAATTATTAAAAGTCAGTACTCAATACACAATGCATAATGAAACTAACAATTAATGCAAGCACAGAAACAGAGAAAAATAAATACTTCTGACTACTGACTTCTTCAGAGTCAGACGAGAAGATGGATACCGATTTCCTGGGGTCAGCCCTATGTTCCCACAGCCCAATGGTCCCACAGCCGCCCTATGTTCCCACATTTCTAAGATTCTTCTTTTTTTCTTCTACTTTTTCTCCTCCTATTTTTCTGTATTTTTCTCCCATCCCAATTTAGTCGTTATGCCAATTCCCCCCTCCCCTTCCTGGTCATTGCGCGCATTTGCCCCCCCCCACTTGCCGGTCTATTAGGGAGCCCTGAAGTCTATCACATGCTTCCTCCGATACATGTGGAGACAGCCAGCAGCCTCTTTTCACCGGACAGCGAGGACTCTCACTGGGGAAGTGTAACGCGTGGAAGGCTCACACTACCTCCCCCAGTTCCCTCCCTCGCTGTGCAGGCGCCCCTGACCGACCTGTAGGAGTCGCTGTTTACAACGACCAGGACCCACCCCACCGGCTTTCCACCCGCTGACACTGCCAATTGTGTCAGTATGGACGACCAACCACTGTCTCTGCGGTGGTAGACAGACGCTTAGTCCGCTGCTAACATATATTTCTATAATATTCTTCTCAAAATTAGGCCCTATGTTCCCACAGCCCAATGGTACTGGGCTGTGGGACGCACATAGGGCTGTGGGAACATAGGCACGCTCCCGATTTCCTCTCTGTGCATTCAGTGGAGAGCTATCCGTGCTGCACGCTAGCCTAGCTTAGCACAAATTAATGGAAGCGGATACGGACCATTAGCCTAGCTGTTGGCCAAAAACCTCTCCCGGAGTTTTAAGCTAGGCTAGCTGGTCCGTATCCGCTTCCATTAATTTGTGCTAAGCTAGGCTAGCTTGCAGCTGGATAGCTTTCTACTGAACGCACAGAGAGGAAATTGGTATCTATCTTCTTGTCTGACTCTGGAGAAGACGGTGAGCCCATTTCCCATAATGTCGGCGTGTTCCTTTAAGTGCTAACATAAAGACTACTATGCCAAACTTAATAGTACAAAACTTTCAAAGACGGACTGCAATCATTTGTTATATGCAGTACATTGTTCCATTCATATCACAAACCATTCAAGGAAGTGTTGCTCTGGGATTGGCTGATCAACAAGGCGGTGTCATCGGCGCTGTTGCCTTTGTGTTTGCGGTTCTTGGGCCGAGCGTCTCGATTGGCTGTTACCATCTGAGTGTCAGCCCTCCTCCTCTGCTGCTTCCTCATCAACAGGCTTCGCTGAGGGACACGGAATGTTGGTGTTAATTCAAACTGGGTTCTGTTTTGTACCTTTATTTACCAGGGTATAGGTTCTGTTTTGAACCTTTATGTACCAGGGTAGGTTCTGTTTTGAACCTTTATTTACAGGGTAGGTTCTGTTTTGAACCTTTATTTACCAGGTACTGTAGGTTTTGTTTTGAACCTTTATTTACCAGGGTAGGTTCTGTTTTGAACCTTTATTTACCAGGTACTGTAGGTTTTGTTTTGAACCTTTATGTACCAGGGTAGGTTCTGTTTTTAACCTTTATGTACCAGGGTAGGTTCTGTTTTTAACCTTTATGTACCAGGGTAGGTTCTGTTTTTAACCTTTATGTACCAGGGTAGGTTCTGTTTTTAACCTTTATTTACCAGGTAGGTTCTGTTTTGAACCTTTATTTACCAGGTACTGTAGGTTCTGTTTTTAACCTTTATTTACCAGGTAGGTTCTGTTTTTAACCTTTATGTACCAGGGTAGGTTCTGTTTTTAACCTTTATGTACCAGGGTAGGTTCTGTTTTTAACCTTTATGTACCAGGGTAGGTTCTGTTTTTAACCTTTATGTACCAGGGTAGGTTCTGTTTTTAACCTTTATGTACCAGGGTAGGTTCTGTTTTTAACCTTTATGTACCAGGGTAGGTTCTGTTTTTAACCTTTATGTACCAGGGTAGGTTCTGTTTTTAACCTTTATGTACATGGGTAGGTTCTGTTTTGAACCTTTATTTACCAGGTAGGTTCTGTTTTTAACCTTTATGTACCAGGGTAGGTTCTGTTTTTAACCTTTATGGGTAGGTTCTGTTTTTTTTTTTTTTTTTTTTTTTTTTTTTTTTTCCTCCATTTTCCTCCGATTTTTCTCCCATCCCAATGTTAGTCGTATGCCAATTCCCAGTCCCTTCCTGGTCGCTGCGCACTTACCCCCCACAGTCAGATCATCTGGGAGAGTGGAGGCTACCACGACCACATGCTTCCTCCGACACACGTCCAGCCAATCACCGCTTCTTTTCACCTGGCAGCGCGGATTCTCATCGAGAGGGCGTAGCGTGTGGGAGGACTACACTATCCCCCTCAAGTCCTATCCGCGCTTAGCAGGCGCCCCGACCGAACTGTAGGAGTCGCTGTTTACAACGACCCGGACCCACCCCGCCAGCTTCTCCCACCCTCTAATACAGCCAATTGTATTAGTGCAGACGGCCAGCCAAGCTGGTGACAACCCCGGAGCTGTGAGCTGGATTCGAACAGGCGAATCCAGCTCACAGCTCCGGGGTTTGAATCCAGCTCACAGCTCCGGGGTTGGTGACGAACGCAATCTCCGCTCGGCCACCTAACCGCCTAGGTTCTGTTTTTAACCTTTTTGTACCAGGGTAGGTTCTGTTTTTAACATTTATGTACCAGGGTAGGTTCTGTTTTTAACCTTTATGTACCAGGGTATAGGTTCTGTTTTTAACCTTTTTGATCATTTTGACTCAACCGTTGAATTAAGTGCTTATTCCACGCATTCAATTCCATGCTTATGCTTGCCGTTCATCATTCAGGTGGTTAAAATAGTGAGGACAGACACTGTTGCTAGGCAACTGGGAAATGTGTTTTGAAGCCACACATGCTAACAATTTAGCTAACTAAATGCAGAGTCATAATATATCAACATTTTCCAAAGATATATTATTAATTTACTAAGAAAGACTACATTTACAATGATTCCACAGCTAAACAAACTTCCATGGGCTCTCATGGGTCGCTCATATGAACTCTCCTGGTAAACATGTAAGTTAAACAAGGGTTAAATGTAAATAATCATTGGACCCTTGCACTGAAGAACCATATAACTACTGCAGTTGTGAAGTCAATCCAAATAGATATTTGAGTGTGAATGTGACATATCACAAGAACGTATTCAACCTCTACTGTTTTTTATACTAAAAGAATAAACACAACACTGTAACGTACCATCTTTAGAAAGTTTGAAACCATTATTCCTCTGAAAACTTCAAACTTAAAGATTCTTCATCTGAGGTACATCAGGGATGGATCAAGTAATGTTTTCTTTTAGATTCTAGTCTAGTCGGTTTCACTGGAATAGTGTTGCTTCCCTTTTCCTGTTTATTTCCTGTCAGTTTATGTTGTCAAGTTAAAACCGTCTATAGACTAAAATTAAATGATTGACTGAATAACTGCAAGGCACTCAGACTCAGAAATAAAGGAGTCATTTAGCCTATTTAAATTTTTTTAGAGTAGAGCTGCTCATGGTTATTGGCTTATTGACCACTAAGGGTACATTTGCTTTTCAAGTTCCTCAGTATTTTGAAACCATTAGTTAACCACATTATGCCAGAGATTAAAAAGAAAATGTTCAGCTTCATAGAACATCTCAAATTTCAAAGGAATACTGTGAATCTAACAATCTTAAAATTGTTATCGAAAACAAACAAGGACTTACATATAAGCCGTGCAACAAAGGATGACAATAATGAACACAATTGTAACATAAAATGGGAAATAAAAGGTTCAGGTTTCTGCAGTATATTTACACATTCGTATTTAAATAAAGTAATCAACCTGACATTTCCTGACATGGAATATTCTGAAACTCATTATTGTATGCTGAATTGACTTTGTTTTAACGCATATTGTACAACAAAATAGTACATATCACACCATGTGTCTCAAATAGTCCTAAAATCTATTTATTCTGCTATTTGTCATTTAGATTTTTAGTTAAGTCAGCTACATCCGCATATTTAGTAACACTGTACCTCCAATGTTCTGACACTGACCCACAGAGAACATCTCTGTTTATTTACATTTACATGAACTCAAAATGCCCCCCCCCCCCCCCCCCCCCTGTCTTTACCTGGTTATCCAGCTTCTGTTGACGTATATCTGGTTCCTCCTCCATGTCTGAGCGAAATAAACCCCCCTCCCCCTGGTCACAGAGCAGAGGACGGTTAATAAACACAGACAGATGGCTCAAATACAAGACATAGCTGAGACGACGTCGTCGTATTACAGTATCTCCTATAAGTCAATCTGGGATCTTTTTATCGGTTAAATCAAGCGTTCAGTCCTTCCGTTCTGCCTCCCTTCACTGACGGTCTCTACCCACCCACCTGAATGCACCAGAAGGCAAAGTGGATTAAACAGGGATCAAGTTCTTACACCCTGCACAGCACTTGCAGTATAAGACACCGGTGGCAAAGCTGACCAGTGCCGAGCCCAGATTTCTATGAAGGAGGGAGCTGGAATAGGTGAAAAGGGGCTTCTCCATGGTGCATCATGGTCATTTCCTTTGAAGGTGTCTTTCATGGAATTTTGATTAAGTCAAGGAAATTAGTAGGGTTTGTGTGGACAATACTGGGGTGTCCATCACCATGGCATAGCTGTCAACATTGGGATTTGAAAAAACGGGAGATTTAATTTAATTGTAGGTACTGTTTATATTGTACATAGTCCTGTGTGTTGTATATTGTGTCCTATGTTACTTTTGTGTTTATTGTCTCTTTCTATATACACCGTGGGAAGGGGGGCACGTAATTGAATTTTTCTGTATGTCTTGCACAAATTGGAAAATGACAAAGTTGACTTTGACTTTTAACATGTGTCTATAGTGTCAGACACTAATTGTAATGTTAAAAACGGATGCTGCTGTAATATAAAGTGAAATTCTACCATGCCTCAATGTATAAATTTTAAACATACACTAAATGTTAATGTTAGAAATGTTAATTTCCATTATTTCCACCATGTGCAACATTTCCTAAGAACAGCAATGTCCATTCTATCAACTCCAAATCTGTGCTATGAGCTCAATTCTCCCGGTGCATGCAGAAGTAGAATTTCTGTCTTGTTTTGGATGAATGAGTAGAAATGAAAAACGGAAATCTTGTTTTATTAAAGTAGTTTTGACATGTGATATAGATAAAGATATTGTTTCATTGTGTATTGATTAACTTTACATTTGCGCTTCATTACGTTACAAAAGTTATACTGGCACATGGGTCTAATACAGCAATGGATTATGGGTAAATGCAACGTTAAAGCAGTGCCAATGTAAGACTGACGTTACATTAAACGAATGACAATAATATAGTATTATTTGGACTAAAGAATGGTGTTGTCTCACCCTACTCGCATGTTGAGGGAGAGCACCATACATTATACACTGAGAAACCACGGCCGAGAGTGAGCTCTCCGGGAACAACCCCACTTTGCCCAACAGTTTGTCGGCAACCGTTTTCCGATCTGACTTCCTCTGCTAATGTTCTAATCTACACTGCTGCCACCTGTCACGGAGGGGAATTGCAGCCATTTTGTATAAATGAAGCCAAAAAAGGGGAAAAATACGGGAAAATGTTTTAAGGGGAGGATGGTGCATGGAGAGAAGGTTGAAATACCGGAGAATCCCGGGGAAAACGGGAGGGTTGACACGTTGGATACTGGGGTGTCCATCACCATGGTAACCTAACACATTAGCTTTCTGGCTCTCACGCACCAAACCTTTTATTTAAAGAAGCCTTTTGATTTGTCACAAACCAAGTCCCTTAGTCCATTTTAAACGGAGTAACCCGGGTTTAATCACATGTACATTATATATTACTATTGCACTTTACTGTATATATTTGCACTCTGGTTGGATGCCAAACTTATTTTCGTTGTACTGTACTTGCGCTGTGTAATAACAATACATTTTTAATCGAATCGAATCCAATCAAAAAGAGAGCACACACTGGTGTTTTCATTTTAGGGATATTGGAAGCATAAACTGTTAGTATTTTTTTTTTATTGTTACGCATGCTATTGGAAGTAAAGTGGTGCACATAATTTTGAATGTTTCATATCTCCGACCCCCGTTTATATTATTTTCTTTGCTTGACTGTCCATATAATGATGTGGTCATGGCTTTGCACGGGCAACCAGCAGGCGATTAAAATGCTCCATATGGCGACTGAAAAATAGATGGCAAGTAACGTCAATCAAATTTTAGCTTCAACTGGTGTGTGTGACGTCGCCGCTTTGATAATATCGAGTTATGTGGCAAAATAATTACGAGACAAGAAATCTGAGAAAAAAATTATAACTCAAATAATAACTTAAAATAGATGTACTGTAAGTATAGCGTTACTGACCTTTCTTCCATTGAAGCAATGTAATAATCTGTGTTTACAACACGTTCCAGTCGGCCGGGCAGGCGCTCAAAGAAAGTGCACCACCGGAAGAGGAACATTGTTGTTGCTAGGATACGGGACAAGGATGTACAAACAGTCGGACCTAAAGTAAAAAGAAACGTTGGTACCCCGTTGCTTTTTTTGGGCTAATTAATGGCAATTCAACCAGAGACACTTAAAATGGACGCGAAAGTAAAGGTGATTTAGACCAACGTTCGAATTATAAACAGTGTTGGGATTTGTATCAACTAACGTTAACTAAACCTATAATGTACAGATTTTCAGTTATAATGTCCAGCCTCCAAATGTTGATGAAAGTATTAACCTGTAAAAGTATTTGCTTTGTAGGTAACGCCACCAGAACCCCCGAAACCCAAAGTGATGATGTGGTAAGGTCACTCATAACATATTGAGTATTGAGTATTTACTTGTTGCTAAATGTTCCTGTTTATTTGAACTCGAATTCCACCTGTGTGTCCTTATAGGGCAGATCTAAGCTACAGTGACATGGAGGAAATTGCCAAAACGCTGTCCACTCCCGATTTGGAAAGGTTTATATCTTAATTTCTATAACTATAGCATGATAATGACACCCGCACAACACCCGTGTGGGACTTGCACCCCTCTCCAACTTCCTCTCCTCTCCTGTAGTATTCTATGCAGAATGCTTCCTGTTGATATTCCTGAGCCAAAGAGGGGAATTCTGCTGGATCTCTATGTCTACACTGTGCACTTCTGCAGAGACAGACGCTTCAATAAAGAACAGACTTCTACCCTCCTGTCCATCACCAAGAACGTACACCAGGCCAACACAGGTATATTAGGTCTATAGATGGTATATTCCTGTGTTGATCCTGTGTGCCTTAATATACTGGGATTGCACTGGGGTGTGCATATATGTTGGTGCACACCCTATAGTGTTATCCCAGATGTATGTAATGGTGTATGTATCTGAATGAATGAATGAGTTATTTAACAGATTGCAAAATGGGTACAATACAGTACGGCTCAATACACACAATTGTTAAGTGGGATGCAGACCTGAGAAAGACGTTTGTCTTGTTTACATCAGGGTCCCCCCCAATTTGTGTATCTAATCTGTTAGTGAGGGCACGTCTACTTTGTACACTAACTGCTTTTATTACCTTTTTATTAACTGCTTTTATTACCTTTTTATTTACCTACTGTATGTCCTATTTTATAATGTTTTTATAATGTCAGCCCTTTAAGGGACGGGTGTTGCAAATTATAGCTTTGGGTACAAACACTATGATACAGGCATTATCTACGTATCTATGTATTTGTATCTGTCCCTTTCAAATCAATCAAATCAATCAAACTACAGCATGCTATGGTCTGGTGGTTTCACTACCACAGAGTTAGCCGGTTTTGAACTATGACGTGTGGAGAATCCAACTACAAAGGGCCTGACGGTCCTCCTGACCCTAACCAGACTCAGACGTTCACATTGTGGTGAAACCCGACTCATCAGATATGGTTGTAGACGGATCTTCATGATCAATGTATAGGTTTAATAGTGAAACACATAAGTACATGTATAGGTTCAATTCCTGTTCATACTTTTTGCACATTACTGCTCAATTGCACAGCCCTGGTAAATATTCCATCCCACTGTATTGTTATTTTTATTCTATCTAATTAGTGTATATATACTGACCACACCGTGCACAATTATACAGCCCTGGCCTGTTTTATTTTATAATTATATCATTATTCTATTGTGCTTCTATTTTAATTGAGTTTATATTCCATTCTATTTTATTCTACCGTAATTGTCTGTCCGTTAATGTTGCACCAAAAACGACCAAATCTAATTCCTTGTATGTGTAAACTACGTTGCAATAAAGACCGTTCTGATTCTGATTCTGAACTGAGCTCGGCTGGGAGGAGTGCTCTCATCCTGGCCAGCTGGGACTGGGAGACACTGAGGTGGAGAAGGGGGTCCAGCTCTCTTGTGGACGGAGAAGGGGGGGGGGGCATTGTCTCTCTAGGTGTGCGATTCAAGCTATTGTTGGCACAGACAATGGGATTCCCCTCCACAACATTTTACTACATGTTATGCGATTAAACGCTTTTTGACGAATTGATATGTTTTTTTAAACACTTTTTCCCCTCTCACAGAGACTTCGCTCGACAACATGGAGCAGTGTTTTCGGTACTGCAGCGAGCTTCTGCTCACTCACTCAGTCAGGGTGGGTAAATCCAATGGCAGACTTAAAGGAACACGCCAACATTTTGGGAAATTAGCTTACCGTCTTCTCCAGAGAGAGACAAGAAGATAGATACCAGTTTCCTCTCTGTGCGTTCAGTAGAAAGCTATCTGGCTGCACATTAGCCTAGCACAGCACAATGAATGGAAGCGGACAGTGCCGGTTAGCCTAGGCATTGTCCAACTAACACCTATCCGAAGGCTAACCGGCGCTGTCCGCTTCCATTCATTGTTCTAAGCTAGGCTAACATGCAGCCAGATAGCTTTCTACTGAACGCACAGAGAGGAAACTGGCGTCCATCTTCTTGTCTCTCTCTGGTGAGGACGGTAAGCTAATTTTCCAAAATGTTGGCGTGTTCCTTTAATATTTTCATATTCAAAAATATCTTCACTGCGTTTCTACCCGTCGCTCATGTTCACTGTGACGGCGTTTCTCTGTTCGTCTGCTCCAGAGACCTCCGTTCAGCATCCGCCTCTTCAGCTTGGATGAGATGACCCAGGCCCTGGAGTACATCCACGACACTTACTTCAGACACTACAGCCTCTACAAGTACGCTTTCACTCCTCAGGTCAGTGTCACGATTCTGCACATGAACACGTTGGAATAGAGGCCTTGCATGGAATGTTTGTGTTGTTCTCCGTCTTCCAGCATGGCTGCCTGTAACATATAGCAACCATTGTTTTGTACATGGCGGCGCAAGAGACAACAGTTGCCATGTGTTGATTTATGAGATACCTATACCGGAACAAATTATAAAGTGCTTTGGATAAAAGTGCTATATAAATGCACCATTTACCATGAGAAATATATCAACAAAAATATTATAATTTGGTATTTTATTACTGGATCTTGTAAACCAGATGCTTTTCCCCCCCAGTGTTTTACCTACACTACCACTGCACATAAATTAGGCATTTTCTTTTGACCGTGGTTACAGGAAGCCATACCGGGATGAAGAGAACTATAGACATTCAGTACAAGACCTCTATTGTTTGACTCTGTCCCGACTCCCCACCCGCCCCTTTCTTTCACTTGACATTTGTTGTGTCAGGATAGTGTAATAGTGAAGGATCCACCGATACAGATACTGGTATCAGATATCAGTCTGATACCAGGCCAAAACAGGGTATCAGAGAATTTAGAAGAACCATGTAAATGGTGCATTTATATAACAGCTTTTATCCAAAACGCTTTACAATTTTGTTCCTCACATTCACCCACTCACTCACACATTCACACACCGACGCCGGAGGCGATCATGCAAGGTGCCAACCTGCTCATCGGGAGCAATTAGGGGTTAAGTGTCTTGCGGGAATCGAACTGGGAGCCTTCCGATTACCAGACGACCGCTCTACCTCCTGAGTCACTGTCGCTCCTATATCAGAAATCAAAGCAAAGTGACTTGATTTTCTGCATGTTGGGCACAGAAGGTTAGATCTCTCTGAATGGTGAAGAATGTATTACCGTACGCCCTTAGTATCAGTGAGATTAGTGACATCCTTATCAATATAGTGTGGCAGATATCACCCCCTCTCATGGATATGTGAAGGATGGGAGATATTATTGCCATGGAAGGAGTGGAAACAATTAGGTAGCTGATTAGTACTGATAGAACACACCTGTGCTGTGCATCATTAGTTCACCCACATCTCATGTGCACACACCCCAGGCACACACACTATAAAGTAAAGACACTAGGTTAGTCAGGAGTAAGTTGAGTGGAGGTGAGGTTGGAGTTGTGACAGAGAGAGAGATTGAGATATTGGGAGTTGTGTAAGGTGAGTTTTGTGTTTTTGACCATCGGACTGTATTACGACCATTCTCTTGCCTATCGAACTGAATTCTGCCCTTATTCAATACATATTCTTATTGATTGATATTGCTCTTGTGTGGACATTCGAATTTGTTTGTATTTGAACCGTGGCGAGTCTGAACCCCACCAGGCTCGTCACATTAGAATGTATTTTTGAACATGGAAAACATTTGTCAGTAGATATCATTTCTATTTTCTCCTAGATGAGACTTGATCTCTCTCTGGATTACTCTGGGATGCACGAGGAGGATGGGACGGACGTAGAGGACTCCGCCTCTACAGGTACTGACAGTGGCCCGCCGTCTGCATTGCAGTGCTAAAAAATAATCCTTATTTTATTTCTCTACATTGTAAGAGTGAACAGAGATGACCTCGGCCTTGTGACGCTTTTGAGAAACTGGGGCCACATTCTAAATACAGAATCTTTACAGGTAGAAATACAATGACTTTTATCTGTGCTTGCAGCAGATGAAGAAAAGGAAACGGTGATAGAATCAGGTGCACAAGAACAAGACCAGCCTGAAACACAGGAACCACTGAACACAGTGTTAGAAGTGCTCAACGACAATAACACTATGTAACACACCATCAACTACACTCACAGCACACATCCAACACGCACACACTCACTTTAAATAAACACTCACCGTAGCACTATACACACTATATTGATTGGTAAAGAGATTTGCACTACAATTCATACTTCATTGCACCTTACCCAAGTTGTACCTCAACCAATTTCTGCATTGTACTGTGACTCACTGTTACTCTTTTTTACTCTGTATTGTATATACCGTATGTATATTGACTGAACACTTTTTGCTTACGTACTTTTGACTTTCTATTTTATACTTCTTATCTATTTCTATCTAGCTAGCACACTCCCAGGAGCTCATAACAGAAAAAAGCATTTAATAGAAAATGATTCTGTATTTTTTTATGACAACTAATAAACTTGAACTTGCTAGAAGTAGCCACGCCCACACCAGGTATAAGTCGTAACTCTTTTGGGCCAATAACTACACAGGGAGAACTCTTTCCTAACCAGGAGCCTTGTCTCGTCTGTCGGGACCCAAATAGGAGCCGAGGAGAGCAATGACGGAGGAGGAAGTGAGAGGAGATGCCGCTGGTGTGTGACCAACAACAGCAGCGACTGAAACAGACTGGAGATCAGCTCAACAGCACTCTGGCTTCGCTACAGCATGGCAACAAGCAATAGCAAAAAAACATTATCGTCCAGACTTATTCAAAGCATTGTTTGATCGTTTTTCTCCCCCATTTATTATCTGTAACAAGGCTTATTTACTGCAGTATTATAAGCCACTCTGTCAATACTATACCAATATCACAGAAGAACGTGAGTCAGCTATATTAGCTTTATTGTCAATTAATAAAACATATATTCATATTGTTAGTATGCGTACCTGTATTGTACAGTTCTGGGGCATAGAGGCAGGTTTGTTAGGGAACAGGAGCGCATGGGAGGGGCACTCAACATTACTGTTCATTACAACATTAACTGGGTTCTAAATCCCTCCTACAACAAACTTGGGTCATAAAGGAAAACAGTCATTTTTTCTTCTTACTTCACAGTCGGTTCCCAAGTCAGGAATGTTAGCTGTCACACAACATACCATAAACAACAGCTGAGTAAAACAAACGGTAACAGGGGGAGCTCCCATAGCTCACCGCATATCTCGGCGCTATTTCTGCGTCGGGGAAAACCGTGCTCGTCACGGATCTGGGGGACACGAGTTTGATTCCCGGACCCGCCGTCATTTCTCAGAATGTCTTCCCCTGCTCTACATCCCATTTCAACCTGTTTCTGTCGGTCATGCTTGACCAGAAAAGCGATAAACGCTAAAAAATAAAGTTAAAAAAAAAAAACGGTAACAGGAAGATTCAGTCCACTCATACATTTCTTACCCATTACATAACAAGACTGTTCTCTCTCTCTCGACTTTAAGGAGGACGCAAATCTGTGTCTGAAACATAATTATCTAATATGTGACCCTATGTACTGTAATCAGTTGAACGTTTTCTGAAATGCATGGCATGTTGAAATACAAATTACAATAAAGTATAAAAAAGAAAAATTACACACTTTTTTGATCAGACATCTTTCTCATTTTGATTAATTCCACCGATTGATGGTACAGTAGCACTTAGTACACTAGCATGTAGTACAGTAGCATGTAGTACAGTAGTACTTAATACAGTAGTACTTAGTACAGCAGTACTTCACATTTGGTACAGAAAATATTCACCAACAGCACCTCAATAAAATCAACCGATAAAAAAAGAATTATTAGTGCTCGAGTGCATCGATAGTGATTGCAGCCACGCCATGCTTCTAGAGATCCACCTCAATAATAAATTATCTTGTTAATAAAATCCTGTGCCTTAAAATAAAGTGCCTTAATGCCTTGTGTTAGCAGCTGATTGTGCAATGCGCTCTGTACTGCGTTTAAGTGCATTGAATTATGTTTTCCTAAAAGACCACTATGTTTGCAGTCTCGACTAGCACCCCTCTTGGACCCACAGAGTCGCATGATCAAAAGGCAGATGTGGAATATTAAGATATGCGCACAACCCTCGTCTATAAATAACTGAGCTAGTGTGCGCATTAAAAGGGCACTTCGCCAAAAAAAAAAAACGCCGGTTTATTTTGCACGTAGTCACACACACGTCCAAAAACAGTTTCACACATTCATTTAGTTTGGCAGTTATTGAGAGTGAACGAGTTTGTCGACTATGGCCACTAGTGATGTCATCTGGGACATTGAATCCTTATGTTGTGTTTAATTACATTTCCATGAAATGATAAGGTAGCAGTCCCTATAAGACGAGGCATTGCTATTTTCTCATCTACACCATTTCACGGAGCTGTAATTAACACACAACACGAGGATTCCACGTCCCAGATGACATCACTGGTGGCCACATTCAAACTCAAATCTCAATCAACTGTCAAACTAAATGAATGTGGGCAGAACTGTGTGTGTGGGATTATGTGCAAAGTAAATAATAAATCGTTGTTTTTTTGGTGCCCCTCTAAGACATACAAGGGAGCGGCTACGTTGATTCATCGAGCCTGTCTGTCCACATCTGTTTTTAATGATTCCTTAACGAGGAGCATCCGTCGGTTGGACAGGGCTGACGCCGAGTCCGTCTCCAACGGGGACTTGTCTCCGCCTTGACGGACAGAGACGCTCAGAGAGGATGAACTGTTGGAACCGACTCATATGTCACCATCTGCTAGCGAAGTGGTATTTTTTTCCGCAAACACGCCATTACGTCAGGTTCCTACGTTACAAACAAACAAACCAGCGGACAGCGCTGCCCTCCGTCTGTTTCCTCTCTCCGCTTTGCGATGAATCAACGTAGCACGCGCCCCCTAAACGTCTACGGTCCCCGACTTCGCCGCCATGTGCATCGTCAGCAGTGAACACAAACACAGGACTCGACAAGACACGCACTACATTCATGTGGAACAATAAAACATGTTATTAACTGTAACACTAATTACACTAACAACAACGTAAAAACCACTGCAGTTATAAAAGAGGGTGACCTTTTTTCTTTTCTTTTTTTCAAGTCTCAAAGTCCTCCAGATCCAGAAGCATGATCTTAGCCGTGTTCTGGAAGAGGGCGGCCCGGTTCTGCTGCTCGCCCTTCTTCACCCAGTGCCCGTAGATGCGGAAGGCGCAGCCGTCGATCAGCTTGCGGACGCCGCGGATGGAATACGGGTCTCTGGTCAGGACGTCCCGGGTCAGCGGTCGGGTCCGACGGTAACGACTGTACATCCTGATGCAGGCCATTACAGTTACTATCAGGACCTGACGACATGAGATGAGATGAGATAAGATAAGCATTTAACTCACAACACACAGGTGACCCTATAAACCGATTGCATGTATGTACCAAGATAAGATACAATAAGATAAGATATTCCTTTATTGATCCCCTTGGGGAAATTCAGGCACCATAGCAGCATGTGGGGAGGGGAGGTACAGGTATGGGCAGGGTAATAGTAGAAAGACATAAATATAGGCAATAAAGTTAGATCAGAATATAAAAATATGAGAAGAAAACAAACGGTAAACAACATAATTAAATCAGGCAGATCCAGGACGTCTTGCCTCGCGAAAACACATGCTTTGAATGGAGCTGGTTAGAGCTTCCGCGGAGTACAGTCACACAGACCAGTGGGCCGAGAGAGAGACGCTGTGGCTGACTCACTCTGAAGCTCCTGCGGGGGCTAAAGACGTGCGCGTCCTCCTTCTGGTACAGCCTGAAGAAGGAGTGGGCCAGGGCCTGCTCAGCGGTCAGGCGGAGAGCCGGGTCCACCACCAGCAGCCTGGAGATCTGGACGGCAAAACACAAGATGCTAAAAATGGTGCATTTATAAATGTTACTTGTCCTTTCGGACAAGTTATGTTTTTGGAGGTTTTTATTGATTTTTGCTACCGGGCAGTCCGGTAGAGAGAGAGAGAGAGAGAGAGAGAGAGAAAGAGAGAGAGAGATAGAGAGGAGGAATGGGAGATAGACCGGGGAAGACATTTGGCAAAGATCTCCGGGTCCGGGAGTCGAACCCGGGTCGGCCGTGTTGCACCGTAGTGCTGTATGCGGTGCGCCACTCGGGCGCCCCTAAATGGTGCATTTATATAAACAGCTTTTATTCAAAGCGCTTTACAATTTTTGTATATATATATATATATATTTTTTTAAACCTTTATTTATAGCATTTTCAGCTTCTTCTGGCCATGCAGGACCGATAGAGGGAGAGAGGGAGAACGGGAGGAGAGGTAGGGAAGACATGCGGCAAACGGTCGCCGGGACTGGGAAACGAACCCAGGACGACCGCTTGGCGACTCAGCGCGCTATGTGGTGTGCTACTGGAGCGCCCCCTGTTCCTCACATTTTTAACCGTTCACTCACACGTTCACAGGACCGTGCAAGGAGCCGACCTGCTTGTCGTGGAACAGTTAGGGGTCAAGTGTCTTGCTCAAGGACACTTCCAGCCGGTACATGTATATGTAGATGACAGATGTAAATATAGGCAATGAAATTAACGTTAGATTTGGATATAAAGTTTTATGAGAAAGATAAACAGTGTAAAGTAAACAAAGGTGCAGATGAGGGTCTGTGTGCCCTATCGGTTCTATTATACAGTGCAATAAATATAGGCAATAAAGAATTTTTATCTGCGTATATACTATGAGTAAAGATTAAACAGTATACACAAGGTGCAGTATACACAAGGTACAGTATACACAAGGTACCCTAACTGGCATTATATACGTCATACGATGGAACGACAGGATTCAAGTAAAGAAAATCTGCAAAATTCACCTTTGAGTCCATCTTTTGTTTGGTGTCAACTAGGGTCAATATTAACACTTTCTCTGCCAGAGACGCCTAAACTCGTCATTCCCCGCCATGCTAATTCTGCCAATGACGCCGTAACACGTCATTGAGATCAATATTTCAAAAATCTGTGATCGCAATCATATTTCTCCCCCGAAGACTTGAGATCTACTGTTGATCCCCTCTCAACTCTCCAACGGTTCAAGAGCGCCATCTGGTGGCCGATCGGCGGATCGCCCAAACCGGAAACAGGAAACTGAAGCTGGTGCTCATTCCAATTCGGTCCGATCACTCGCTAATAGTCCCGGGACTCGAGCTAGACACAATGGATAGCAATCCGTTACCAATAACTTGATAAACAACATGATTTGGACGTATATACTATTATACAACCTGGAGATGGATCGCATATTTCTACATCCCATAATAGGAATATTTTTGCTCCACGCTCATCGCCCAACGGCCCGAGGAGACTGGGGTAAGATTCAGCGTTTTTTTTTACCGTGTTCGATATAAACTGCTCTAATGATCATATCACCCACACTACATGAATCATCTAACGTTGGCCACGGAATTATAAACGACCCCCCCCCCCATCCGGTCAACATCAGATGATAAGTAGTAACTTCTAGAAGCACGTCCATTTGAATTTTTTTATCTCGCGCAGATCGCTATCAAACTATTTGATCATCAATATAATGCATTTAGGGCTATAAATCACGTTCTGGAGAAAGCTGCAGAAAACAATAAAAATATATTTATACTTTAGACCGTATTTTAGTATGAATATGTGAATGAAAAAGTATAACGTTCCTACGCCCTGAACGATAGATAATTGACGTTGAATGGGCCATAGTAATGTCAATTTAGCAATACAATTTAAAAAGTTACAGCCCTGCAAAGAAGGGGAACTTCTCCATAGACAAATAGAGCTGGCAGAGAGGGGTATAATGATGTACATAAGCCTGGCGAAGAAAGTGTTAACATGTTCATTGTTTTGATTAATTTCAAAACCTATAAAGTAAACAGTATACACAAGTTGCAGGCGAGTCTGTGCCCTAACTGGCATGATATACTTCATATGTTGTAGTCCCAGGTTTTGGTGGTTAAGAGTCAGACACACTTAGTGGTCAGACATTCCTAGTAGTTCTCGAGTTCTGCAGCTGTTAGTTCTCCAGCTGCTGGTAACAGTCCATGCCCACGGTTGTGGACTAGGAACACTAGGAGCACTAGGAACACTAGGAGCACTAGGAACACTACCCTGTTAATTCTCCCAGTACAATAAACAGTAGAAGGAATGGTCCCAGTCAGTGGTGCGTCGGTGATCTCATACCTGGTTGCACTGTTTTAATGACGTTGCGTGCACGCGCGCATGTGCATAAATGTTCCCTTGCATGCGCACAGAATAAAGACGATGCCTACCTCTAGGAATGGAATGTAACACATTTCATTCACAAGTTGTGTGTGAATGTATCCGAGGGCGTATTTGAACACACCTGACGACCTGAGCTAGTGTTATGCAAAGTAGCCAGGTGTGTACTTGGCGAGTTGGCGCATGAGTTGAGTGCAGCGCATTCTTGTGTGCACGCGCGTGCACATCCGTGCATGTGTGTGCGCGTGCTCCTGCTCACAGACCTGGTTGAACGGCGTGCAACCCTGTCCCATGACCAACGCACCACTGGTCCCAGTGGAGCCTGTGAACTCACCAGGTCCTTGACGGTGTCGGAGCGGTCGTCCCACTCCGGGGAGCTGAGGTGGTAGCGACCCTCCATGATCATCCTCAGCATCAGCATCTGCTTGCGGTGCCAGAAGGGCGGGGAGCCGGCCAGCAGCGTGAAGAGGATGACGCCACACGACCAGCTGGGGAGAGGAGGGAACCATGAGGGAAGGACCGGGAACAGGTTGATTACACTAAGGCTATGTTTGCTATGTGTACTACTACTAGGGTCCGATCCGACTTTTTCAGTCCCGATACCGATACCTGGGTTTGAGTATCGGCCAATACCGATCCGATACCCAGTCAATTTTTTTCTTTTTTTTTTTTACAAAAAAGTAAAAAAAATCTTTTATTTAATCCACATATTTTTTTTTTACATTTTTTATTAAAATATATTTTGTTTTTAAGAATTGTAAAGGATCACAAGTGTGTTTTTGATTTGTTGTAAACAAAGACAGAAAATAAACTTCATTCATTCAATTAATAAACTGTATGCCTCACTGTCACTGTGTGGAAGAGACTGGGATCATTCTTTTGTGAAAGGCAACATCAGGCTTGACTTAAAACATTACTTTCCTAGGCGGTTAGGTGGCCGAGCGGAGATTGCGTTCGTCACCAGCCCCGGAGCTGAGCTGGATTTGCCTGTTCGAATCCAGCTCACAGCTCCGGGGTTGTCACCAGCTTGGCTGGCCGTCTGCACTGATACAATTGGCTGTATCAGAGGGTGGGAGAAGCTATATATATACAGATATAGATATAGTATCTACAGATATGTAGATATATAGTATCTACAGATATATAGTATGTACAGATATAGATATAGTATCTACAGATATGTAGATATATAGTATCTACAGATATATAGTACCTACAGATTATGTACAGATATAGATATAGTATCTACAGATATAGATAGATATGTACAGATATATAGTATCTAGATATGTACAGATATAGATATAGTATCTACAAATATGTATAGATATAGTATCTACAGATATAGATATAGTATCTACAGATATAGTATATAGTATCTACAGATATGTATAGATATAGTATCTACAGATATAGTATCTACAGATATAGTATATAGTATCTACAGATATGTAGAGACAGATTCTATTGACAAAAGGATCTCCAGCCGTAATGATTGACACAAAATAGAACTCACAGGTCGACTTCTTTCCCGTAGCCCGCGTGCAGCTCATCCATAGAACATCTCAGTATTTCAGGGGCCAGATATCCAGGCGTCCCACAAAGCTCTGATTTAATTTAAAAAAAAGAAGGGACAAATCAAAAGAGCTCATGACTTTCTTCTACAAAAGCAAGAAGCCACATGCTTTGCCCAATTAAATGGATTCAGAAAATGGCCATAAAAAAAGAAATTCTTTGTCTAAATATTGATTTACTGCGGTGGTCTCTGTGTGGAGTTACCTCGGAGGCTCTCTCCCGGCTGCAGCTGGACGGAGAAGCCAAAGTCGGACAGCTTGATGTGTCCCTGGTCGTCCAGGAGCACGTTCTCCGGCTTCAGGTCCCGGTGGACGATGTGCAGGGAGTGGAGGTACTGGACGGCCTCCAGGAGCGCTCGCATCATGTACCTGGAGGACGACAACAAGGGCTCAGTGAGAACCTGACGCTACCGTGTTCTGCACAGAGGAGAGCTCCCCGAGAAGTGTGGGATATAGTGGATATCCTGAAGAACGTTCTCAGTCAACCGAGATCCAGTTAATAACAAGGTTTATCAGGATATGGAAAGGATAACACACATGCTGAGGTTACAGGAAGAGAAATTTGGGGAAAGATGGGGAAAGTGGGAGGATTATAAAAGGAACGAGAACGACATCACAGAGGAAGAACCAAATGCAACACAAGAGAGCGAAGGGTAAAGGAGGAAAGATGTTCAAGCAGGGTCTATGAACCCATGTCACACACCTGTACTTTAGTTAATATTATCTATTTTGTTTTTGGGATATTACAAGTGCTGAATGCTTTTATACCTTATTATTTATGTCTGTTTAACGGTGTGATATTAAATATTCAGGGATGATGTGGTTTGTGTATGGGTGAAACAAAAGGCAAAGTGAAAGTTAATAAACAAGAGAAAAAAAAAGAAAGGAAGAAGGAGAAGGGAAGTAAGAAACTCAAGGAGGGTCTCTGGACCCAGATCACACATACAAACCTTAGTCAGCATTTATTGTCTTTGAGTAGGAATTACCTGTTTATGCCTGTTTAAGGGAGATACACAATCAGCCTTTGTATCAAATACCTAGAAAACAACAGTAGGGGAACCAGACAACTAACCATGTGATACCCATGTAAATATTTATGTGCACTGTTTTTTCTTTTTGTTTTTATTGTGATACTAGTCTCTTCATTTTTTATTATTTATTTTTTGTAAGTGCTGTCTGTCTAAATAAATGTTAATAAAAAATTTAAGTTTAAAAAAAATAAAAATAACAAGGTTTATTAGTCAGACAGATATAAATAGTATTTAGAGAGAATGGCTGAGGCTCTCGCCCAAGGTGATCAGCTGAAATTGCCCAGATAGAGAACCTAGATGGTTGTCGGGAGGAGCCCTATATAGTGAAACGGGGGGGGGGGGGGGGGGGGGGGCAGAACACTCACATGATAGGTCAAACGAGTTAGGGGGGACGGGACAGGATAGGGGACAAAGGAGAAGGGAGGGGGGTGTCTTTACATGAGAGTTGGGGAATCAATATATTATTCCACAGAAGCTACCGTACCACAGTCTTTACCCTACGACCTTACACCACATTCAGATGCCTTTATTGTCACGTCATTCAGTACCTTTTACAGCAAAAAAATTTTTTAAATAAAGAGTGAAATTCACTTTCTCTGGTGGTTTCTCGACCAAAGCAGCATCCGATATAATATAAATAAGATAAGATAACAGCAAGATGACTATATACAGTTCAAAAAAAATTGTGCAGTGTGCAGATAACAGGATGCAGATATTACACTATAATATATGACATTTTTTTGTCTACGTACTTCGACTTCTATTTTATACTTGCTATACTTATTTTATTATCTATTTTTGCCTAGCACAGTCTCTGGAGCGAAACAGAAAGAAGCATTTTGTATAAAAGTATTCTGTCCTTCTGTATGACAACTAATAACGAAACTTCAACTTGAAACTTGATAATATAAAATATAAATAACTAAATACACCACAACAAGGGCTTTGTGAAAATCAAACAAATTCTGCACCATACCAAGGAGAGCTCCGTGAGAGCACTAGTGTTGTTCCTACGTTACCACAACCTTTACCCTACGATCTTACACAAGACAAAAGCATCACAATACCCAGTAGTAGGGACGTCAAACTTTTTCTGGTAAAAATGTTTGGTGAAGGTGCCAGGTCATACATTTTTCTTTAAACCACATCAGTGTTAGAATACTATTATTTATGAGTATTGGAATCTTTCTTTTGGTGTTTTATTTAGATGCTTAAAATAAATCTATAATTTAATTCATAATACCTTGGATCTCGTTTTGGATTTTTTGGAATGTGCGTGTTAAAGACACTACCTGGTTGACCTACAAGAAGCCATTACATTAAAGTTTAAAGAAAAATTCTACCATGAATGGAATTCCACACAATGGAGTTGAACTTGGAACAATACAGACAACAATGAAAACAGTGAGTAAATCAAGGACAACAATGAAAACAGTGAGTAAATCAAGTTAATGAAGAACCAAAGATGCTCATCTACTGTCTACCATTCATCTGTTGTTGGAAGCAAGTGTTTTGAAGCTCAATGGAGATCATGATGTCACAACTGTGAATTAATTTACAAGTAAATCAAGTTAATGAAGAACCAAAGATGCTCATCTACTGTCTACCATTCATCTGTTGTTGGAAGCAAGTGTTTGAAGCTCAATGGAAATCATGATGTAATGAATTTACAAGTAAATCAAGTTAATGAAGAACCAAAGATGCTCATCTACTGTCTACAAGTAATCTGTTGTTGGAAGCAAATGTCACAAATGTCACAGAATCATGATGTCACAACTGTGAATGGATTTACAAGTAAAGCCTCACTGGAAATTAGGGATGCACCGAATGGAAAATTCTTGGCCGAAACAGATACCGAAAATAGGAAACAGTTGGCCGAAAACCGAATGCCGAAAGGCCGAAAATGATTAATATAAATATATATATAATGTTTTTTTTTTTTTTTTTTAGCTACCTGATTATGGCAAAAGACATGATTATGGCTAAACTTAACTTAAATAATATTAATAATCACTATTATGGGCCCATAAAACATTTATTCAGCACTTTTGAATGCATACATTAATTCCAGACTGTTAAGACTAAAAGACTACAACGATTGATGACGACTTCCTGTCCTCGCATTTCCATTTCCGGTTTAACGATATATTTTCAACAACAGATTGCTGCTAATTAAACACTTCATTTAAACGGAGTAACGTTAACGTTATGTCGAGTTCATACGTGTAGTGTAGTATGAACTTGTCATAATGTTAACATTACTCAGTGTCCACTGTTGCTGCCACCGTTGCGTCGCAGATGGATGGTACACTGTTAGCTCCGTAGCTAATCCGCTCCTAGACTACTGATAGCAGTACCGTTAACGTCGGAGCTGATCAATACTCCGGTTTTTTCTAATTTAGTTTAGAACCGGGTTTCGGGGGGCATCCCTACTCCCAAGAGAATAAGAACACCACTGGATGGCAAAGCAAGTTGGAATGGAAGTGAGCAAAATAATTTTCATGAATACAAACCATCGTTAACACAGAAACATCCTCCAGCATTACAGGATGTATCCAATGCCACTGAATACATGATTCCAAAAGGGAGACCAAGTCTTTGCAAATCAAGGCCCCATTCTCCTGCTCTGCATACAAGCTTGAGACAAACACCATTGACCAATACAGCAGGTGCCAATGTATTTGACTCTCAAAGAGCAGGTTACAGACAGGATGATGTGAACAATAACCAGAATGCTCTTGCTAATGCTATCCAAAGACAAAATGACATCACTCAATTCCTGATAAAGCAACAGCAGAGCTCTCTACTGCCAACAAGAGACATACCAGTGTTTAGTGGTGACCCACTTCATTATAGGTCATTCATTAAAGCCTTCCAACATGGGATTGAGAGTAAAACCGATAACATGCAAGACAGACTTTACTATTTGGAGCAGTACACAACAGGCCAACCGAGAGAACTCATTCGCAGCTGTTTACACATGGATCCTACAAGAGGATACAACAAAGCAAGACAACAGCTTCAGTTAAACTTTGGCAATGAGATGAAAATAACAACTGCCTATATGGATAAAGCCCTGAGCTGGCCAGTCCTTAGAGCAGAAGATGGTAATGGTTTGCGTTCCTATGCACTGTTTTTGAGAGGCTGTTGTAATACAATGCAGGATATGGAGCACATGATGGAGTTGGAAAATCCAACGCATCTCAGAACCATCGTCTCAAAGTTACCATTCAAGCTCTGTGATAAATGGAGATCAGCCGTGTGTGACTTTCAGGAAAGATACGAAAGAAGAGCCAGGTTTGGAGATCTAGTAAAGTTTGTGGAGAAGCAAGCCAGAATAGCATTGGACCCAGTCTTCGGGGACATTCAAGACTTTGCAACTCAAAAACCAGGTACAAAGCCTAAGTACCGTAATTCCTCTAATAGTAACCGGGTCTCAAATACAAGCCGGGTCTCTATTAATGGCCGGGTGCGCTCTTGAGCTAAGCAATTATAAGCCGGCCTCCTAATACAAGCCGGGTTACTAATATACTGAGCTGCATACTGAGCTAGTTACTTGATTTCACTTTGAAAACGTTGAAATGACCAGTGACCACCTGTAATTGCACTGTTTACTATTTCATACAGTACTTGGTTTCAATAAATGAACCCAGTACATTTTACTGGGTTCAAACTGACACAAAATGTTGATTTATTCATTATGATCCGTTTGAAAATTTGAAATATAGGCCTCCCTCTTATACAGGCCTCCTCCTAATACAAGCCTGGTACCCGCTACAGTTGAAACAAATACAAGCCGGGGTTACTATTAGAGGAATTACGGTATACAGACTCAACGCAAAAAGCTAAACCGTCCAGCAGAGGGAGCAGTTTTGCAACAAAGATAACTGCTATACCAGAAAAAGTTGTGGAGTCAAGCCTGACTAGAAACAAAGAACAGGACAACATAGTGGATGCTTCTAAAAAACGCTGCACTTTTTGTGATAATGGGCATGCATTGGAATTCTGTCAGAAGTTGAAACACAGACCAAACGAGGAGAAAGTTAAGTTTCTCAGAAGCAAAGGACTGTGTTTTGGAAGTCTCACAAGGGGACATATGAGCAAGAACTGTCAGAAGCGCATGACCTGTCAACAATGCCAGCGAAACCACCCCACTCTGTTGCACAGAGAAGTTGAAAATAAAGGAAGCATGCAAGCAGAGGTAAATGTTTCCAAAGAAGCCACCAAAGACAAAGCTCCAGTAACCAGTGCAATGGTCTCTCTAGATCTCAGCGGCTCTACTGGGGCCGGTAACAAAGAATGTGCGCTTGCCATTGTACCAGTTCAGGTAAAGCTCTCGAAAGGAAGCAAGATTGTGCACACATATGCCTTTCTGGACAATGGAAGCACCGGTACATTTTGTACTGAAAAGTTGATGACGAAGCTAAATGCTACAGGAAAAAAGGTGGAGATACTTCTGACAACAATGGGCCAAGATACCAGGCAGTCGAGGCTTGTTCCCAGTTTTAAAGTTTCTGGACTAGAAGTGGCTGCTCTTGAGAGTGATTCTTTCCTGCAATTGCCAGACTGCTATACTCAACAAAGCATTCCTGTCACAAAGGACAACATTCCTACAGAAGACGATATCCGACAGTGGCCATATCTAATGGATGTTGAGTTAATGCAAATTGATGCCGACGTTGAGCTACTGATTGGTGTCAACACACCTAAGGCTTTGGAACCATGGAGAATCGTCAGCAGTGAAGGTAATGGGCCTTACGCTATAAAGACTCTCCTTGGATGGGTGGTCAATGGACCACTCCATGATAACATCGGCCTGGATGAATGTGGTCATCCTAGCATTAGTGTCAACCGTATATCCATTGAAGGAGTGGAGGAACTGCTAATCAAGCAGTATAATCAAGACTTTCTAGAGCAGCATGATACAGACAAAAGCGAGATGTCCATGGAAGACCAAGAGTTCATGCAGATTGTGTCCAGGTCTGCTATGCTAAAAGATGGGCACTATCATTTGAAACTACCCTTTCGGAAGAAGGATGTAAAGATGCCTAATAATCGCCCATTGGCGGAGCAGCGAGCACTGCACCCCCTGAAAAAGTTCAAAAAGAATAACACATTCTTTGAGGAGTACAAAGGCTTTCTTCAGGATGTTATCGACAAAGGATATGCTGAAATGGTTCCCCAAGAGCAAGTAAAACGCGACGACGGGAAAGTGTGGTACATTCCACATCACAGAGTTTACCATCCAAGAAAGAAAATAATTCGTGTTGTGTTTGATTGTGCCTCATCTTTCCGGGGTGCATCCCTGAATCAAGAGCTTCTCCAAGGACCTGATTTAACAAACTCCCTCATCGTCGTGCTCCTCCGTTTTCGCCAGAGTCAAATTGCCCTCATGGCTGACGTGGAAGGAATGTTCCACCAGGTAAAGGTAGCAGATGAAGATGTTGACCTGCTGCGTTTCCTCTGGTGGCCTAATGGTGACATCAGCCAAGAGCTTGTTGAGTACAGAATGACTGTGCACCCGTTCGGTGCCGTATCATTTCCAAACTGTGCCACCTTCGCACTGAGGAAGACTGCGGATGACAATCAGGATGACTTTCCACAGGAGGTAATCAATACCATCAAAGAGAACTTTTATGTGGATGACTGTTTTTGGTAATTGCTGCTTATATTATATGGGCTCCATTTCTATTGATAATTGCCTTGCTTGGCAATTAGGGGCCGGTGTGTTGGAGCCATTCTATTATGTTCTTAGTGTATCTATCATTTGTTTACATTTTGTTTCTGCCCCTCTGTAGTCATCTACCCCACCTAGTATCCAAAGGCCGGTAGTGCATGTTGAGAGTGGGGGGCGGGGACTCTTGGAATCTCAGGTGGTTTAATGAGCAGGAAGAGAAGGCCTAGGCATGGTAAAAATGTTTGGTGAAGGTGCCAGGTCATACATTTTTCTTTAAACCACATCAGTGTTAGAATACTATTATTTATGAGTATTGGAATCTTTCTTTTGGTGTTTTATTTAGATGCTTAAAGGGGAACTATTTTACTATTTCTTTCACTATTTGGGCACTTTTACACAATTCCTGTGAGTCTATGGAACACCTCTGTAATATATATATTTTTTTTATTCATTGTTTTGTATTTCTAATCAAGTCCTCAAAAACAGCATTTTTCTACCTCAAGATCTTAAGCCGTTTTGAGCCTGGGCTCCAACCACAATGGTAATGGTTCTGGTTCGCCTGAACATTAACATGCAGCGGTGTCTCTCTGACATCACAAATCGCGCACATTTTCAAATGACTCAGTTCAGTGAGGGTGAATATTGTGAGAGGAGAATTGGAAGAATGCGCCAATATGAGAATTTTGAGACATAGATCATATTAATATAAGTTCACATAGCTAGGAAACAATGCTAAACACTCAAAAAGGCCATTTATAAGATAGTTCCCCTTTAAAATAAATCTATAATTTAATTCATAATACCTTGGATCTCGTTTTGGATTTTTTTGGAATGTGCGTGTTAAAGACACTACCTGGTTGACCTACAAGAAGCCATTAATTACAATACAAAACATGAAATATGACATATACCGTACATACACAACAACATGTGCTCCCGCTTTTCTATGCTAATGACCCTTTATAGGGGAACGTTTTCTAAAAGACCAGCTTTTATCTGCTGCTTAAAATACCTCAGATTGGTTGTCAGTTTGACACTGATGTCGAGATCGTTCCACTGTGTGGCACCTATATATGTAAATTAACCTTTTCCCACTTTACTGTTAAAAGCAGGATGGCTCACATCTGCTAGAATGGTTCTGGTGAAAAAATGGTGCACTTCGCTTACCTGAACATAAAACATCTCTTTAAAAATATGGGGACCACGCCATATCTGATTTTATGAACCATGGTCAATCTGGCCATGGTAACCCTGGATTCCACTGGTAGCCAGTTGATTTCTTTAAGTTGGTTCCTACCTATATGGTCTCTGGGCCCCAACCCTAATATGACCCTGATCAGTCTGTTCTGTGTCGACTGTAGTTTGTTTTTTTGGGACTTGATTAGGCCCTCGTACCAAGATGTACAATGCAAAATGGCACAAAATAAGCGAGTTGGCCACCACTATTTTTGTGTCCTTATCTAAATACCTTGCTGTCCGTGCCAAAAATGTTGTTAGTCCAGAGACCTTGTTCAGTACCTGACTGGCCATGTTTCGGCCATCTAAGTTACCTTTCAAGATACAACCTAGATATTTCACTGATGATTTTGCTGCTATGTAGTCAGAATTTAATTTGACCTTGAATTCCGTGCTCTTTCCTAATTTGTATTTGGAGCCAAACAGAATTTATTCTGTCTTCCCAGAGTGTAAAGATAGCTATCTATAAGCCAAGAATTAACATTTGCCAATTCCTCGCTCAGTGACAGATCTACAGAAACAAACAAACAAGAGTGGCTTGATCCTTATGTGCCATTAGCAGAGCAGAATCATCAGTGTACAGCAGTGGTGCCCAACCAGTCGATCGTGATCGACAGGTAGATCGCGGGCTGATTTCAAGTAGATCTTGATTAATAAAATTAGATAAAAAAATATATATTTTTTTTTTTGCAAAATCAACTCTGCCTCTCCTTGTTAACTACAACAAGCAATGCTGTTTGTTATTTAAGATGAGGTCGGACTCGGCACTGACAGATTTGTGTTCATTATGCTGCTTTTATAAAGCCTCAAATGACGGCTTACAATATACAATTTTGGCTGGTAGCTCTCGGCTAGGTGATAAATTAAAAAGTAGATCTTGGTTCAAAAAAGGTTGGGCACCCCTGGTGTACAGGAATAATTCACAGTTACAGGCATCCGTGTAACTGTGTATACTGTATACTAAAAATAGGGATAGACCTAGAATGCTTCCTTGAGGAACTCCACATTCCATGATGTTAGGGTCGGACAAAACACCATTTACCTCTACCCTCTGTTCGCGCCCTGACAGGTAGGATTCAAACCACTTGCATGATGCCATGTCTGCCCCCAGGGCCTCAAGCTTGCTCAGTAACCTATTTTGGTTCACTGTGTCGAATGCTCGCCGTAGATCGAGCAGCACCATACCACAGAGTTTCCCCATTGTCAACCTCTTTCCTTATTTGTTCTCTTAAATATAATAAACATGTGTCGGTTGAGTATGATTTTCTAAAACCTGATAGGAGTTTGTACATTAGATTGTTCCTATTAAAGTACTCGTTTAGTTGCTCATTAATTACTTTCTCAAAAACCTTTGACACAGAACCCAAAATTGACACTGGTCGATAATTACCAGGGTAATTTTTGGCTCCTTTTTTATACAGGGGGAGTATTTTGGCCTTTTTTAGGTCTTGGGGAAAAACACCCTGTTCAATGGATAGGTTGACGATGTGAGTGATACTGGGAGCTATCTGCATTGCAGCATCCCTTAAAAAGAGAGGAGCTATACCCTCCAGGCCTGTGGCCTTAGCGCAACTTATATCAGAAAGCATCTGGGAGACCACCCCCACCTCAACCCTCTGCAGGGAGAATGAGTTGGAACACACCCCCACCTCAACCCTCTGCAGGGAGAATGAGTTGGAACACACTCCTTGTTTCCCATACAAATCCCTGACCCTGGTGAGGTTGGCAATTTGGAGACCAGTTCTGCTGCCACATTTGTGAAGTAACTATTGAATTGGTTTGCCACCAATCAGACCATCTCTTCATTAATCCTAAGGCCTATCAAGTTTCAAGTTTCTTTATTAGTTGTCATACAGAAGTACAGAATACTTGTATACAAAATGCTTCTTTCTGTTACGCTCCAGAGACTGTGCTAGACAAAAATAGATAAGTATAAAATAAGTATAGCAAGTATAAAATAGAAGTCAAGTACGTAGACACAAGTGTTCAGTATGTACATATATACAATGTTCAATGCAGAGTAGAAGTAACTGAGTTACTTCTTGCTGCCTTTATTATTATTATTGACTTTATTGCCTGTGGCTAGTTCTTTTAATGTCTTCCAGAGCTTCTGTGTGTTGCTTTTATTCTCCATTATTTGATTTTTATAATGGGTCTGTTTTGTACTTATAATGAGCCTCTGAGTCTTGTTCCTCAGCTCCTTAAAAAGATCAAAATCTTCTACAGAGTCCGTTTTGCGATACTTCTGATGGGCTTTCTCTCTGAACCTGATTGACTCGAATATTTCGCTGTTAAACCAGCGGCTAGACTCCTTTTTTTTTTATCCACTTTTTCTCCCATTTTCTATATTTTCTCCCATCCCAATTTCGTATCATCCAATTCAACCCTCCCCTGTCACGGACACTGTTTCTTGCCTCCCACAAGCCGGCTGCAATGTGGACTAAGTCATACATAGCACAAGTCCCCTCCGGTACTTGAGGTAACAGCAGTCGCATCTTTTCACCTGCGCAGCTCGATCTCTCAGTGGCGAGGAGTAACGCGTGGGAGGCTCACGCTGCCCCCGACACTTCCTGATTCTACTGCGCAGGCGCACCAACCGACCTGTAAGAGTCGCTGTCCACAACGCCCGATCCCCACCCATCAGTTTCCCACCCCCTAATACGGCCAATGTGTATTAGTACGGACGACCAGCTAAACTGAAAGCAAATGTGGAGCGCTGGGCTCGAACTGATGAGCCCAGCGTCTCCAGCATTTCGTGGCGAGCGCCTTGCCCACTACGCCACGTAGCCGCCCACCAGCGGCTAGACTCCTAAACATTTTCTCTTCTGCCGCTGTGATTCGTTTGACCAGTTTGGCGTGTTGAAACTCACCTGGTTTCCTTCTCGCTCAGAGTGACCTTCTCTGTGAGGTAGTCGAACAGCTCTCCTCTTTTCATGCTAAAACGGAGGAGAACGAATGTGAATCACGACAAAGACTTCGCTGCCGACATTTCCTTTATCGGGGAAACGGGGGGGAAAGATTGACTCATTGTATTTCTGCATAATGTCGATTAGTATATTCATACTCACAGGTCAAACACTAAAAATATGAAGGTCGCGGACTCGTAGGAATCGATAAGAGTGACTGGAGGATAAAAGAGAGAAAACAGCTCTGTTAAAATACTGAATCCTCAGAGAGATTACGAAGAGTCTTGCCGTCCAACAGAGAGGAGTACAAACAAACACTTTCTCTTCTTTTTGTGTGTGTTCTTTCTATCTTTTCTCCCATCCCCCAATTTAGTCGTTATGACAAATGACCTGGACGTTACGCTGCCCTACTGTTAGTTTGGGGAGGGTATGTAGACTATCATATGCTGCCATACTGTCAGTCTGGGGAGGGTGTGTAGACTACCACATGCTGCCCTGTCGGTCTGGGGAGGGTGTAGACTACCACATGCTGCCCTACAGTCAGTCTGGGGAGGGTGTTGTAGACTATCACATGCTTCCCTACTGTCGGTCTGGGGAGGGTGTAGACTACCACATGCTGCCCTACAGTCAGTCTGGGGAGGGTGTTGTAGACTATCACATGCTGCCCTACTGTCGGTCTGGGGAGGGTGTAGACTACCACATGCTGCCCTACTGTCGGTCTAGGGAGGGTGTAGAGTAGACTATTACATGCTGCCCTACTGTCGGTCTGGGGAGGGTGTAGACTACCACATGCTGCCCTACAGTCAGTCTGGGGAGGGTGTAGACTACCAGATGCTGCCCTACAGTCAGTCTGGAGAGGGTGTAGTCTACCACATGCTGCCCTGTCGGTCTGGGGAGGGTGTAGACTACCACATGCTGCCCTACAGTCAGTCTGGGGAGGGTGTAGACTACCACATGCTGCCCTACTGTCGGTCTGGGGAGGGTATAGACTATGACATGCTGCCCTACTGTTGGTCTGGGGAGGGTGTAGACTACCACATGCTGCCCTACTGTCGGTCTGGGGAGGGTATAGACTATGACATGCTGCCCTACTGTTGGTCTGGGGAGGGTGTAGACTACCACATGCTGCCCTACAAACTCACTGATGGAGGGGTGTCCCTTCACCATGTTGAGGACCTGGATCTCCTTCAGGGTGGACGTCTTCACCTCGTCCAGCTGCTGGATGGTCATCTTCTCGGCTGCGATCTCGATGATTTTCACGGCCAGCTCCTGGCCCGTGTTCTTGCGCACACACCTGCGCACCACACTGCTCACACCCCTGCAAAGAGAACACTTGTTGGGATACAGAACGTAATATGAACGCGGTACATAGTACACACACCTAGCCTTGCACACTATGTACAGTACATAGTACACACACCTAGCCTTGCACACTATGTACATAGTACACACACCTAGCCTTGCACACTATGTACAGTACATAGTACACACACCTAGCCTTGCACACTATGTACATAGTACACACACCTAGCCTTGCACACTATGTACATACTATTACTACACACACCTAGCCTTGCACACTATGTACATACTACACACCTAGCCTTGCACACCATGTACATAGTACACACACCTACTGTAGCCTTGCACACTATGTACATTGTACACACACCTAGCCTTGCACACTATGTACACCATATGTGTAAATTTAGGGGGAGTTGCAGGGGACATGTCCCCCTCAATATTGAAAAAAGGTAAATTTGTCACTCTCAAAATATAGCTAATATGAAAGACACCCCCCCCCCCCCCCCCCCCCCCCCCCCCAAAAAAGAGATAGAAAATAAGGTAAAAACAATTATATATCCTTCTTAAAAGTTACTTGTCCTTTTGGACAAGTTATGTTTTTGTAGGTTTTTATTGATTTTTGCTACCGGGCAGTCCGGTAGAGAGAGAGAAAGAGAGGAGGAAATGGGAGATAGACCGGGGAAGACATTCGGCAAGGATCACCGGGTCCGAGAGTCGAACCCGGGTCGGCCGTGTTGCACCGTAGTGCTGTATGCGGTGCGCCACTCGGGCGCCCCTATATATATATCCTTCTTGTAACTATATATAACCGGCTGTAACTAATAACTATATATAATAATACAGGAGAATAAATATTTTAAAGTGATACAGAACGCCTGAGAGCCTTACTTCGTTATATTCCATTATATTTGTGTCAGCAGGGACCTGAATGTTGTCTTTTCCTTTACATAAAGAAAGACATTTCCACCATGCACTTAAAGTCCCCCCCCCCCCCCCCCCAATGTGGAAACCAAACCTACGCCCAAAGTGTATGATTATATCCAGGCGTCTTTAAAATAGACTCACCTTCCTATGACCTCCTTGGGGTCATACTTCTGGTAGAATTCCTTGGCCCCCACCCAGTCAGGCAGTTCATCTCCAACGATTATGTCTTTGGTCATGATGACGAACTAAAAACCTGGGGCAACAGACGGTGAGGACAGTCAATCACAAGCCAATCTCAGAAGATTTTTTTTTTTCGTTCTCAGAATATTACATTTATATTTCATGGTTTTCAGAGATTGATCACAGACATGTGTTCATAACAATATAATGATTTTTATTCTAGTCAGCATGAAGCCATGCGGATAACATTCTTGGATTTGCCGAGTTGTGTCACAATACCAAAACTTTGACTTTGATACCAGCCTAAGTATCACGATACCGGGTCTAAAAACATAAAACATCAGGAAAAGTAATGGAATATATATATACACAGTATACAGTATATAAGAGAGAGAGGGGGGAAATTTTACTTAACTCGGCCTAGACTCTGCTATGAGCAGCATATTCTAAAAGTATTGATACTAATGGAGTATTGGACTGCTTTCAACGGCTGGGTATTGCGATATTTTTCTAGTATCTGTGTATCATGCAACCCCATTTGCTGTTGATCTACATAGTAGACTACGGTCAGGTGCAGACACTGATCCACATCTGTTGCATGTGTGTAGCAAATGAAAAAAAAAATATATAATAATAAAATTATAAATAAATAAATATATATATTTTTTTAAATAAACACTAACCTTCTTAGTTCTTACTGTCTTATACTATCATGCACTCTTCCTACTATACTAATATGTCTCTACTACTATGCACTCAACACTGCAGCACCCAAGTTTCAGCACTGTTTGATGATAATTGCTACTCAACTGAAAGAGTTCCTTCGTGCTGACTTGTGACAGTGGCATTGTTCGTCAAAGTCCTGAAAATTAGCCCAGGACTCAGACTCGAGTCCGAGTCCTGGACTTGAGTACTACAACACACTGGTATAGACATATTAGCATGATAAGGAGTAGTATAAGTAAGTATAGTAGAAAGATAATAAGGTGCATAATAGTACAGACAGTAAGAAGGTTTGTTTTTAGTCGACAGTGGAAGAAAATAGAAAATACTAACCTTCTTACTGTCGTATACTACCATGCACTCCTACTATACTAATATGTCTTATGTCTATGCACTCAATACTGCAGCACCCAAGTTCCAACACTGTTTGAACATTGTTACTCAGCTAAAAGAGTTGTACCCTTCCTGCTGACTTGTCGTACAGAACTTGTAAGTCGCTTTGGATAAAGGCGTCAGCTAAATGACTAAATGTAAAAATTGGGTGGGTTTCAGCTGTCCCGACTGTGGTGGGGAGTTCATTATTCCACCATTGTGGAGCGAGGAACAAGAATAACCTGCTTCTCTTTGATGACTCCCCCCAGGAGCTTGGATAGGAGTGGGTCTCTGAGGCGGCCAGAAGATGTAGAACTTGAGGGTCTCTAGGGAGGGGTCAATAACCTGCTCATGGTGTTAGGGGTGGGGGGGGAAATCGATACGTAGTAGTATCGCGATACATGAGCTTCGAACATTAAAAAAAATCGAAGTGTAAAAAAAAAATATATATATTTTTTTTTCTCAAATGTATACACGACGGCGACGCCACACAAAACATTAATAAGGCTATGCCTATGCTGCTATGACTAATGTGTTACCAAGTTGGCTAATTTAATTGTAATCATCTGCTTTTGTAGCTGCATTGTCTGATATAATTATAAATTATAAATTAAATATAATATAATTGTTTGCTTGATAGACGAAGGTTGCAACATAATTTTTAGGGGTGGGACGATACATCGATCCAGATCGATATATCGATCTATTATCAATTATCAAATAGGATCGATGCAACGTAAAAAGATCGATTCATATTGCGATACTCTTATTTTGAAAATCCCCTGGTGAGCATATCTGCCCGGCCGCAACAACAACAGTAGCTCAGCGCAGCTCAGAGTGTGTGTAGACGTTAGACAGCATTGCTTCAGAGTCCGCCTATTTTGTGACCCGAAATAAGTGCCTGTTGTTTTTTTCCCCACAGCGGGACAAATGCATCTAACATGCTTTGCATCCTCGCCATTCCTTTATGCCCACGTCACGTTAAATACCTAAATTAACGTTGCGTTAGCGCAAGCTAACTAAGCTAAGCTGATCAGAGCCATATAGAGAGAACAGCAGAGGTCCATTAGGGACTGGGGAAGGGGGGGCATTCTCCCTGTGTGTGTCTGCGTTTGGAAAGAAGGGTTTTAGGTTGCTCAATTTATCAAAAACTTGGCACTTTACAGTGAACAGGTCTATTTGTATTAAAAAAACAATAAATCGTTTTTCATTTAAATGTCTGTAAGAGCTCAAAAATAAAAATGTCAAATGATATTTCCGTTGCCTTTTTTGAGTTGATCTAAATGTTACTGAATGGGCATATAATATCATCTCATATCGATCGCAGGAACCCGAATCGTATCGTGGCACACTTTGTGATATCGGCAAATATCGTATCGTTGTCCAAATAATCGATATTGTATCGTATCGTGATGAAACTGGTGATTCCCACCCCTAATAATTATGTAATGTCATGTCGTTGGCTGTGAGAGCAGCCCCACTGCACCCAGGCAGCGCAGCAGAGTGAAACCCTGTTGGCTGCGTCACAGTCACGAAAGGGGCTACTTAATTAATTAATCCAATCCACTTTATTTATAGAGCACATTTAAAAACAACAAAGTTTACAAGCCCCAAAAAAAATATTATAATTAGTATTTATTTATTTTTCCGAAGCTTCGAATTAAAATCGAAGCTCGGCCCCGAAGCTTCGATTGCCAAAAAAAGCTTTGAAGGTCAGCCCTACTGGCAGGTTGAATAAACTCGTCAGAAGGCCCAGCTCTGTTATCATGGCGGAGGAAAGGATGGTGACCAAGATTACTTCCAAAACTAAACAGAGCAATAACATTACACAGGTCAAAAATAGATGATATAGCACTGATAGTCAAATACAGAACTGAGGAACTATAGACTGTTGCTCTCAGGGAATGTTTTGATTTATTCAAAACAAAGAATAATGGGTGTCTTGTTGTTTATTTATATAAAAATATGTTTTTCTCTCTGTAGTAAGACAGTTTTATTTTAAATGTTATTGATATTGAGATTATTGATGATATTGTAAGAAAGGGGCAGGACTAGATAAGCTGTGCTTCCTTCTGCCTCTTTCTTTTCCAACTCATCCTTGTTTGTTTTTCTATGGACAAAGACGGACTCATTTGTTTATGTTTACATTTAGTCTTTACTGTGATTTGTATGTTTGCTCCGTTCAAGATAAATGAAGATCAAATCAAATCCATCACGAACAATGTCTCACACCCTTGTGTGTTGTTTACAAATAATTACCTGCACATATCGTTTGAATATTCGGTGCACCATGAGCGCCTTCTACACCAGAGTACACTTTGCTGCTCCCCGTGTTTACGTGTGTTCGACTGGCTTCCCCTTTTAGCGAACATGTACTTACTTAGTTTCCCCGATACGTAATCTCAACCTGTTTACATATTAATACTACAGCTCTGTACATACACCTGATTCTGGTTTCTGACAAGAACAAGTTACAGGTTGAAAAAACCCTCAGCTCAGAACTCGGCAGAATCTGCACCTGGCTCGCTGATAACAAACTATACAAACTATTACACCTGGGTAAAACAGAGTCCATTCTCTTCGGATCAAACAACAAACTCAGCAAAACCAACAGCTTCTCAGTTACAGTGGCTGTGGGTGACAATATTGTCACAAGGAAAGATGAAATTACATACCTGGGTTCCTTCCTAGAGGCAAACCTTTCCTGTGACAAAATGGCATCCAATGTAATCAGAAAAGTCAACCAACAAACTAGATTCTTGTACCGGATCTCCTCTGGTAAACAAGAATACCCTGAAGACTCTGGCAGGAGCACTCATTCAAGGGTACTACGACTATGCTTGCACCTCATGGTACTACCTCAAAGGCACTAAAAACAAGATTACAAACATCACAAAACAAACTGGTCAGACTACTGCTTGACCTTACTCCTAAAACCCACCCCACCCCCGCCCATTTTGACAACCTAGGGTGGCTTAGAGTAGACGACAGAGTACAGCAACTTGCAATGGGCCTGGTCTACAAGATACACTACACCACTAAGGTACCCATGTACATGTCGAAATACATCCCAAAGGTCAGTGAATACCATGACCACAACACCAGAGGGAGTTCCACGAATCATGTTCAAGTTCAACCCAGATTCGGCACAAACAAGGGTCTAAACACGTTTCGCAATTATGCCACATCAATGTGGAACGCCCTACCCACAGCCGTAAAAAAATGTGAATCCCTACCACCTTCAAAAAAGCTCTCAAAGAGCACCTATGGGAAGCTGCAATTCGAAACTGGCCTCCATAAATGTACAAACCCCCCCTCCTAATGTACAGTTTCCTCCCCCTCGTATGTATATTATCTGTTTAACAGTACTGTATATTTATTTGCATATCTTGTATGTCACAAATATAACAGTACTGTATACCTGTATGTCATGTAATGTCATAAATGTCATGATGATATATATCTGTATATCTGTATGGCCCCCGTAAATGTCCAAACCCCCCCTCCCACCCCCTCCTAATGTAGTTTCCTCCCCCTCGTATGTATATATTATCTGTTAGGATCTCTGTTTAACAGTACTGTATATTTATTTGCATATCTTGTATGTCACAAATATAACAGTACTGTATACCTGTATGTCATGTAATGTCATAAATGTCATGATGATATATATCTGTATGGCCCCCGTAAATGTCCAAACCCCCCCTCCCTCCCACCCACCCCCTCCTAATGTAGTTTCCTCCCCATCATCGTATGTTATAGTTTCTGTTTAGGATCTCTGTTTAACACATTCGGGACGGGCCGCGTATATATCCGTTATCCATGTTTCGAATCCATGCTTAACACTTTGAGTGCCACTCACAGCTTTTCTCGGGTTTACGCCCCGACCGTTGAATGCCACGGTCACGAGTATTCTCTGGTATTTTATTTTTTATTAGCGATCTGAAATCATATTGCATCACGCGAGCCTACCGTTGGAGATCCAGGGACCGCCGGCGCTCAGATGTGAAAAAAGCGCCCCCTATCGTCTCCCAGATGGTAAATCAACCTTTTGGAATGGACTCAATCAAAGTGAATGGGAGAACGGATTTTTGACTCCACATTTTACTTCTCACTGATGCAGCCGGGGTCTACCAGAGTTCATTCTGGAGCCTCTGAGCCGCGGATCATGTGTTATACTGTACACACGATGGATCAATACATTTATCGATTTTTTTCGAATGGCGATCGGAAATTGGAATAAACCATTTGGATACCATCTGACCTCAGGTAAGGAATCTATGTTATCAGTGTTAGGATAATCAGACTCGTTTTCACGGATATATAAGAGTTTATGTGATATGTGATATGGCTGTTTTGACTGTAAAAGCCATGAGGAAATAAGAGCAGTGATTATCAGCGCACGGCACGAGCGTGCGTGCGCACACATATACTATCGATCATCTAGCGTTTATTTGAAAACGATTCATAAATAGGCAGACAAATGACAACGTTCTGGAATATTCCAGTAAAAGGCGATTATCATAGGCATGGGTTATTTTTCCCCGGAAAACGGGTGATTTTCAAAATGCTATCAAACGGAAATGAAGCGATAAAAATACAATCTGCCTTGCCAATGTTGACTGGAAAATGAGTCTTTGATAAGCGACGGGCAGATTAGACACATAGCCATAATTTAAAACATAGATTAGGCAATATTAAAGTTAACATTGGCCGTGGATGGTGGCATTCAACGGGGTAAAAAGGAAAACACGGCCGGCACTGAAAGTGTTAAGGGACCAACCACGGATATCTCCGTGGCAAGGTTGTTTTGGCTTTTATTCCATTTTAATAACCTATTCAAGGTCGCCGAGCTGCACTGCAAATGTACCCTACTCTTTGAATTCGAAAAAGTGCATTACCGGCCAGATCCTCTTAGGGGCGCTGTAATGCAGTGTTCCCTGTGGCAGAAGTTGTCTTTTTTTTCTGGATTTCCAATGTAGTTTTCTACTCACCTGAAGCGATCGCTATTGCCTGTTGCACGGAATATGTTTTGGATCGCGGATTTCACGATGCAGTAAAGGAATTTATCATCAGCCAATGGACATATCGATCTACCAGATGGCGATAGATAACTGGGAAATGGTGTGGGGGATCCAACCGGCTCATGGTAAGATCTTTTTCACGTAAATTACATGCTGATCAGAGCTTGTTATGATACTCAACCAGCTGATCAGCGTATGTAGCTACTGAGACGAACACGGTTATTGGTAATCAATAATCAGAAACGACGTCCCCCGCCCCCCCCTTCCATGCATTCATGCTTGAGGATCGTACAGATCATATGCAGTTTGAGTTTTAACTGTAGCTTCTGTATAACCGAAATGCCATTGGAGTAGCTATTAGCCCTTTATCCAGCCTTCCAGGAAATATACTAGACCAAATCCCGTATAACGCTTATATTCACGGCGCTATAAAATGAGAACGTATTGATGAAAATTTTTTTTCTTTAAGCCATTTTGAAGGGACGGTTTATGGACTCAATTGACAATGAGAATGGACAGATAGCAATACTATAAAGTATAGATTTAGCTCTACAAACAGCCCCACGGACTGTGCAAGTCTGTTTACATATGCTGGCCGTCTACAGTGATTTTAGACGCATCCAAATGGCCGCCAATGTGTTAACACTAACAGTACTGTATATTTGCATATCTTGTATGTTACAAATGTAACAGTACTGTATACCTGTATGTATGTCAGAAATGTCATGATATATATCTGTATGTTGCGTCTTTATGTCTTTAATGTCATTATGAATTGAAAATGGGGGACCCTGATGTAAACAAGACGAAAGTCTTTCTCTGGGCCCTATTCCCTGTACCTGGTTCAACTAAGTCGATCAAAAGTCCCATTATCCAGATTCAATCAATCCGGGATTTTCCTGTTCCTCGAACGCTGATTCAGTCTCGTTCATTCGAACCAGACTTGAGATTCAGGATAATTGCGTGCGGCCGCCTCAGCTGAAAAGACAGGTGTCGATCGCAGAAATCCTGATTTTCTAACGGCATTGATTGATTGATTTAAAACTTTATTAACAGATTGCAGAATGGGTACAATGCAGTACGGCTCAATAGCCTCGCCGACAAGTTAAACGCATAATCTATAGGCTAATTTTAAGTCCCTCATTACCCCAATCAATCAGATTATATTTCTTTAAACGTGCCTGCTGGCAGTAGGCTTATGGAATGAATAATCAAATGAGATCTTGCTAGCGAAAATAATTAGTTCAACTCTTTCAGAATAAGGATAAAAACAAGCCCAAATAGTATATCTAATTGATACGAATTATATTATGAGGATATCTGTACTGTATGTGCTTAGGTATTATGTACTATATAAATACATGGTTTCCAAAGAGAGGCTTGGAGGGAGGCTTGCAGTTACACTATTAATCAGGTTTTAATCTGTTTCAGACCTAATCCATACATGCATTGAATTGATGATTACCCTTTGGTTTATACCAGTGACACCTCATGTTCATCATCAGATAACAGTGCTTGAAAAGATAAATGCATTTTCTCAAATTCATTCATCAAAAACATCAAAGGCTCATTCAATTTATCAAGTCACGTCACAAGAAAGGGGCAGGACTAGATAAGCTGTGCTTCCTTCTGCCTTTATCTTTTCCAACTCATCCTTGTTTGTTTTTCTATGGACAAAGACGGACTCATTTGTTTATGTTTACATTTAGTCTTTACTGTGATTTGTATGTTTGCTCCGTTCAAGATAAATTAAGATCAAATCAAATCCATCACGAACAATGTCTCACACCCTTGTGTGTGGTTTACAAATAATTACCTGCACATATTGTTTGAATATTCGGTGCATGAGCGCCTTCTACACCAGAGTACACTTTGCTGCTCCCCGTGTTTACGTGTGTTCGACTGGCTTCCCCTTTTAGCGAACATGTACTTACTTTCCCCGATACGTAATCTCAACCTGTTTACATATTAATACTACAGCTCTGTACATACACCTGATTCTGGTTTCTGACAAGAACAAGTTACAGGTTGAAAAAACCCTCAGCTCAGAACTCGGCAGAATCTGCACCTGGCTCGCTGATAAACTATCATTACACATGGGCAAAACAGAGTCCATTCTCTTCGGTTCAAATAACAAACTCAGCAAGACCGACGGCTTCTCAGTTACAGTGGGTGACAACTGACAATATTGTCACAAGAAAAGATGAAATTACCTACCTGGGTTCCATCCTAGAGGCTAATCTCTCCTGTGACAAAATGGCATCCAATGTAATAAAAAAAAGTCAACCAACGAACTCGATTCTTGTACCGGATCTCCTCTCTGGTAAACAAGAATACCCTGAAGACTCTGGCAGGAGCACTCATTCAGGGGTACTACGACTATGCTTGCACCTCATGGTACCAAAGCACCTCAAAGGCGCTAAAAACAAAATTACAAACATCTCAAAACAAACTGGTCAGACTACTGCTTGACCTTACTCCTAGAACCCACCTCACCCCTGCCCACTTTGACAACCTAGGATGGCTTAGAGTAGACGACAGAGTACAGCAACTTGCAATGGGCCTGGTCTACAAGATACACTACACGACCAAGGTACCCATGTACATGTCAAAATACTTCCCAAAGGTCAGTGAATACCACGATCACAACACCAGAGGGAGCTCCACAAATCATGTTAAACCCAGATTCGGCTCAAATAAGGGACTAAACACGTTTCGCAATTATGCCACATCAATGTGGAACGCCCTACCCAAAGCTGTAAAGGAATGTGGATCACTACCCACTTTCAAAACCTCTCTCAAGGGACACCTACGGGAGACTGCAATTCAACACTGGCCCCTGTAAATATCCTAACCCAACCCCCTCCAATGTACAGTCATTTACCTAGTATGGTTGTCAATAGTCCAATGTACAATTTTGTTTGTTTGTACAGTGTCTCCCCCCCCCCCTCAATGTACAGTTTTGCTTGTTTATACAGTGTGCCCCCCCCCCCCCCCAACCACCTCCAATGTAGTCATTAGTAGGGGTGGGAATCACCAGTTTCACCACGATACGATACGATATCAATTCTTTGGACAACGATACGATATTATCCGATATCACACAGTCTGCCACGATACGATACGATTCGATTCAGGTGCCTGCGATCGATATGAGCCGATATTATATGCCCATTTAACACAATCAGTAACATTTAAATCAACAAAAAAAAGGCAATGGAAATATCATTTGACATTTTTATTTTTGAGCTCTTCCAGACATTTAAATGAAAAACAATATTGTTTTTAATACAAATAGACCTCCTGTTCACTGTTTTTAGTTCGTTTTTTTTTTTTTTTTCTTCGATATTAATATCCTATTCACTGTCAGAGCTGTATTAAGGTGCAGTACCGGCCAGATCCTGTTAGTGGGGCTATCCCGAGAATGCACCCTCCTTCCCAATCCCCACTTCTCTCTGCCTATGGCTCTGGGTTAGCTTGTTAGCTTACGCTAACGTAACGTTATCTTCGATCTTTAACGCGACGTGGGCATAATGGAGTGGCGAGGATTACTAGTCTTGCTATAGTGACGCTCTAGACGCTACTGCTGTGTGCTGTTGATGTTAAACGGAGTTTCACAACACTGGGCGTGGGGCGATGACGTCGCCGGATTTTCAAAATAAGAGTATCGCAATATGAATCGATCTTTTTACGTTGCATCGATCCTATTTGATTATTGATAATAGATCGATATATCGATCTGGATCGATGTATTGTCCCACCCCTAGTCATTAGGGTGGACGGTATGGGCTAAAATTTATATCACGGTATAATTTGAAGCATAGACGGTAACGGTATATATCACGGTATCATCGTTTTTGATAAAAAAAAATTTTTATTTTATATATATTTTTTTTTTTTTTTATAAAATATATATATTATATAATTAGACTTGTACTTGTATTATCTGCGAGACATCGCCACCACGCAACAAGCTCCACTGTCTGTGTGTACTCTAGTAGCCTCCAGCTACGGCCAGGATTCTCCAGAGCTGCACCTGGACCTATACTCTAGTAGCCTCGAGCAGAGCTACGGCCAGGATTCTCCGGCGCTGCACCTGGACCCTATTGTATTGGTACTATAACGTTAGCAAGCCCTCAGCTCGAATACGCATAGAATCAGTGTTATAAGACATTGATATCAGGAGCTATCTGTAGCTACTGCTAGCCGGATATATAACGTTAATACAACGCCTCAGTGAATTATTTAGTTCAATGGGACATTTCGTTTTGAACGGTGAACTAATTTGCGTTAACGTGAGCTAACGGCTAACGGAGCTATCATACACGTCTACTCTACTAGACTTGATGGAGCGTTTGTTGATGTCAGGAGCTATCGGTAGCTGGCCGACTAGATACCGTTCGGTTAGACAATGCCTCATCATGTATTAAACTAAAAGTGAATAGTTGACTGGGTCATTTTGTAACGGTAGCTAAGCTAACGTTAGCTCAGGGAGACGTCCCGTCCCACTAGACTACTAGTAGACCCGTGTTTACATGCGTGCGGGAGGGGCTGGCACGCCCACTGCGCGAAGCCTCCTAAATAACTTTTTCTAGTTCGCACATATCTATTATCTATGACTAATTCTATCTATTTTTAGGGGCAAATGCGAGTGAAATAGTCGCGCTGTGGTTACATGACGTCATTGCTATTTTAGAGCTGCACTACCGGTTATACGGTATAGTCAAAATCCATACCGTAGAGCAAATTCATACCGTTTATACCGTATACCGTTTATACCGTCCACCCCGTATGGTTGTCAATATCCCAGTGTACCCAACCCCCCCCCCACCCAACCTCCTCCAATGTACAGTTTCTACGTCAAATGTATATACTCCCTTTTCCTGACTCCTTCTGGTATGTCATAAATGTATAGATGTAGCAGTACTGACTATCTGTATGTCATGTATGTCATATATGTCCTGATGAATTGAAAATGGGGTACCCTGATGTAAACAAGACGAAAGTCTTTCTCTGGTCTGCATCCCATTAACAATTGTGTGTATTGAGCTGTACTGTACTGTACCCATTCTGCAATCTGTTAATAAAGTTTTCAATCAATCAATCAATCAGGTACGGGGAATAGGGCCCTGGTCTGCACCTTGTGTGTATTGAGCAGTACTGTATTGTACCCATTCTGCAATCTGTTAATAAAGTTTTCAATCAATCAAGCACTATTACTCAGTAGTACTAATGTACCCGGTTTAATCACCAGTACCTACATTGTATATTACTATTATTGCACTTAACTGTTACATTTGCACTCTGGTTGGATGCCAAACCTATTTTCGTCGTACTGTATGATGACAATACATTTTAATTGAATTGATTAAAAATGTTTATTAACAGATTGCAGAATGGGTACAATACATTACAGCTCAATACACACATTGTTAAGGGGATGCAGACCAGAGAAAGACTTTCGTCTTGTTTACATCAGGGTCCCCCATTTTCAATTCATCATAGTTGAATCTAATCTAATGTCATCTAATCCTCCTCTCTCTTCTGGTCTCTAATTTACTTTATTATGTATTATATGAATTAATACTGTATTTAGCTTCCCTCTCTCCACTGACAAGTCAACAAAGTTGTAATTATTCCACTGTCTGACAAAGTTAGCTAGAGATGTCCTCTACTGTGGGGCCTTGACTCGTCGGGTTTGCGGTGTTCGTGTCGGAAATTACTCACCATTTGCAGTTATTAAATGATAAAAGTCACAAGAAAAGAAAGAAAATATCAAAAGAACCATCAGGCTGCCGATGCCGCGATGGAATCGTGTGGAAGCTGAGCCATAATTGCAGCTGCAGGAGTTAATAATATCTAATGTTGATGATAGCTCGCTGATACTAGCAGCAGTAATAACAACACCCGGAATGTTTACATTCTGCGCATATCCTGGATTCTTCTTGTCCCCGGTGCCCCCAGGCAGGCAGGCCCTGCAGCGCCACCGTGAGGACGGAGTGAAGCATACATGCACGCGGGATGCGTCTATTCGTTTCCTAACGCATTTATGCTTCCGCGTTCGCGTTTTGCGCTCTGATTGGCCACTGATGTTTCTGGTCGCACCAATCGTGTGACGGCAAGTTCTTTCGCCGGTTAAGCTAAGGCACTCTTTCGAAGTTGGTTACGGTTAGAGTTTGTCTTAGAGAATGGCGATAGAACACCAGCCCTGATTCCAAACTCTAACCTTAACCAACTTCGAAAGAGTCGCCTAAGCTTAACCAGGGGCGTCCATTTGGTATGGCAAGGTATGGCACTCGCCATACCTTGGCAAATAAAAATGTAAAAAAAAAAATAAAATAAAAAAAAAATTTACAATTTTTTATGTTGATTTAGAATTCGAATGTCAACATTATGAACGAAGCTTCGAACTATTCGGTACAGCCCTAGCATGTTTTGATATTGTCAATTATCTCACTTTTACTAGGTGACTTTTACTGTGACTAACTGAAATATGCAAAAAAAAAAAGGAAAATGGACATAGGGACGTTTTTTTTATCAAAGCCAAGGGCAGCAGAGACAAGTGATACAGGGACACAGGTAAGGTCTGGCTTAGTGATTATACTAGTGCAGTTCAGCATTCAGTAACCCATACTTTTTGTGAATGTGTTTTTGATACTACATTCTGTTGAACACACACCTCAAAACCGTACCTAAGGAAAATTGGCTCAATTGCAAGAAAAGTAATAGACAGTTATGATATTACATTCTGCATAATTCGTATACAAAATATTGTGGTTCCCTGCTTTAGTCTGTTGACACATTTCTATACTAAAAATGCTTGTGTAGTCCTGTGTCATACCTAAATGTCATATAACTGAATTGTATAGAAACAACTCACCAAAAGTGACTATTGCACAACTGATTTGACAAAAAAAAATCTACCAAGGGGGGAAACCCCCCCTTCACCCCCCCCCCCGCCCCCCCCCCCCCTCCTCGCCATACCTTGCCTTTTACTGAAAGGACGCCACTGAGCTTCACCAGTGATAAACTAGGCGTTAGGTAGTTTGCTGCTGGTCGAGGCGGAAATGGGCGCGTCACGTGATTGGGCGCACATGTCACATGACCAGAAACGTCAGTGGCCAATCAGATCGCACCAGAAACGGCAGTGGCCAATCAGATTCGCAAAACGCGAACGCGGAAGCATAAATGCGTTAGGAAACGAATACACGCATACATTTGTATATTGCATTTGTATATTAAAAAAATAATGATATATTCTTTTGCTGTTTTTTTTTCTTTTGTCTGATTGATTGAATTGATTGATTGATTGAAAATTGTATTAACAGATTGCAGAATGGGTACAATACAGTACAGCTCAATACACACAATTGTTAAGGGGATGCAGACCAGAGAAAGACTTTCGTCTTGTTTTTTACATCAGGGTCCCCCATTTTCAATTCATCATAACATATATGGCACACACGACATACAGATAGACAGTACTGCTACATCTATACATTTATGACATACCAGATTTGCAAATACATCATATGAATTGAATTGAAACTCATTGAATTGTCAATGAGTTTATGTCAGAAAAACACACACATATATATATATATATATATATATATATATATATATATATATATATATATATATATATATATATATATATATATATATATTAGGGCTGTCAAAATTAATGCTTTAACTCTGGAGATAAATTTAAATTTATTAAAGCATTAAAATAAATTAATCTAGATTAATCTATGGAGTGAAAAATCTTCAATTATAGCGCCGCTGATATAAGAAAGAGGTCTAGCTCAGTCAATGTTGATGGTTTTGTTGAACATTTGTAATAATTAATTTAGGACCTGCTCAGAGGTCATCAATCGGCACACATGCGATGCATGCATGCAATTCGTATCTGCGATTAACCCATCCCGTCGTCCTTCCCCCCCAAGGGCAGCCGGGAGCAGACAGGCGTCAACGTGAGCCACACCAGGGGACCAATCAAAGTGCTCCTGTCCGTCTTCGTCAAGGACGCCACAGCGTTAGAGATCTATTGTTGTGCATGTTTTTCCATTGGGTTTATCTTATCAGGGGGGAAACCCTTGCGAGCACGGGGAGAACATGCAAACTCCACACAGAAAGGCCTGGGAGATACCCCACCTGAGTACCTGGCATCATGGAAACCTGGTCCCCAAGCGGGAATCGAACCTGGCCTGGACCTTCTTGCTGTGAGGCGACAGTGTTAACCACTACACCACCGTGCCGCTGTATTTCACAGGAGAGAAACTGTATTCAAAGAAAGCTATTAAAATAGTCTTTGAATCTAAATATACTTTCTTTGTGTTGATTTTACATTAATTCCATGATTTTACTCAAGTAAATATCTGTTACAAGCTTCGGTCTTATGTAGAAAAATGCTATTTTTTATCTAGATTAATCTAGATTAATTACAGAAAATTGTGAGATTAATTAGTAAAAAAAATAATGTAATCAATTGACAGCACTAATATATAATATATAAATTGAACTGTTTATTGGAATGAAAAAGTATTGTACCGTGGAGTAATAGCCACCGGAAATAGAATGTCGTCACTTCCTGTAGCTTCTGCTACAGCTATGCCGTTACGAGTTCTGTAGCTGCCCGTGAAGGTTTGTGATATTTGTCAGAAAATACAGGGTTATTAACTTAATGCATGTACAGATCGACTTATTATATAACCATTTACGTTAAGCACGCATTTTTAGTGCCACTATATGAAATTGGCCAGCCTGTAATTCAACGCAACAATTCTGGAGCGATGTTTAGCTAGCAGCAGAATTAGCAGAGCTAGTTTAGCTTAGCATGCGGGCTAACGTTAAGCTCCAGATACCGAATGAAAGGTGATCGTTAGCTTCACTTGCCACATATATCGCCCCATCAAATGATCTCACCCCCAAAATCCAGCAGCAAATAACCACATATCGGCAAGAAGAAAATAGCATTTTGAGCCACCCAGAGAGCCTCTATTGATCAAAGTTGATTATTAGCCGAGGTTGCTTGGGTATAACTGTCACGATCAAACGAATAGATTCTCTGCAGGATCTCTCCACGGACGTTAAATGGGGGGACCCTGATGTAAACAAGACGAAAGTCTTTCTCTGGTCTGCGTCCCCTTAACAATTGTGTGTATTGAGCTGTACTGTATTGTACCAATTCTGCAATCTGTTAATAAAGTTTTCAATCAATCAATCAGACTTAACTCAATCATGTTAAACTGCCGTTGTTGCTCTTTTCATTGCAGAAGTAATGATGTCGAGTGCCGGGGGCGGGAAGCGGCCCTCAGGTGGGGGGGACAGCCCCCCTGGTCCACCTGAGAAGAAGGGCAAGAAGGAAGAGAACAAGACCACCACCACCCTGATCGAGCCCATACGCATCGGAGGAGTGTCCTCCACGGTTAGTTCCTCCAAGATACTCTGCCTGGATCTTCTCTCCAAGTCAACTTCAGTGGCACAACCACAGTTGTGCTCTCTTTTATCCCCCTACCTACTCTTACTAGTTATACTGCTGGCCAGTATGACTTACTACCATAGTGCCTTTACACCTGTATCACTGTACAATATTATTAATACTACAACTCTGTACATACAGCGGATTAGCACTGTTACTCAGCAGTACTCATTTATATATTTTATACCCAGTTTAATCACCTGTACATTGTATATTACTATTGCACACTTTACTGTTACATTCACACTCTGGTTTGATGCCAAACTAGTTATTTCCGTCCCCCGTCCTGTGTGTTTCCTGCAGGAGGAGATGGACATGAAGGTGATCCAGTTCAAGAACAAGAAGCTGTGCGAGAGGATGGAGCAGCGGCAGACGATGGAGGACGAGCTGCGGGAGAAGATCGAGAAGCTGGAGAAGAGACAGGCCACCGACGACACCACGCTGCTGATAGTCAACCGCTACTGGACCCAGGTACTGCTGATGGGCAACCGATAGTCGACCGACGATAGTTGTGGAGCCTGATGGCCGCTGGTACAATGGACTGGCCAAGGCGGCTAGTGTTGTGTCGGGGGGGGGGGGGGGGGGGGACTGAACGGGCTTCTCGTCTTGACCAGCTCATCGTAGAGGGGGTGGGAGGGATTCTCCAGGATAGCAGCCAGCTTCCTTCTCATCCTCCTCTCCGCCACCACCTCTAGTCTGACCAGCTCGACTCTCACCACGGAGCAAGCCTTGCTCACCAGCTTGTTCAGTTTGTTGGTGTCCCTTGAGTAACTTAATGTAGCGCCCCCCCCACCCCCCAGCATACCATTACCACAGCATAGAAGAGGGTGCTGGCTACTACAGGCTGGTAGAACGACTGCAGCAGTCTATTGCACACATTGAAGGACCGAAGTCTCCTCAGGAAGAACAGCCTGCTCTGTCTCTTCCTGAAGTGGGCTTCTGTGTTGTCCGACCAGTCAAATTTATTGTTTAGGTGTACTCCAAGGAACTTGTATGTCTCCAACATCTCCAACTCATCCCCTCGGATGGTGATGGGAATTGGGGGGGGGGGGGCTCTTCTTGCCTCTCCGGAAGTCCACCACCCATTCTTGGTCTTGCTGATGTTGAGTTGGAGGTTTTTGCTGTCGCTCCCTCCACCCCACAAAGCTCTCCACCAGGGCTCTATACTCGTCCTGTGCCTGTTGAGGTCTTGGTATTCAGTTTATAACATCCTGTAGGAAGAATTGCACAATCTTGAGTTAACACAGGCTGTACAAACAATACATTCAATAAATGCATTGTCCAAATATTATGCTGCTGGCCAGTATGACTTACTAACATAGTGTCTTTATACCTGTATCACTGTGTACATATTAATACTACAACTCTGTACATGCATCTGATTAGCACTAGTACTCAGTAGTACACTACACATTTATATATTTTATACCCAGTTTAATCACCTGTACATTGTCTATTCCTATTGCACTTTACTGTTACATTTGCACTCTGGTTGGATGCCAAACCTCTGTTTGTTGTACTTGTGCTGTATGATGACCATACGTTTTAATGTAATGTAATGTAATCTAATCCTCCTCTTCTGGTCTCTAATTTACAGTTGGATGAGAATGTTCACATCCTGCGTCAACGCATTGAGCCTAAAGATGCTCCAAAACCTGCCTCGTCCCACGCCCTCCTCCCTGACCCCACCCCGATGGAGCAGGACAGGATGCTGTCGCCTCCGCCAGTGCCTGGCGCGCCTCCTCCGCTCCCAGAGGAGGAGCAGTCGGGTCAGCAGCAGCCACGTCCTCCTGGCGGCCTGGAAGAAACGCCAACACCCAAAGAGCCTCCACACGTGTCGGCAACAGGTAAAACACTCACAGAGAGCCTCCACACACATCAGCACCAGGTAAAACACTCGCAGAGAGCCTCCACACACATCAGCACCAGGTAAAACACTCACAGAGAGCCTCCACACACATCAGCACCAGGTAAAACACTCACAGAGAGCCTCCACACACAACAGCACCAGGTAAAACACACACAGAGAGCCTCCACACACATCAGCACCAGGTAAAACACTCACAGAGAGCCTCCACACACATCAGCACCAGGTAAAACACTCACAGAGAGCCTTCACACACATCAGCACCAGGTAAAACACACACAGAGAGCCTCCACACACATCAGCACCAGGTAAAACACACACAGAGAGCCTCCACACACATCAGCACCAGGTAAAACACACACAGAGAGCCTCCACACACATCAGCACCAGGTAAAACACACACAGAGAGCCTCCACACACATCAGCACCAGGTAAAACACACACAGAGAGCCTCCACACACATCAGCACCAGGTAAAACACTCGCAGAGAGCCTCCACACACATCAGCACCAGGTAAAACACACACAGAGAGCCTCCACACACATCAGCACCAGGTAAAACACACACAGAGAGCCTCCACACACATCAGCACCAGGTAAAACACTCACAGAGAGCCTTCACACACATCAGCACCAGGTAAAACACTCACAGAGAGCCTTCACACACATCAGCACCAGGTAAAACACTCGCAGAGAGCCTCCACACACATCAGCACCAGGTAAAACACTCACAGAGAGCCTTCACACACATCAGCACCAGGTAAAACACTCACAGAGAGCCTTCACACACATCAGCACCAGGTAAAACACTCGCAGAGAGCCTCCACACACATCAGCACCAGGTAAAACACACACAGAGAGCCTCCACACACATCAGCACCAGGTAAAACACACACAGAGAGCCTCCACTCTTAACCCCTAATTGCTCCTGATGAGCAGGTTGGCACCTAGCATGGTTGCCTCTTCTGTCGGTGAATGGGTAAAATGTGAGGAACAAATTGTAAAGCGCTTTGGATAAAATCGCTATATAAATGCACCATTTACATCTCTGGCAGCTAAGGGTAAGTGGTATTGTCATCAAACCGTGTCGATCTTGAGTGTTACACTCTTGAGTGCATAGTAGTACAGACATATTGGCATGATGGGTAGTAGTATGAGTATAGTAGTAAGGTACCTAATAGTACAGACGGTAAGAAGATCTAGTTACTTTGAAGACGTGTGTCTTTCTCAGAGTGACTGGATTAATCCGTCTTGTTCTTGGAAGAGGTAGTTAGCGGCTGGCCACCCGTAGCTCGTCTGTTTTTAGCCCGGCTGCTAGGTGCCAGCGCTGCCACGAGTAACGTACCCGGACTGGCGGCTAGGTGCCAGCACTGCCACGAGTAACGTACCCGGACTGGCGGCTAGGTGCCAGCGCTGCCACGAGTAACATACCCGGACTGGCGGCTAGGTGCCAGCGCTGCCACAAGTAACGTACCCGGACTGGCGGCTAGGTGCCAGCGCTGCCACAAGTAACGTACCCGGACTGGCGGCTAGGTGCCAGCGCTGCCACAAGTAACGTACCCGGACTGGCGGCTAGGTGCCAGCGCTGCCACAAGTAACGTACCCGGACTGGCGGCTAGGTGCCAGCGCTGCCACAAGTAACGTACCCGGACTGGCGGCTAGCACGTCTGACTAAGAGACCCGTGAGGTTCCCCACAGGTTGTTAACACTTTCACTACCACACTACCAAAATGGTTAACCCTTTCACTGCGAGAATACAGAAGGTTAACCCTTTCACTGCCACGCGACAAAGGCTTAACCCTTTCACAACCACACTACAGAAGGTTAACCCTTCCTGGTAGTGAAAGGGTTAAGGGTATTTGTGGAGAGTGTTGAGGAGTAGCAGCATCTATCCTGTAATACGATAAGAACTTCTTGGGCGTGAACTCGCAAACCTCTCGTGAACCTCTACGCTGAGCACAAATTACACAAGATTCTTCGTGTTAAAGATTTAGCGGTTTATAGTTTTATTACTTGTTAAATGTGTTCGTTCTTAATTTCTTTTTCTTTTTCTAGGCTCTATTAAACCAGCACTGTAAGTTACTGTAACCTTTTCATGAACAAATCTTTTGTATACTTATTTGGCTAACGCTAACTCATGGAGACACTTGCTGTCTTTTACTATTATGTACTTTGCAACTATGTCTATACTACTATTTTACTATGTTTATACTACCGACTACTATGTACTATGCTACTATGCCTATACTACTACCTACTATGCTAATATGTCTACACACTACTATGCACTCAGTTCAAGTTCGACACTGTTTGATGAACAATATCACTGACCCTTAGCTGCCAGTTGTTCCCTTCCTGCTGACCTGTTGTACACAACTTGTAAGTCGCTTTGGATAAAAGCGTTCAGCTAAATGACTAAATGTAAACATGAGGATGTCACACTTTCAACCAGTCGTGCTGCCTCTGTTCTGTCTGTTCTATTAATACCTCCACGTTCTGTCCTTTATTTAATTTTTTCATATTTTTATTAGAAGTTAGGCACAATATCAGTGTCAGTTCACATCTGTATGTAGATCTCTAGCTTATTCAGGTGCCCAGCTGCCCCGCTTCCCACTCCGCCCCTCAGATTGTCCTCGCCTCCAAAATATTCACTGGCCTCTCATTGAAAATTAATTACCGCTCCCCGTGTGAAACGGCTGTTACATTTTTCAAACAGTCCAAGGTATTGAATAGCCCACTCTCACTGCCAAAAATAAACCCAGCGGAGTTGCGGAGTTATGCCTGTCGAGCACACCCTTCTCATTGATCTGGTGAGTCAATCGCACATTGTGTGAGCTGATGTGCAAATAACATATGCGAGAGGACTTTTACAAGGCTAAATAAAGAGCAAATGTATTGACAACTCTTGTTATATAATATATGCCTCTTTATTTATATATATGTAGCAGGCTTACAAACATGGCAAAACAAATGTGAGAGCGCGCTGTCCCTGGTGCTAGAGGGGGTACTCAGCTGTCCCTGGTGCTAGAGGGGGTACTCGGCTGTCCCTGGTGCTAGAGGGGGTACTCGGCTGTCCCTGGTGCTAGAGGGGGTACTCGGCTGTCCCTGGTGCTAGAGGGGGTACTCGGCTGGTCCTGGTGCTAGAGGGGGTACTCGGCTGGTCCTGGTGCTAGAGGGGGTACTCGGCTGGTCCTGGTGCTAGAGGGGGTACGGGACTTTAAAACGTTTGGGAACCACTGGTCTATAGATAGGAGACCATCGTATATCCTAGCTATTTGTGTTCTTTGGAATGGGTCATACTGGAGGAACCTCTCCCATATTTGAGTTGGAGGTAGCTGGGGAAAGTTTGAAAATAGTGATTGAACACAAATGTCTGACTTGGAAATACCGGAAGAGATGGGAGGTGGGGAGATTAAATGTAGCTGACAGATCGGCAAAACTACAGACGATATCATCGTGCCAGATTGAAAAACCTGATTCCGAGAGTGACGGTTTAAATAGGTGGTGGTTCCTCAATAACGGACTTGAGGTGGATGGAAGGGTACATTTAAAGTGACTTCTGAATTGGTACCAGATCTTTTGAGAGTGGAATGAACCACCGGGTTCCGTGTAAAGCCAGAGGGGTTGGTTGGCAATAGTGAAGGTAAGTAGAGCTGGCAGTGAAGATGGAAGTACAGGATTTTGATTCAAACTCACACCAAAGTGGAATTGCTGATGCATACCATACCAGTTAGGGGTGGGAATCACCAGAGGCCTCACGATACGATACTATCACACGATACTTGAGTCACGATACGATAGTATTGCGATACTAAATATATTGCGATATGCTGAGTATTGCGATATTAATATTGCGATTTATTACCTTTTTTCAACTACAAAGTAAAACTTTGTCAACATGTTTTATCTAATCAAATAAAGTTCAGTCTGTTCATCTCACTTCAATAATTTTTTATTTAAATTCTTTCTATTTCTAATTTCTCTGTTTTTCTCCCCGTCCCAATTTAGTCGTTGTGCCAATTCCCCCCCTCCCCTACCTGGCTGCTGTATGCATGTTCTCCTACGAGTCGGTACAAGGGCGTCCCGAGTCGATCGTACGCTTTCTCCGATACGTGCGGCGACAGCCAGTGACGTCTTTTTCACTTGGCAGCGAGGACTCTCATTTGGTGAAGTGTAACGCGTGGGAGGGCACGCTATCTCCACCAAGTCCTGCCCCCGCTGAGCAAGCGCCGAGACCTGACCTGTAGGCGTCGCTGTCCACAACGCCAGATTCCCACCCACCAGCTTCCCACCCCCTAATACTGCCAATTGTATTAGTATGAACGACCAGCCAAGCTGGTAGCAACGCCGAGAGCTGGGCTCGAACCCAGCATCTCCTGCGTTGGTGACGAGCGCAATCTCCGCTACGCCACCTGACCGCCCACTTCAATCATTTTTATTGCACAACATGGCATTTTCTCAAGCAGACAGATGTCAACACTGTAATCCGTGTTGCATGTACCTGACAAACTGAACTGTTTGTATTACAGTCATATTCCAACTTAACTGAATGCACACGTGTGTGAGGACTACTGTACTATTACAGGTATTGAAATGAACAATGCAACTTCCTTATACAAAAAAAATAAAAATACAAAAAACTTTTTTTTTAAATATATATTAAATAAACAAATAAATAATTAAATATCGATACTTGGCGTCCCTGTATCGATACAGTATCGCCACGCAAAGTATCGTGATACTACTACGTATAGATATTTCCCCCCACCACTGATACCAGTAGGACATCTTATGAATATGTGCAGCTCAATTATACCATTGAAAATATGGTAAGGACAACCCTCCACTTAACTTGCACCTTTGAGGTACAGATGTACGGACCCTGGGTGCTTGACCACTCCAAAGGAAAGCCAGAGATTGTTTGATAAATATTTTTGAAGAATCTTTTGGTCCGAAAAATGGGAAGACATTGAAATAGAAATAAAAACGTTCATTTTAATCGCGTTGATTCTTCCAAATTAATGATGAGGGTAAAACGTTCCCGTCTCTGAAGGTCAGCTTTAAGATTAGATACTAAGGGGGAGACATTGGCAGAAAAAATAGATGAGATAGTTGTGGTTACATTTATCCCTAGATATTTAAAGCCAGAACAGAAGGACTCATTTTAAAGGGAATATCAGATTGTGTCAATTTTAGTCCTGACTGATCGATAGGATAACATTTGCTCTTGGAGATATTCACTTTGTAGCCTGAAAATGAGCCAAATCATTTAAGGGAGGCTAGAATAAGAAGGAATCGATGTGCTTGGGTCGGAGACATGCAACAATATATCAAAGTGACCATTTAAATTCCATTCTGACCTCGTTATCCCGTTATATGTCGGGGAAGACCTCTGGTATATTGATAATGGCTCGATTGCGTGCAGACAGCGGACAGCCTTGACGATTACCACGCGACAATGAGAAGACATTTTATTGTATGACGTTGGTGCGAATACTAGCTTGTGGTGAAGTATAAAGAAGGCGTATCCATGAAATAAAAACGTTTCCTAGTCCAAATCTGCCCAACACCTCAAAACAAATAGTTAAACTCCACGTCCTTTCTCTCTGTGTCAGTGGTGGAGCTCATGCAGCTCTACAAACACGCACACACACACAATAGGGCTGCTCGATTATTATATAATCATGATTTCTTTTATTGATATTGACATCACGATTATTAAAGACGATTACTCACTGATTTGAGAACATCACACGATGACGACAGAATTAGTTTGACCATGCCTTCTTGACCAAAGGCTTCTACAAGTTACCAAAGATGTTTCAAAATAACTGGAGAAACGTGTCGTGGTTCCCCCCTCCCTCTCTGAAACTACTGTTAGAGGGTGGGGGGCAGCTGTGAAGGAAGGGTGCGCTGCGTTTACAACAAGACAAAAACGAGATGCGTCACAATAGTCGTTTTATTTTCTCGATTAATCTTGTTTTCATGATCGTGGGAAGACGACATCATAATTGAAATCGAAACTTGATTAATCGCCCAGACCACACACAGACAGACACACACACACACACAGTGATTGGGGGAGATAACGTGTGTTACTCCAGGGAGGCTGTTTTTCCCAAACGACTGCAGGATTCCAGCCAGAGAGTTTGGAAGAATAAATGGGACTTGGTTTCAAAGCCACATTCCGCAGCTCTGGTGTGGGAACATATTTGGGTTTGAGCTGAATGAGAGAGAGGAGGAGAGCCCGTTAACGTGGAGGAGAGCCGCTCCTCCTCCTCCATCATCATCATCCTTCAGTGGCTTCTCCCTCTGCTCCCCTCCTTCTGCTCTTCAAAATAATCCACTGTAGACTGTTGTAGACTGTGGTGTAGACCGTGGTGTAGACCAGGGGTTCTCGAGCTTTTTTATACCGCGACCCCATTTTATTTAGGATTGTTTTTGGGGACCCCAAATTTCAACATGGAAATGAACGCGTAATTTCAACATGGAATTAAGGAATATCAAAATAAAAGCACACGTTGTTGAACTCGATCATGTATATTTATTAGAAAAATGTATTACAGCACTGTTATCAATACACATTTATAAAACAAGGCATATTTAGCCAGAATTTGTTGCCAGAACATTAAAAAAAAAAAAAAAAATTACTTGCCGATGCATGGCCCCACTGTCACCTACCCACGACCCCAATTTGGGTCGCAACCCGTAGTTTGAGAACCACTGGTGTAGACCATGGTGTAGACTGTGGTGTGTAGACTGCTGTAGACTGCTGTATATATCCTCGACTGAGGATAACTCTTTTCTTAGACTACAAAGTTACCAGTTGCCTTCCAGTCGGAGAGGAACATTATTACATTAAATGGGGAATGGTGCATTTATAGAGCTTTTTATCCAAAGCGCTTTACAACTCATTCACTCACACATTCACACACAGACTGTGGAGGCGATCATGCAAGGTGCCAACCTGCATCGTGTCAAAGTGTCCTTGAGCGAGACACTTAATCCCTAATTGCTCCCGATGAGCAGGTTGGCACCTCGCATGGTCGCCGTCGGTGTGTGAACGTGTGAGTGAATGTGAGGCACAAGTTGTAAAGCGCTTTGGATACAAATAAAAGCTGTTAATATAATAAATGCAGTCCATTTACCATCCCGTCAGGGAGGCACAGAACATTATTAAATTAGTACAGTAGCATAGGGCTGGGCGATATGACCAAAAACGTTATCGCGATAAAATTATAAAATTATTTTCATATAATTCGATATCGATAATTATCGTCGATATAATGTCCGTCAAGTTTAATTAACTTCTTATGCTGCTGCGAATGTCTCAAGTCGAGTTGATGTCGTCATCAGTCTGCGCACGTTAGCCGACAAGCGGAGTATCTCATGACAATAAATATGACACTAAAATACTCTCTTCCGCCACAATATATTGAAACGACGTCCACTGTATATCCCACACTACCATAAACGTGGCCTCAGAATTCAAAACACACACATACTCGGCACGTAAATATATAAAACAGTGCCGTGCAAGCTAGTTATCCTAGCCAGCCTGTTGGTTCTAAGCGGAGTATTCCATGACAATGTGCTAAATATGACACTAAAATACTCTCTTCCGCCACAATATATTGAAACGACGTCCACTGTATATCCCACACTACCATAAACGTGGCCTCAGAATTCAAAACACACACATACTCGGCACGTAAATATATAAAACAATGCCGTGCAAGCTAATTAGCCTAGCAAGCCTTGTTGTTGAGTGAGTCCTACCTCCTTCCGGGTCTCGGCCATCTCCTTCACTGATTGGTTGTTAGCTGTTGTGCGTAAGCACGTCATCACGTAACGCTGGTTGTTGTTAGCGAGTGTGCTGAGCCGAGGCTGAACGGAGCCAAGCTTGGAAAATCGATATATCGAAACTTTGCGACCACGTTTCATGTTTATTTCGAGGAAATAATTTATCGCGATAGTTATCGTTATCGTTTTATCGCCCAGCCCTACAGTAGCATGTAGATATATGCCTGGCATGTTGGATGAACGATACCCCAATATGTCAAAATATTATTTTTTTTAAATAAATTACATGACTGCATCTTTGTTTTAATGAACCATTTGATTTCACGCCCACACTCACAAGTGCTGCTATGTCAGATATGAACTTCCTTTGGAGCTAAATGAAGTATGATGCTCACATTATAATTATGAGTGGCATACAAGGGTTTTACAATAACAATTATTTCATTTATTGCGATTATTTCCGGGACAATATATCGTCCAGACAAAATTAGTTATCAGTAGGGATGTTCGATATAGGCTTTTTTACCGATATCCGATATACCGATATTGTCCAACTCTTAATTCCCCCCCCCCCAAAACATTATGCATACTTTTCACAATAAATAAAATAAGAATTTGTTCTTACTTGCTTGCCTGGGTAAATAGAGGTTAAATAAATGTAAAAAAATATATATATATATATTTTTTGAAAACCGCTACAGATATTTTCCGATATTACATTTTAATGCCAATATCGGCCGATAATATCGGACATCCCTAGTTATCAGCACTTCTGATGAGGCATTTCAGGAAATATAATTGCGGTGCGACTATCTGATAGTGCAGTGGCCCCCCCACAAATAAACCTATTGGAAACCTATGGGAAACTAGACGTGGGATGTAAAATGTGCTGTATTCTCTCATTGGTGCTGATCAGGAAGAGTTCGTTGACGTTTTAATCGGCTCAAAATGCAAAGAAATCTCTCAGCTGGAACTGAAACTAGTTGAATTTCAGGGCTTTTCTCCAGGATTTACAAACACAATGCTGCTGAGTTGGTAGGAGGTGGTTTGATCGTTTGGAGGCAAAAAGATTTGCAATAAAGAAGCCGTTTACTGTAATTTCCTGCAATTTATAACATAATTTCGATAAAATATCAAACACAAGGGTACGTTCCGAACAAGTTATTTAAGTAAAGTGTGTATAAATTACATGCTTTTGTAGGGATTCATACAGAAGCTGGTGAAGTATAAACAGGTTGTCATAAACGGGTTGTTATAAATGGGTGATTATAAACAGGTGATTATAAACAGGTTATTAGAAACGGGTTATTATTAATGGTTTATTAGAAACAGGTTATTATTAATGGGTTATTAGAAACAGGTTATTATTAATGGGTTATTAGAAAACAGGTTATTATTAATGGTTTATTAGAAAACAGGTCTTATTAAGATCTTATCTCTTACCTTGTTTTTATCTCCATGGTAACCTGATCTCCCGCCCCCTGCAGGTGCCTCGCCCCCTCCGGCCAGCGACAACACCAAGGCCTTCCTGGCCACGCTGGACCACAGCAGCGAGGAGGAGCTCAGCCTGCAGCTGCAGGACCGCATGCTGTTCAGCAAGGAGGCCGTGGCGCGCATGGTGTGTGTGTTCGACCGGCTGCACGGACACATCCAGCACCTCTGCAGCCAGGTGCAGGCAGCAGGTAACCATGGAGACGCACGCTTCTCACTTCAAACCTTTATTTAACACATTGGGGCGCCAGAGGTCGCTGTGGGCGTATGGCCGTGTGTGCCAGCGCTGTAATGAACGGGGGGTACATGCCGGCGTTTGCAGTGCTAAAACTATATTATAGCTATGGATCTAATAATATAGTCGATTGTCATTGAGTTTCTTCCGGTCAACATGCAAAAAAACAGATCATTCTTTCATCAATACATTCCCGTTTTATACCGTGGTGAATATGAGTATAGTTTTAGAGTAATTCTGTGTAATCCCAGGAAACGCTGCTAAACAGCGTTTTTTTTATTTCATTTCATTAGGAAGCGTGCCATTCCTCGGTTGGATCAACAATCGATCTGAAATAAACGCTAGATTATCGGTATTATGTTTCATCATGCATGCATGAAATGGTGGGGGTGTGGGGGGGTTTAATGCTTCGATCTTCACCAACGGCATACGTTGTGGAGTAACGTTACAGGACACACGGATCACAGTAAAGGCATGCTCGGATCAACGCAAGATTGATAACATATAGCACTTACCTTGACTAGGATGTACTGCAAAAAGAATAATCCAATTATCTGATCGCCATTCCAAGTATTGATCTCGATCGTGTTGCCAAGATAATCCACGAAAATACATGAATCCACGGTGCTTGATTCTCCCCAATCCATGTGTTATAAAGGTTGCTACTGCCCGAGTAGGAAAACCCGGACTGGATTTGTTAGATCAACATACAGGCTGAGCCAGAGAGAATCCAATGATGTGCAATAGCGGCCGCAAGGCGTTAGGCGGCGGTATTGGACGTTTGCGATCTCAGACCCATTCAGGACAGCCTGCACAGGCCGCCCCAATGAATTATCAATGGCAATAGCTAATAAAAGAAATAACGATTCAGAAGCTGGTTAATCAGTGATTGGCACTCAACCGTCGGGCGCCAGAAACGTGTTTATCCGTGAACGGCACTGAAAGTGTTAAACTCCCTCGTTTACGGTCACGCTTGTTTTTCTCGGCTCCTCAACCATAGTAGATTTGTAAACATAATACACAACGTATATTCTTATACAAACTATAAACTAACTATAAACTAAACTATAAACTAGATATAATACACAACATATATTCTATATACAAACTATAACTATAGCTATAAATATAAACTAACTATAAACTAGATTAGCTATAAATAAACTATAAACTAGACATAATACACAACGTATATTCTTTCTATACAAACTATAACTTTAAACTATGACTATAAATATAAACTAACTATAAACTAGATGAGCTATAAATAAACTAAACGATAAATTAGACTTAATACAGAACGTATAGTCTTTCTATACAAACTATAACTATAAACTGACTATAAATATAAACTAACTATAAACTAGATTAGCTATAAATAAACTAAACTAGAAACTAGACATAATACACAACGTATATTATTTCTATACAAACTATAACTATAAACTATGACTATAAATATAAACTATAACTATAAACTAGATTAGCTATAAATAAACTATAAACTAGACATAAAACACAATGTATATTCTTCCTATACAAACTATAAACTATGACTATAAATATAAACTACTATAACTAGCTATAATATATGCTAAACTTGATTAGCTATAAATAAACGAGACATAATACACAATGTATTTTCTATTACAAACTATACAATACAAGGTAGGTATATGTTTTTTTTACAAGGTAAAAAAAACAGCGGATAAATAAAATGTATTCTACTGTGTGTGTGTGTGTGTGTGTAAAATAAGTGTGCTTGTGTGATGTTTAAGTCACTTAAGAGTCTGGCCGTCAGTAGTCTGTTTGCCCCGGTGGAAGTAGCTGTTCAGTGTCCTCTTGGATGTGGACCTGAGACTGTGGTACCGTCTGCCAGACGGCATGAGCTCAAACTGTTTGTGGTTTGGGTGGCTGGGGTCTTGCAGGATTCTGTGTGCCTTGCTGACGCACCGCTCTGAATTTATGGTCTTCTATGGTGGGTAGCTTGCACCCGCTGATTTTTTCGGCAGTCTGTACTACTCTCTCCAGTTGTTCGGCAGTTGTTCTGGTTGGCGTTTCCAAACCATGCGGTAGTGCATACAAAGATTAGCCAAATAAATATAATAAAATATATATATGTGTATGTATGTACAGTATATATAAAATGTAATGACCAGTATCATATATTTGCAAAGGTAATGAGCAATAGAGTTTACAGAATGAGACTAAACAAACGACACCCAAGCTTGACATGGAGCAGGCCAAAGTTAGATGTGATCTTGTCTGGCAGCTCTTATCAGGCCAGTATGTAACGGAGTGCAGGTTTCTGTTTTGCATTTGAATGGCTCCTTCTCTGCAGCAGGTTCCAGCGCGTACAGAACATGCATAAAAACTGACTTTTTCAAACCTTTTACAGTATTTAGACTCTAAAGGCAACTGAGACGCCGGTTCTTCACACATATCCGTGCCATGTTCTCCCACACCGCCTCACTGGAGACGGGAGAGGAAGGTGACATTCGCTTGAGTGTTCCGTTCAGCTCGCTGCGTCTGTGTGTTCATTTAATTTCATTATACATTATACATTTCAAACCTTTATTTAAACCTGAAAGGCAATTGAGGTTTCCCTCATTTACAGTCACGCACGTCGAGTGTACAAATGAGAGTTAAGCATATATATAAAATCACACAGCATATACAATCATAACAATAAAACAACAAGACGAGGCAAAGAGCAAGGATAACAATCAATTAAAACACGTACAACTTGATTATGGAGATCAAGGTTTTAAACTCTGCAACAGAGGGGAGAATCTCAAGCTTTAAGGACTGTTGGAGTTCATTCCATGAGCTAGAGGCATCATAGCAAAATGCAGATTTACCCTGTTCTGAGCAAAATCAGGGGACCTTAATGACACACACAATCATATATACGTGCGCAAATAAACTGGAAGGGAGAATGATGAGACCATAGTTGAGTCGTCAGCATAAAGGGATTCCGCTGCGTTATAGGAAGATAAGTGTCAGAAGTAATAATAATAATAAACTTTATTTGTATAGCACCTTTCATACAAGAAACGCAGCTCAAAGCGCTTCACAGCAGCAAAAAAAAGACATAAAGGCATAAAATGAGCAAAACAGACAAAGTCAAGGTGAGACATGGAACACCATGTCACAGTTCCCCACATTAGGATCCAACATCCCAACAGACCCTGTTCACGGCTTGATCATCACACATAAAACAGACCATTTTAAAACGATAAAAGGGTAGCAGAACCATGCAATAAAAGGGTTAGTCAAATAGAATAGACGGAGTAAAAGGTTCCGACCCGTTGTCTCGCTATCGTCATCCCGCTAGGACAACCCCAATAATATCTGGAGTCAAATTATGCAATTGTGCAGTTCTGAATTACAAAACCTGCCCATTTACAATCTGTAATAAAAGAGTAGAATAGACAATCAAGCAGCGGAGTGTATTAAAAGGCTACGGTGAAGAGGTCTTTAGCTTATTTCTTTTTTTATATATTTAGAGATCTAACCTCCCTAATGTCCATAGGTTAGGGGTTCCATATGACAGGAGTAGTGTTGGTCTCCTGGTGTCAAACAACTTCATTGAGAACGTTGGCACTGCGGCCCGTGGTCAGCTCACCATTCCTGGCTCAAAGCGGAGTCGCTGGCAGCGGCCTGCGAGGTTGGAGCGATGCGGAACACATGGCAGATTTATAGCTGCAGGGTGAGAGAATTGTGAAATCTGTCCATTGGGCCAAGGCATTAACACAATGCTACAATCTGACCATTAGGCCAAGGCATTAACACAATGCTACAATCTGACCATTAGGCCAAGGCATTAACACAATGCTACATTCTGTCCATTGGGCCAAGGCATTAACACAATGCTACATTCTGTCCATTGGGCCAAGGCATTAACACAATGCTACAATCTGTCCATTGGGCCAAGGCATTAACACAATGCTACAATCTGTCCATTGGGCCAAGGCATTAACACAATGCTACAATCTGTCCATTGGGCCAAGGCATTAACACAATGCTACAATCTGACCATTATGCCAAGGCATTAACACAATGCTACAATCTGACCATTAGGCCAAGGCATTAACACAATGCTACAATCTGTCCATTGGGCCAAGGCATTAACACAATGCTACATTCTGTCCATTGGGCCAAGGCATTAACACAATGCTACATTCTGTCCATTAGGCCAAAGCATTAACACAATGCTACAATCTGTCCATTGGGCCAAGGCATTAACACAATGCTACATTCTGTCCATTGGGCCAAGGCATTAACACAATGCTACAATCTGTCCATTAGGGCAAGGCATTAACACAATGCTACAATCTGTCCATTAGGCCAAGGCATTAGCACAATGCTACAATCTGTCCATTATGACTACATTAACACAATGCTACAATCTGTCCATTAGGCATTAAGGGCTGTTAGTGGTATTTCTTTTGTTAAAGTGTTATGTGTTAAAGTTAAATAGCTCTACATTCTGACAGCCATCACTGATATATAGTGTCTGGCCAGTAACATGGGTCTCCCAGTCCCTCCTGCTCTGCTGTAAACAGAACATACATTTTCTGGTATCACGTTCCCACTTTATCCAAATATTTTTACTTATTTCAAGAGGTCTTGCCAAGCCTAATTTGCTTACTGCACTGGCAGATTATTGTACATATAAGGAACATAATTGCTTAAAACTAGTTTTTTATTTCTTATTTTTGCAGTGTGGAGTTCTCTGTCCTGATTGGATAAAGTGGGAACAGGATACCAGAACATGTATTCTGTTTACTGCAGAGTGGAGGGACTGGGAGACCCATGTTACTGACCAAACACTCTATATCAGTGATGGCTGTCAGAGTGTAAAGCTATTATTTTAACATGTAGACCACTTCTTTTAACATGTAGCGCACTTATTTTAACAAAGGAAAAATACCACTTACAGCATCTTTAACACAATGCTACAATCTGAAAGTGAATTAAAAAACATGACCATATAATAAGAAAGCGAAGAAGGCGAAAGCTCGACTGGAGAGGAGCTCAGATGACCAGTCCAGACCAGCAGCAGTATGTTTGACTGGAGAGGAGCTCAGAGGACCAGTCCAGACCAGCAGCAGTATGTTTGACTGGAGAGGAGCTCAGAGGACCAGTCCAGACCAGCAACAGTATGTTTGACTGGAGAGGAGCTCAGAGGACCAGTCCAGACCAGCAACAGTATGTTTGACTGGAGAGGAGCTCTGAGGACCAGTCCAGACCAGCAGCAGTGTGTTTGACTGGAGAGGAGCTCTGAGGACCAGTCCAGACCAGCAACAGTATGTTTGACTGGAGAGGAGCTCAGAGGACCAGTCCAGACCAGCAACAGTATGTTTGACTGGAGAGGAGCTCAGAGGACCAGTCCAGACCAGCAGCAGTGTGTTTGACTGGAGAGGAGCTCAGAGGACCAGTCCAGACCAGCAGCAGTATGTTTGACTGGAGAGGAGCTCAGATGACCAGTCCAGATCAGCAACAGTATGTTTGACTGGAGAGGAGCTCAGAGGACCAGTCCAGACCAGCAGCAGTATGTTTGACTGGAGAGGAGCTCGGAGGACCAGTCCAGATCAGCAACAGTATGTTTGACTGGAGAGGAGCTCAGAGGACCAGTCCAGACCAGCAGCAGTATGTTTGACTGGAGAGGAGCTCGGAGGACCAGTCCAGACCAGCAACAGTATGTTTGACTGGAGAGGAGCTCAGATGACCAGACCAGACCAGCAACAGTATGTTTGACTGGAGAGGAGCTCAGAGGACCAGTCCAGACCAGCAGCAGTATGTTTGACTGGAGAGGAGCTCAGAGGACCAGTCCAGACCAGCAGCAGTGTGTTTGACTGGAGAGGAGCTCAGAGGACCAGTCCAGACCAGCAACAGTATGTTTGACTGGAGAGGAGCTCAGAGGACCAGTCCAGACCAGCAGCAGTATGTTTGACTGGAGAGGAGCTCAGAGGACCAGTCCAGACCAGCAGCAGTGTGTTTGACTGGAGAGGAGCTCAGAGGACCAGTCCAGACCAGCAGCAGTATGTTTGTGTGATGCGCTAAATAAGGCTGCAGCTACATTGATCCGTCAATGAACAGATGGAAGAGCTACGGAAGGTATTACTGTCCTTTGGTTTATTTTTTAATTAGAACATAACATCAACTCTGTCCAACAAATGGATGCTAATCTTTGAAAATGTATTAACAACAGACGTAGACGGACAGACACAGCGGATCAATGTAGCCGCATAACGTTAAATATCAACGTAAGCGTTAGGGGTGGGACGATACATCGATCCAGATCGATACATCGATGTAATTATCAACAATCGAATCGGATCGATGCGATGTAATAAGATCGATTCATATCGATACTCTTATTTTGAAAATCCTGTGGCGAGTCTCATATCCGCCCAAGAACAACAGCAGTAGCTCCGTGTGTGTAGATGTTACAGCATTCTCCCTTTCTGTGTGTGTGTGCGCGCGTCTTTGGAAAGACCAGATGAGGTCAGAGGAGTTTGATGTTTAAATGTTATTTAAACATAAACAATATAATACATAATAAATGTAGGCCTATACATGATCATGCAACATCAACAAATTGTTGTAGGAACGGTTTGGGAGAGGGAGGTTGTGAGTTTTGAGTTCCAAAAAATGTAGCTTAAAGTTTAAAGCTCAATATATAAAAACGTGGCACTTTACAGTGAACAGGAGGTCTATTTGTATTAAAAACAATAGATTGATTTTCCTTTAAATGTCTGGAAGAGCTCAAAAATACAAATGTCAAATGATATTTTCATTACCTTTTTTTTGTTGATCTAAATGTTACTGATTGTGTTAAATGGGCATATGATATCATCTCATATCGATCGCAGGCACCTGAATCTAATCGTATCGTATTGTATCGTGAGAGACTTTGTGATATCGGCAAATATCGTATCGTTGTCCAAAGAATCGATATCGTATCGTATCATGATGAAACTGGTGATTCCCACCCCTAGTAAGCGTAACGATATCCAGCGTCATTTTGTAAAATGTCCGGTGTCCAGGCCTCATCCGCTACCTGCTATTTATTTGACCACCGTCTGGGTCAGATAGGGGAGGATGGTGCACCAGGTGGCCCACCTGGCCTGCAGCGCACTGGGGGGGAAACCCTGCGTCGAGTCGGGGGCTGCGAGGGGAACGTTGCGGCCGCATCGCGTTGTTGTTTATCCCTCATTTTACACAACGCTTGACAGCTGTTTATACGCGGCATATTGGGTTTCACATGTGAATGTTGACGCGTCGGTGCCGGTGTACAGCAGGGGCTTTGAGAGACGCCTGTCAGTTAACCTTGCTGTTTGAATCTCTCCCTCCGCCTCGCCAGCGTGTGACGACGACGACAGCCGGGCAGACATCGTTAGTCTGAACCGGACGCTGCTGGAGGAGAACGGTCGGCTGCAGGACATGGCCTCCTTCCTGCAGGGCAGACACCACAAGATGTCCATGGAGGTAGGATGGGCCTCAGCGGTGGGCGCCGTGCCTCCACATGCTTTATAGATCGCTGTGAGAATGACTGAGAGAGGGACGGAGAGAGAGCAAATGAGAAACAAAAACGAACCTTCTTACCTTCTGTACCATTATGTAGATTACTACTATACTTATACTACTACCTATCATGCTAATATTTCTATGCTACTATACTTATACTACTACCTATCATGCTAATATTTCTATACTACTATGCTACTATACTTATACTACTACCTATCATGCTAGTATGTCTATACTACTATGCTACTATACTTATACCACTACCTATCATGCTAATATTTCTATACTACTATGCTACTATACTTGTACTACTACCTATCATGCTAGTATGTCTATACTACTATGCACTCAAGTTCAACACTATTTGACGAACAATGCCACTGACCCTTAGCTGCCAGTAGAGGTAGAGCGGTAATCGGAAGGTTCCCGGTTCGATTCCCGCTCCTCCCGGACAGCGCGTCGGGAGTGTCCTTGACCAAGACACTTAACCCCCAATTGCTCCCGATGAGCAGGTTGGCACCTTGCATGGTTGCCTCCGCCGTCGGTGTGTGAATGGGTGAGTGAATGAATGGGTAAAATGTGAGGAACAACATTGTAAAGCGCTTTGGATAAATGCACCATTTACCGTTTTTAGATGCTCCTACTGACTTGTTGTTCACCATTTAATAAGTCGCTTTGGATAAGAGCGTTCAGCCAGATGACTAAATATAAATGTTTTCCCTGTTCGCACTTCTTCCACACCGACCCAGCCGTCTGTCTGGCAGACTTCCTTGTTGTCTCATGTAGACGTGCTTGTGACCTACGCGTCAGTCTTTCTCCACTTGACTCTCGTCTCACCCCTCCTCCTCCTCCTCCTCCTCCTCCTCCTCCTCCTCCTTCTCCTCCCAGTACAACGAGCTGGTGGACAAGGTGACGAGCTCCGAGACCAAGGTGGTGGAGATGGAGACGACGGTGGAGGACCTCCAGTGGGACATCGAGAAGCTCCGCACCAGGGAACAGAAGCTCAACAAGCACCTGGCCGAGGCCCTGGAACAGGTGTGTGTGTGTGTGTGTGTATGTATGTATATGTGTGTATATGTATATGTGTGTGTGTCTGTGTTGAAAATTGGCTCCCTGTACAGAAATGGATCCAGCATTCCCTTGCACTTTTGGTGAATGTATTTGGTGGTAAACGAATAAAAGAAATTGTAATAAATAAGTAAAAATCTAGCACCCTTAAAATCCACTCTAGTTTAGTGAAAAACGGTGTAACTAATCGATTCCTCGCGCCCATCCCTAGTGTGTGTGTGTTTCTGCGCGTGCTGCTGATGCGTGCGCTGCTGATGCGTGCAGGAATGGGCCTTTAGTAGAAAGAGGATCGTTGAAGCTGTTTTCAATTTTGGACTATGGTGATGTGATTTATAGGCATGCAACACTTCAACACTTAAACCACTGGACTCTGTCTATCATTCTGCTCTCAGATTTATTGCTGGTGAGTGGTGACAGATATGAGATATATTTATTTAATATTATAATTGTAATTTTAATATAATTTTATATAGTATTCATGTATATGTAGGGTTGGGATTTCCCAGATCGAGCACTTGCATGAATTACTCGAGGAGGACTCTGGTAATTGTCTAGGGAAATCTATTTTTAGAACACATCTTAAAGCGCAGCAGCAATAATAAGATATTGTGAGGAGTCACACACCGATTTTTTTATGTCTCGCTCTGCGGACAGAACAACGCACAGCAATATAATATTAATGCGTATTGTTAGTTAAAACTTTATTGTTTCATTGACCATTTGTAATAATGACCTCCACTCTGTCTGCGGCAGGTCTCTACGCTCACGGAGCGGCATGTCTGTATCAATACTCTATGATCGCGACATGTTGGCACAATTTGGAAATGCACAAACCTAATGTTTTGGATAACGCTAAGCTAACAAAACATTTTGCGATAATGCATGTACTATCCATGCTCCAGCTTCCTGCAACGACTCGAGCCTTGCGGGATTTCATAGCGAGATTTTCAACGAGTTTTCTGTTTCAGTGGCACAAATCTTTCGGTGAACGTGGTAACCGGTGGTCAGGGGCGGACCTTCCTACAGGCGATATAGGCGGTCGCCTAGAGCGCCAACCAGAGGGGGGCGCAAAAAAAAAAAAAAAAAAAGTTTTAATTTTTTTTTAATCTTTTTTTTAATCTTTTTTTTTTTTTTTTTTAATTTTTTTTTCTCTGTGCAGTTTTGGCGCCCCCCTCTATATCTGCAACCATTATTTTTACATAAAAAAAATTCTAACATAAGGGAAAATGAGCCAAAAATCTAAAACGGTCGGTCGGTCTGAGCCTCAGCTTTAGGTGTTCACAGTCAGAACATGCTAGAGCGCTGTGCATTGATGGGTATCGGTCAAGTGTTTATAGAATTGATCGTTGAGGAAAGAAAGACTAACGTTAGAGAACTATGAAGAGGCAAAAGCCATAAAAAAAAAATACAAAAAAAAAAAATTACAAAAAAAAAAAAGAAATTTTTTCATATTTATTATGAATAAATATATCGAACACCCTCCAAATCCACTGGAGTTCAGTTGATACGGCGTCAGTAATGGATTCCTCACGCCCCTCCCGCGTGTGTGTGTGTGTGCGTGCATGCTCCTGAGGCGTGCAGGAACGCTCCTCTGTGGGCGGTGAGGCAGCTGAAAGGCATGTTTCTGTGTGGGCCGCCCTGTCGAATTCAGTTTTATTGTTGCCTCTTGTCACATTTACGTACGAAAAGAGCAAAGTTCTTGGGTCTTGCCCCCTCGACCTACAGCAGTCACTGAAATACACAATAGAATACATACGAAGGAAAACACAATAAAAACCAGCATAAAAATAATTTAAGAAAAAGTGAGTGCTGAGAGTGGTGATATAAAAAGTGCAACAGTAGAATAAAATGTACATACAGTACTAAAAAAGACTTAAAATACTATATATATATTTTTTTTAATCCTCTTTCTCCAATTTTTCTGTTTTCTCCCCGTCCCGATTTAGTCGTTGTGCCAATTCCCCCCCCTCCCCTACCTGGTTGTTGTGCGCATGTTCTCCTACTGGTCGGTACAAGGGAACCCTGAAGTCATCCGCACGCTTCCTCCGACACGTGCGGCGACAGCCAGTGACTCTCTTTTCACCTGGCGGCGAGGACTCTCATTGGTGAAGCGTAACGCGTGGGAGGTCACGCTGCCTTCATCAAGTCCTGCCTCCGCTGAGCAGGCGCCCAGACCTGACCTGTAGGCGTCGCTGTCCACAACGCCAGATTCCCACCCATGACTTGCCCTCCCCCCTAACTCAGCCAAACGGGTTAGTATAGCGATCAGCCCAAGCCTCGAGCAATGCTGACTCCGGGAGTCGAGACCGCAGCCTCTTGCATTGGTGACGAGCGCAATCTCCGCTACGCCACCTGACCGCCCAGGGTAAAATCATAATTGTTTAGGTATTGTTCATGAGTCTGATGGCTGGGGTCCTTTATAATCCTCCCGGCCTTGCTGATGCACCGGCCCTGCAGCTGTGTGTACGATGCTGCTCGTCTTCCTCAGTGTTGTCTGTTCTGTTGTGACTGTGTTCTGGAATTTGGATACCATTTTCGATACCACAGGGAAATTTTTTCAATCTTAACACTTTGATTACCAGCCATGCGTTGCGTTTTACCCCTGTTGAATGCCACCACCCACTTCAATGATAGCGTTGTGAACGCATAAACTATGTCTTAAATCATGTGTCTAATCTGGCCGTCGCTTATCAATGACTTGTTTGCAGTCAACATTGTCGAAACGGATTGTTTTTTTAATCGGTTCATTTCCGTTTTATACCATTTTGAAAAACCCTCGTTTTCTTGAAAGTTTCAGGAAAATATAAAGATTCTGTGATAAACACCCTTTACTGGAATATTCTGGAATGCACAAAAAAACGTTGTAATTTTTCTGCCTATTTATGAATCGTTTTCAAATAAACGCTAGATTATCGATAGTATGTGTACTTATGCACGCTAGAGAAGCGAGCATCTCATTTCCTGATCAGCGCACACACACACACACACATATGGCACACGCTGATATCTCTGTGAAAACAGCTCTGATTATCCTAAGACTGGTAAAATAGATTCCTTACCTCAGATCAGATGTTCTCCAAAAAGATTATTCCAATTCCTGATCGCCATTCCAAATATCGATCGCGTTTATTGATTCAGCGCTGGGTACTGGAAATATGTATTCCACGCTGTTTTGCGGCTCTGCAATGACTTGGATCTCTTCGGATGGCTTGCCGGAGAAGTAAAATGAGGAAACTGGATTCCCCCCCCCCCCCCATGTGTTTCATTCAGTCTAATCCAATGGGGTGCAGTACAACAGGGAGTGACGATAGGGGGCGGTATTTTCCCAATGGAGCTTAGAGAGAGTTTGCAGCACTAACGTGAGACTAGATTGATGAAATATGAATTCAATTCGCAACAAAAAAAACGACAAAACGCTATTTGTCGTCGCTGGCACTCGACGGTCGGTCGGCATGAACTAACGACATATAGCGTCGTTGGCACTCAAAGTGTTCAAATGTAAAAAAAAAATAATAATAATAATAATAAATAAACTAGATTTAGCTTTTGTTGCTGGTCGATTCTCCTCAGCTTCTCTCTGGTACTATAAGATAAAAGAAATATAACACTTTTAAAACTAGGGATGCTCGATGTTGGCTTTTTTACCGTTATACCGATATTGTCCAACTCTTAATTTCCGATACCGATATCAACCGATACCGATGTATGCAGGGTTCCCTCCCCCCCCAAAAACTGAATAATTTCAGGTGATTAACATTACATATCTCTTGTCGTGTAATTAACACAACATTATGCATACTTTGACAATACATAAAATAATAATTTGTTCTTACTTGCTTGCCTGGATAAATGAAGGTTAAATAAATGTAAAAATAAAATAAAAATGTATTTTTATTTTTTGAAACCCGATACAGATATTTTCCGATATCACATTTTTATGCCAATATCGGCCGATAATATTGGACATCCCTATTTAAAACCCTTTGTTTCTCTTTAGATCAGACATTTAAAAATAACTAAATTATCTAATCTAATCTTAGAAATTAAGTAAAGTGAATACTACTGGGTGTGGGTGTTAAGCATAACAGCATCTAAGTTCATTTACTTCTGACCATTATAGTCAAAGTATTTTCCTATGAACTGAAACTGATAAGATCACATAAGGCTAGCATCATTGGCGTTCAGTTACAGCTATATTGGCCAACGTTAGCCAGCTATCTAGCCAGCTACTGCACCACAAACTGCCAGCCAGCTAGCTGGCTACCCTTAACTCACAATACAACAGCTATCCAGCCAGCTACTGCACTATGAACTGCCAACTAGCCAGCTGGCCACCCCCAATCTACAACACAACAGTCAGCCAGCCAGTACACAATACGGTCTCAGCCAATCACATCGATTTGTACAGTTAGTCAGCTAGCCACTCCATTGCGAATTAAAAGGTAGCCAGCACAGCCCGTATTAGCTAGCTACAGTAGCTAGGTAGCTAACTATAACCAACGGAAGAACGATAGCTAGTTAGCCAACGCTAGCCAACAGCTGCGACAACGAATGCCAATGATGTTACTTATCACAGGGGTTCCCAAACTTTTCAGGCCGGGGCCCAGAAAATAAGGCGTCAGAGAGCCGCGGCCCAATGCACATCGTCTGGCTTTTTTTTTTTTTTGCTTTTTTGCCAGGCGACCGATTTTTTAAGCCAAATATCACTTCAATCCTATTAAGTTAGTTCAAGTTAGTTATTCATTTATATGTGCTATTTATGAGAGGGCTAACTTGTTGCAAAATAATAATGATAATAATAATAGCCTCATTAAAATACTATTGTTGCTTCGGTTGTTTTCAGCGTTTTATGTGCATAATCTGTTATTTAGTTTGAAATGTTCGTTGAAATAAGTAGATTTTTCGTTTTTGTTTATTTATTAAGTTAATATAAAACTATATAGTCACATTTTAGAATACAATAGAATAGAATTTTAGAATACAACTAGAAACACTGTCCTGGCCTGCTTCTAAGTTCAGTGGCCTGACAAAAAAAAGTAAAATAATTTTTTTTTTTTTTTTTTTTTTTTTTAAATCATCTCGCGGCCCATCCGTGGCTGCTCGCGGCCCACCTTTGGGTCGCGACCCCGACTTTGGGAACCACTGACTTATCAGACGTTGATATTATGAGCTATCAGTAGCTAGCCAGCTAGGTAACGTTAGACAACGCCTCATGTATTAAACTAAAGTGAATAATAATAATAATAATAATAATGCATTTTATTTATAAGGCGCCTTTCAAGGCACTCAAGGTCGCCGTACAACAATTTAAAAACAGTTAATTTACAATCACAATAGTTTACTGGGCCATTTTGTTTAATGCTTCAGTGATGTCGAAAGAGAAGCTGTCACGACAAGTTGCGGAGGCTCTTGCACTCTTGCTATCTTCGAAGCAAATGAGAGGATTTGTTGACAAGACAGGTCTGTGAGGGGGAGGGGCAATGCGTGCACTGCAGCGGCGTGTGTGTGTGTGTCAACAACTTTCTGTAGGAGAGAAGACGGTGAGAAAGTGCAAAAAATGGTATCGATAGTGCAGAAAATATCGATATTGCAGGAAATTAGTATTGAAACTGTTTTAAATATTCAGAATCGATATGTATCGAAAAATCGATATTTTTGACAACACTACTGTGTTCTAACTGTTGTCTTCAGTGTTGTCAAGATACAATACAAGATACAAGCGTTTTATTTGTCACGGCATACAGGTATACAGTGAAATGCGGGGGGTCTGTTGTGACTGTGTTCTAACTTGTCTTCTGTGTTGTCTGTTCTGTTGTGATTGTGTTCTAACTGTTGTCTTCAGTGTTGTCTGTTGTGACTGTGTTCTAACTTGTCTTCTGTGTTGTCTGTTCTGTTGTGACTGTGTTCTAACTGTTGTCTTCAGTGTGGTCTGTTGTGACTGTGTTCTAACTGTTGTCTTCTGTGTTGTCTTCCAGTTGAACTCTGGGTACAGCAGCAGTGGCAGCTCGGGGGCGCTGGCTGGAGGCCAGATCACACTCAATATCCAGAAGGTGAGTGTTCATTACCCATGTGACCTTCTTAACTCAATCAGCGCCGGACCCGATGATAGTCGGGTTAACTCGCCAACCGTTCAGCGCCAGACCAGAGTATAGTCAGGTTTTCGTCGTTATTTCTTTTATTTGATATTTCCATTCATTACAGGCACACGAACATCTGGGTTAACATGGGGAATCATCCTGAGAATGCCAAAGTGCAATACCGGCCGCATCCACCCAGGTGGCAGTATCGAGCACCCTTTGAAACATTATATCTTTGCCTGTGCGTCGATCAAAAGTCTCCGGTCAGATTTCTATTGGTCGGGCAAGGGGGGCGGTTATAACGGTCGGATTGAGAAGCGTGAATTGCTCCCGGTGCATGATGTGTGTCAGATTATGTTGGCGACACGATCAACACCAATACTGGGACTCGTGATCAGATAATATTGGAATATTCTTTTTGGGGTACATCCTAGTGAAGGTAAGGCCTATATGGTATCAATCCTGCTGTGATCCAAGCATGATTTCACTTCGATCACAATATGTGTGTAACGCTACTCCACAACGTGTGCCGTTGGTGACGATCAAAGCATCAAAAAACTACCCCCCCCCCCCCCCCACCCTTTCATGCATTCATGATGAAACATAATACCGATAATATAGATGTGATTTTGAAATAGTAGCGTGTACAGGCGAGAAACGGCAACGTTTCTAGTGAATTGCACGTATTGCTGAATAGCCTCGTTTTCTGGGATTAGACAGGATGTCTCTAAAACTATAGTCATATTCATCACGGTATAAAACGGGAATGTATGGATGAAAAAATTATTTCTTTAACTTTAGTTATAGCCCTTCAAACACTGCCACATATTCCTATATTTTAGAGTGTCTGCCTTTTAACAACACATCACACATATCGCTGTGGCGTCCATTGAGTTAACACATTCCCTGCCACGCAATTTGAGCATCTTATACCATTCTCTGCCAGCACTGTAAGTCTATGGAGATGTTCACCTTCTTTGCAGGGCTATAACTTTTTAAATTGTATTGCTAAATTGACATTACTATGGCCCATTCAACATCGATTATCTATCGTTCAGGATGTAGGAACGTTTTACTTTTTCATTCATACGAAAATACCGTCTAGAATATAAATATGTTTTTATCGTTTTCTGCAGTAATTCCTAGAACATGAGATATAGGCATAAACGCATATATAGATTATCAAATGCCGTTTGTTGCCGATCCACGCTATATAAAAAATTTCAACTGTACATGATCCTAAACGTTATGACTGATCATGCGTGGATGAACGGAGGGGGGGGGGGGGGGGGGGGGTGTTTATAATTCCGTGATCGTCGTTAAATGCTTTATGTAGTCTGGGTGATATATTGATCAGAGCAGTTTGCATGGATAATAATAAACAAACAGGCTGAAAGTAACGTCAGCGTCCTCTTACCGTTGGCCGGTGAGACTGGAGAAAAAATATCCCACTTATTTGACGGCGATCGCCTAAATCCATTTCCGGTTTGTATAATCATAATACACGGCCAAATCGTATAGATTATTGTGTTATGGCAGCGATCGCTACACACGGACGTGTGTCTACAGTCCCGCAACAATATGCGAGTGGCCGGACGCATTTCGGAGACGCACCGAGATCGACTCGGCCATTTCCGGTTTGGCAACTCGCCTATCATCCACCAGGGGGCAGTATTGAAGCGTTGCAGAGTTGTGCCGGCTCACACTGCATCAGACCAGGCTCCGTGAGGGAAATATGAATAACATGGCGAAAAAATGAAATATGATCTCAATAACGTCGTACGCCGTGGATTGGCAGAATTAGCATGAACTTGAAACACGTCGTACAACGTGAATGGCGCAGGATGTGTTAATGATGGAATCGTTTATTATGAACAACAATACAAATAATCAAGAGATAACAAATGATGATAATGAAAGAATTATAATAATAATTAAAGAAATACATGGATAATTTGCTGTGAAAAGAAGTAAGATAAAATAATAAACAAAACCGTATATTTTGTCCAAAAAGGAACAGGGAGAAGCAACATGCTGATCAGGTCCTGCCCCTTATTGCAATAAACCCTTAACAAGTTTTTCAAACGGCGTTTAATTGTTTTCCAACAGAATCATCTGCAAACTAAATCACTTGTCCATCAATCAAGTTTAATATAATCATTACTGTTTAATAAATAATAAGTTATTTTACAATCAATAGGCTACTGTCCATCCAGTATCTTTTAGAAAGCAAAAGGTCTCTGCTGACTAGATCAGAACAGGATCTGTAGCAAACAATACTGTCTTTAATGTCGATGTGTCTTTTCTAAGCATGCAATGTTTAGTTCTGCTCCTTTTTTTCTTCTCATCATGACTAGATTATATTCAAATGACGTTGGATGTATTGAGTCGTTTATACCTGTTGTGGTTCTGTGCAGAGTACATAACTGGGTGCATGTGTTGGTGGAGAGCTTTGAGTGCTTAATTGGAGCGAGTCCACGGTAGGTTTACAGTAGAGGCTTTTCCTCCTTCTATACCTGGAGATAAAAATCACACCAATTATGAGAGTTTCTGACTCTGGGGTCGGTTTTGAGAAACATGATTCTGGCTTCGGTGCCGCAGTTCAAAACATTTTTTTTTTTTTTTTTTTTGTCTTTTTCCCCCTCCATTTTCCTCCGATTTTCTCCCATCCCAATGTTAGTCGTATGCCAATTCCCAGTCCCTTCCTGGTCGCTGCGCACTTACCCCCCACAGTCAGATCATCTGGGAGAGTGGAGGCTACCACGTGCTTCCTCCGACACACGTCCAGCCAATCACCGCTTCTTTTCACCTGGCAGCACGGATTCTCATCGAGAGGGCGTAGCGTGTGGGAGGATCACACTATCCCCCTCAAGTCCTATCCGCGCTTAGCAGGCGCCCCGACCGAACTGTAGGAGTCGCTGTTTACAACGACCCGGACCCACCCCGCCAGCTTCTCCCACCCTCTAATACAGCCAATTGTATTAGTGCAGACGGCCAGCCAAGCTGGTGACAACCCCGGAGCTGTGAGCTGGATTCGAACAGGCGAATCCAGCTCACAGCTCCGGGGTTGGTGACGAACGCAATCTCCGCTCGGCCACCTAACCGCCCAGTTCAAAACATTCTTAAAAAAAATATATATATATTATGTTTGTAATTGTAGAGTACATGATACAACAAGATCTATACATCAAGGATAAAAACAGGATAATAAATAAAGTCCTGATTCCTTGAAGATTATTATTGCCACGCGAACTAGAACTAAACTGAACACTATTTTATCCTTTGAAGGCCACCCACTGTTCATTCTTTTTGATGCTCTGCGAAGCTCATTCAGTGATAGGTTGTTGATTCCTCAATGCTCTACTGATCGATTGAGAAGGTCCTTTGTTCCTGCTGCGGTTACATTTTTTAACGAACACCGTTAGCACTGTGTTGTATTGTATCATGTAATTGTTTCTTTCATGTTTGTATATTTGTATTCGCTTTGGTGGCAAACCGTGTTTCCCCTCTGGGATTAAGAAATAAACCATACAAGGGCGGCTACGTGGCGTAGTGGGCAAGGCGCTTGCCACGAAATCTGGAGACGCTGGGCTCGCCTGTTCGAGCCCAGCGCTCCACATTTGCTTTCAGTTTAGCTGGTCGTCCACAGTAATACACATTGGCCGTATTACGGGGAGGGAAACTGAAGGGTGGGGATCGGGCGTTGTGGACAGCGACTCCTACAGGTCGGTTGGTGCGCCTGCGCAGTAGAATCAGGAAGTGTCGGGGGCAGCGTGAGCCTCCCACGCGTTACTCCTCGACACTGAGAGATCGAGCTGCCTTAAAAGGTAAGGCCTTAAAAGGTATTTCATTTGCATAGGTATTATCAAGAAAATATTTTGATGTGCGGCGCTCGCCACTAACGCAGGAGATGCTGGGTCCGAGCCGGCGTTGCTTCCGGCATGGCTGGTCGTTCATACTAATACAATTGGCAGTATTAGGGGGTGGGAAAGCCGGTGGGTGGGGATCGGAACGTTGTGGACAGCGACTCCTACAGGTCGGTTGGTGCGCCTGTACAGCAGAATCAGGAAGCAACGGGGGCGGCGCGAGCCTCCCACGCGTTACTCCTCGCCACTGAGAGATCGAGCTGTACATGTGAAAAGATGCGACGGCTGCCTCCTCGTGTACCGGAGGGGACTTGTGCTATGTATGACTTAGTCCACATTGCAGCCGGCTTGTGGGAAGCAAGAAACAGCGTTCGTGACAGGGGAGGGTTGAATTGGATGATACGAAATTGGGATGGGAGAAAATATAGAAAATGGGAGAAAAAGTGGATAAAAAAAAAAGAAAAAAAAAACCATACAAGCGTACAAAATACAAATCTAAAGGAATTACTGAAACTGTTTTTAAAGAATTATAAAACAAACTTATTACCATAAATCGATATACAATTTGATAAAAGAACCAATCCTAAAAGATAATGAATAAAAGAAACAATCCTCAAAGAACTAAAACATTTGAAGTACTTTAAAAACAGAATCCTGCTTTACACAAATTCCCCCCGTCCTCCGCTGCCTCTGCCGCCCGCGCGCCGTGACGGCCGAGACCCGTCTTAATCTTTCGCCGTTGACTAAAGATCAATATCAATCAATATCTGAAATGAAAGAACCTTCTTACTGTCACACACCTAATTATACTAACCTACACTGTAGCACTCAACACTTTGATGAACACTGTTATTCAGCTGAGAGAGTTGTACCCTTCCTGCTGACCTGTCGTGCAAAACTTGTAAGTGGCTTTGGATGACCAAAATGTAAATGTGGTGTCCTCCAGTTCGAGAGTCTGAACGCGGAGCTGGAGCAGAACCAGGAGCTGGCGAACAGCCGCATGGCGGAGCTGGAGAAGCTGCAGCTTGAGCTCCAGGAGGCCGTGAGGGAGAGCGAGAAGCTCAAGGTAACCATTATTATTCTGATTGACATTGAAATCGCGATTATTAAACATGATTTCATTCATTCATTTGACAGGGCATCGGCGGGGTATTAAAAAGTGTTACATTTGTAATAGTCAATTTAAGGCCTTAAAAGGTATTTCATTTGCATAGGTATTATCAAGAAAATATTTTGATGTGCGGCGCTCGCCACTAACGCAGGAGATGCTGGGTCCGAGCCGGCGTTGCTTCCGGCATGGCTGGTCGTTCATACTAATACAATTGGCAGTATTAGGGGGTGGGAAAGCCGGTGGGTGGGGATCGGAACGTTGTGGACAGCGACTCCTACAGGTCGGTTGGTGCGCCTGTACAGCAGAATCAGGAAGCAACGGGGGCGGCGCGAGCCTCCCACGCGTTACTCCTCGCCACTGAGAGATCGAGCTGTACATGTGAAAAGATGCGACGGCTGCCTCCTCGTGTACCGGAGGGGACACGTGATGCAAGGCTTCGTCCACATTGCAGCCGACCAGTGGGAGGCATGGTCTAACAACGTTCGAAACGGGAGGGTAGAATTGGATAATACGAAAATTGGGATGGGAGAAAAATAGAAAAAATGGGGAGAAAAAGTAGATAAAAAAAAAATATATATAATTCGATATAGCAATTAGGGGTTAAGTGTCTTGCTCAAGGACACTTCGACACGCTGCTTATAGTCCCATTTCAAAGATTAAACCGTGATCAAAGCCTTCGTTTTTAATTGGACGCCTCCTATATTTTCGTCGTCTGCCAACAAAAATGAGATCCCTCGTTGCTTGGCAACAGAGACCTCCCTGCTTTGCCTTCATCCAAAACCCATCCAGCGGCGCAAGTGACCGTTTATTCCCGGCTTGCCAATGAAACGTAAACAAGCCGGGATGATACGGTTCGTGTTGCGAGGTAGAGGTTCCTATATACGGGGAGTTCTATAGAAACTCCTTCATTACGGTGCTGCTGTGTAGCAGCGATGCAGCGACTTCCTCCCAGGGATATCAGATTTCTGTTTCGTCTCATCGGCGCTCACAGGAAGGATGCCTCTCGTGCCCGTCATCACAACCCGTGTTTGGATAGAAACGCTGTGTAATTTCCATTCAGAATTGATTGATTGAAAATTATTTCAACCCCAGACTCCGCTTTAAAAGGCGTCATTTGTGCTTTTAAAAATTTATAACTTTTTTTGAAAAAGAGGTTTCCCTTTTCCGATTTTATTTTTTTATTTCTTTTTATTTCCCCTTTTCATCCACATGTACACACTCACTTTAAACAAACACTCACCTTACCACTCACTTTATTCACTTTTTGACACTTTAACACACTTTATATTTATCTATTATTAAAGAGATTTGCACCACATTCATACCTCATTTGCGCCCTACCCCACGTTTTGTACCTCTGCATTCTACCTCACTGTTACTCATTTTACTCTGTACTGTCTATTGTATGTGTATTGACTTTACCTACCGTACTTTTTACTTCTTAATTTTTTTTACTTACTTTCTTTTTACTGTATGTAGCACACTCAGGGGCTCATACAGAAACAAGCATTTCATCTTAAAGTATTCTTTATTTTGTTCTGACGAATAATAATAAAAAGTTAAACTTGAAACCTGAACTGTAGGGCTGCACGATTCTTGCTAAAATGTGAATCACGATTTTTCTCTAAGAATTGAGATCACAATTCTCACACGATTCTTATTTATTCAATAAAATCATTTATTGCACTCTTTCTTAAACAGACAACATAACATATATCAAAGTGCTTGCCTTAAACTTAAACATAACATATGAAAGTGTTTGACTTAAACTTAAAAGTCTCTTGTAACATACAAAATAACTCAAGTCAGAATCGTCATCATTTAAAAAAGTGAAGTACTATTATTATTTTTTGCCATCATTTAGAAATGAGATCGCATAGGTCTATGAATCGAGATCGCAAATGTTTTCCCGATTAATCGTGCAGCCCTACTGAACCGTCTGTCCCCCGTCCCCTCAGATGGACCTGCGGAACATCCCAGAGGATGTGGTGAAGGAGACCCCGGAGTACAAGTGCCTCCAGTCCCAGTTCTCCCTGCTCTACAACGAGTCGCTGGGGGTGAAGACCCAGCTGGACGAGGCGCGCGCCCTGCTGCTCACCGCCAAGAACGCCCACCTCCGGCAGATCGAGCACATGGAGGTGATTTTCTCCCCCCCGCCCCGCCGCGGCGCATCTGTGTACAGTACGCACGCACGGGCACACGCGTAAACAAATGCAAACACTCTGTGATTATGATTATTTCTGCTCCGAAAGGAGTTTCATCGTTCATCGGAGTCGCCATGCCGACGGGGTGTTTAGCTGCCAAAATAGACCGGGGGGGGGGGGGCTCGTTACGTTTGTTGTTATGGCGGGACTAATTAGAGAAAGATGTTTGGCGAGAGGTTTGGTGAACAGGGTGCACACACACACACACACATGTGCACACACCAGGGTTCGCACAACGTCCTTGAAGTGCTTAAAGTGCTTGATAAAAGAAAAAAAAGTCCTGGATTTCCTTGAAAACCGCAAAACATTTTTTAACAAGGGGCTTAAAAAGTCCTTGAAATTCAAATCAACCATTCGCATTGAGCCATGATCAAATTGTTCTGAATCAAGAAATAGTTTTTTTTTATTCCGTTTTAATCAAATCTGACGAGTCACTCCCAACGAGTGACATCCTTGAAAATGAAAAATAGTGCTTGGAAAAGTACTTAGAAGTCCTTGAATTTCATTTTGCAATGTCTGTGGGAACCCTGACACACGTGCACACACACAAACGTTTCCGCTTCTCCTCTGGTCTGGTGGCAGAGCGACGAGCTGTCCCTGCAGAAGAAGCTGAGGACGGAGGTGATCCAGCTGGAGGACACGCTGGCCCAGGTGCGCAAGGAGTACGAGATGCTGCGCATCGAGTTCGAGCAGAACCTGGCGGCCAACGAGCAAGCAGGTAGCGTCCTCGTGCCCCTCCCCCCACGGGGTAGATTTATCGTTCAAGTTATGTTTTATTTGTCACATGTAAGGTACATGTACATTACAGTGACATGCTTGGTTCTGTATGAGCCTCCTGGGATTGTGCTTCATACAGTAAAAAATAAATAAATAAAGACCAAACACTATGCAACATATACAATATACAAAACTAAAGTAAAAAATTCAACAAAACACAGAAATGAGGTAGTGCAAATCATTTATAATTTAGATAAAAACTTGTATTGTTAAAAAACGTGTTTAACACATTGTCCACCATGCATTGTACCCATCGTTGGGCCCAGTCTGCCAGTTCTGTAACCCTATGGAGATGTTTACCTTCTTTGCAGGGCTATAACTTTTTAAATATTATAGCTATATCGACATTACTATGGCCCATTCAACATCGGATATCTATCGTTCCGGATGTGGGAACGTTATTTTTTTTCATTCATACGTGTTAATACCGTCGTGAATATAAGTATGTTTTTAAGGTTTTCTGCAGTAATTCCTTTTTTTTTAATCTACTTTTTCTCCCCATTTTTCAATTTTTCTCCCATCCCAATTTCGTATTATCCAATTCTTCCCTCCCCTGTCTCGAACGTTGCTAGACCATGCCTCCCACTGGTCGGCTGCAATGTGGACGAAGCCTTGCATCACGTGTCCCCTCCGGTACACGAGGAGGCAGCCGTTGCATCTTTTCACCTGTACAGCGCGATCTCTCAGTGGCGAGGAGTAACGCGTGGGAGGCTCACGCTGCCCCCGATACTTCTTGATTCTGCTGTACAGGCGCACCAACCGACCTGTAGGAGTCGCTGTCCACAACGTCCGATCCCTACCCACCGGCTTTCCCACCCCCTAATACTGCCAATTGTATTAGTATGAACGACCAGCCAAGCCGGAAGCAACGCCAAGAGCTGGGCTCGAACCCAGCATCTCCTGCATTAGTGGCGAGCGCCTTGCCCACTGCGCCCCTTAGCCGCCTTTCTGCAGTAATTCCTAAAACGCGAGTTATAGGCCCTGACGCATATGATAGATTATCGATTGGCGTTTCTTTCCTATACACGCTATATTAAAAAAATTCAAATGTATATGATTGGTATACATTATGCTTCATCATGTGTGAAGGAAAGAGGGGGGGGGGTCGTTTATAATTCCTTGCTCGTCAGTAGCGTATTTTTTTTTTTACTATGGCTTGATACGTTGATCAGATGGATTGCCGTGAAATTAATAATCGGGCTGAAAATAACGTTAGATTCCTCTTACCGTTCGCCGATGAGACTGGAGGAAAAATATTCCAATTATTTGACGTCGATCTGCTAGATCCATTTCCCGTTTGTATGACGCAATAAACGGCGAAATCATATTGATTATTGCGTTTTGAAAGCGATCCCAATGCACTCAAGTGTGTATCTAGAATAGTGTAACTCGCCCGACATCCACCAGGCGACGGTATTGAGGCGTTGCAATCAGGGTTTCTGTTAGAATTTTCTTTTGCAGGTCTGAGTGTCCGGTAGATTTCAATCTACCGGACAAATGGGATAAATTCCGGTCAGAGTTTATTGAGCTTAAAAACAATTGATAGGCCTATATAAAGAATGACATCATCAAGGCATTTATAATATTTTAACTTAAAACTAGGCTACTTTTGCGTATATAGTCATTAATATATTCCAAATAAAATAAGTCCCTCGAGACTTGAGGTGTCTGTGGGCAGTCTGCCCGACCTTAATAAACAGCAGTCTGTTATAATCACATTTTTATGAGCTAACGAATTCCGTTATATTGGACATTTGTATTAATTATATCAAGCGAAGAACTGAGAAATTTGGCAGAGAGAGACGGCAACATTATCGTGGGTTTGCGCCGTGATGTATATCTCCACCTCCCAACGACTTGGTGCTGCTCATAATGTCCGGTGAAAATAAGTCCCTCTAAGCACAATTAGATTTGAATTGTATTAAAATAGGCTAAAATTAAATAGCCTATGCGATGAACGAAACAATCATTACATTTGTCGTTGCTTCACCAAGCAGCCGGTCTAATAATGACATCTGGCTGTTGTCAGCGCGAGCTGGCTGCTGATATAATGGAGCAGGCAGAGTGGTGTTTTTAGGTCCGGTCTGGAAACCGCTCAACAGCGCCCCCACCCAACAGCTGAATTGCCAATGGCTGAATTGGAGTACTGCACCCTGCCAAGCCATGCTTCACGTAAATATATCAGCAGCCAGCTCGCGCTGACAACAGCCAGATGTCATTATTAGACCGGCTGCTTGGTGAAGCAACGACAAATGTAATGATTGTTTCGTTCATCGCATAGGCTATTTAATTTTAGCCTATTTTAATACAATTAAAATAATCTAATTGTGTTTAGAGGGAATTATTTTCACCGGACATTATGACCGGAGAGATTAAATATGTCGGACTTCAACAGATTTTGCCGGTCAAATACCGGTAATTACCGGCTAACGGAAACGCTGGTTGCAATATCAGACAGGGTCCAGCTGCAGCAGCGGAGGGAGGCTGGATGAATTATGAATGCCATGGCGAAAAAATGAAATATTGATCCCAAAAACTAGTTAACTCGTTTCTGGCGCACAACGCATGGCGGGCAATAACGAGTATACTCGTTTTTGGCGCACAATGTGTTAAAGGTGAATGTTTAAAGTGTGTGCAATGAGTGTAGATGGATGGGTTAGTGTTTCATAGAGTCATTGAGCCTCCTGATGGCCTGGGGGGATAGAAGCTCCTTTTGAGTACCTCTGTACCGGCCATGAGACTCCGGTAGCTCTTGCAAAGAGGCAACCTTTCGCGTAAGAGAGAATCCCCCCCCCCCCCCCCCCAATCCAGGATGCAGTTGGGTTTCCAATATTCAATGCGCCAGTACACCATGAGCAATTGATTTTGATTTGATTTTATCTTTATTTATCTCAAACCCAACAAACACACAGATCACAGTAAAGACTAAATGTAAACATAAACAAACAAATCCGTCTTCATCCATAGAAAAACAAACAGACTCCTCTCTGTGTCCTCTGTTCGTCCTCAGGGCCCATTAACAGAGAGATGAGACATTTAATCAGCAGCCTTCAGAACCACAACCACCAGCTGAAGGGAGACGTGCAGCGATACAAGAGGAAGCTGAGGGAGACGCAGATGGAGATCAACAAGGTAGAGTGTGCGTGTGTCTGTGTGTGTCACTTGGGCTTTACATGAGTGTGTTAAATGGAGTGTTTGGACGAATGGAGTCTGGTATTACAGCTGAGTTGAAGTGAAGTTGAACCTCCTATTAGGAACGTCTGACCACTAAGTGTGTCTGACTCTAACCACCAAAACCTGCACGGACTACAACGTATGACGTGTATCGTGTCAGTCAGGGTATACTGCACCTTGTGTATACCGTTTACTCTTACTCTTTAGTATATATTCAGATGCCTATATTTATTGTAACTGATGGGGCATACAGACCCTCATCTGCACCTTTGTTTATCTTTCTCATATTTTTTATATTCAGATTTTATTATGTTGTTTACACTGTTTATTTTTCTCGTTTTTATATTCAGATCAAATTGTATTTTTATATATTTATGTCTTTCTACTATTACCCTGCCCATACCTGTACCCCCCCCTCCCCCATGCTGCTATGATGTCCGAGTTTCAATAAAGGAAAGTCTCATCTTTATCCCCTTGGGGGGGAAATCGGTCCTCTGCATGTGACCCATCCTAACTGGTTAGGAGCAGTGGTTCAGCCACACAGCGCCGGGAGACCAACTGCAGTTTGCAATAATGCCAGTAACTCGGTCGAGGACAATGGCAGGAAATCTTGCATGTCTTTCGGTGTGGGAGGAAACCAGAGCACCCGGAGGAAACCCACATGCAAACACAGGGGGGAGAACATGCAAAACTCTACACAGAAAGGCCCCCTGCTGGGGTTTGAACCCAGGACCTCCTCGCTGTGAGGCAACAGTGTTAACCACGGCGCCGCCCTGCCGCCCAGAGTAACGTGCCAGAGAGATTGGCAGCAAATGCTTTCAAATAGTGAACAGATTTAGACCTTGTTTCACATACGTTGTGCCAGTGTTGTAGTACTCGAGCCCAGGACTGATTCTCAGGACTCGTGACTTGACTTGGACTTGAGCATTGACTGCATTCGGACTCTTTGATAAATAGTTCTAAAAAAAACATTAAAAATAAAATAAAATAAAACTCCCTTTGAAAAGGTGACCGCTGTGTCATTTACCGGTAGGTTTAATGTAGACCTTTTTTTATTTGTATGTCAGCTCAGACTCAACCTTGATGACTAGGACTTGGACTCAGACTCGGACTAGGGTAATGGGGACTCGACTCGGGCTCTTCTTTGATCACTTGGACTTGGACTCGGACTCGAACACTGGGGATTCAAGACTCGACTCGGACATGAGATTTAGTGACTGGACTACAACACATACGTTGTGGCGTTGTGCAGAATAATCCTCAGCTGTAGAGCGATGTGGCCCAGTCCTCTGTTGCTCCGTCACTGTCGGCATAATCTGTCCGATCCAGACAAAAAGTGAAAGTCTAGGAAAAAGTCTGGATTTTTAAACTGGAAAATGGTGAAGCAACCCTGTTAGAATAATAGTGAACATGATCTGGCGTGTCCGTCGAGCCAGGGGAAAGATCAGTGGAGCACGTGGTTGTTGGTATGGGCAGGGTAATAGTGGAAAGACATATATATATATATATATAGGCAATAAAGTGTAAATCTGAATATGAAGATATGAGAACAGTGTAAACAATATAATTAACTGAATATAAAAATATGAAAAAAATATGGTGTAAACATAACCAACTCTGAATATAAAAGTATGAAGAATAAATAGTGTAAACAACATAATTAACTCTAAATAGAAACATATGCGAAGAATAAATAGTGTAAACAACATACCGGTAATTAACTCTTTAAAAAAATATGAGAAACAGTGTAAACAATGTAATTCACCCTGAATATATAAATAAACCGTGTAAACAACATAATTAACTTTAAATGTAAAAATATGAGAAATTATAAACGGTATATTTAAAGATCAGGAGTGTCGGATGCAGAGAGACTTGGTCTCAACTCCGTCTTTCTGTTTGTCGCCCCCCTCGACAGCTGCGGTGCCAGAGTGGAGACACCGGCGTCCTGCCCCTGGAGGACACGACGAGCGACGGCATGGACGTCAAGAAGGAGGAGGACGAGGACCAGGAGGAGGAGGAGGAGCGGCGGAAGGAGCTGGAGAGGCAGCGGGCGCGGGAGAGGGAGCGCGAGGCGGAGAGGGAGCGCGAGAGGGAGCGCGAGAGGGAGCGGCAGCGCAGCGAGGAGCTGAAGAGGAAGGACTCCGACACGCTGAAGCTGCTGAGGGCAGAACTCAAGTAGGGTCAAGGGTCATCTTAATTATTAACCCTTTCACTGTCACATTACCAAATTGTTAACCCTTTCACTGCGACAATACAGAAGGTTAACCCGTTCACTGCCACATGCCAAAGGGTTAACCCTTTCACTACCACACTACATAAGGTTAACCCTTTACTATCATACTACAGACTGTTAACCGTCTATAGTGTGATAGTAAAGGGTTAACCTAACAGTCTGTAGTGTGATAGTAAAGGGTTAACCTTCTGTAGTGTGGCAGTGAAAGGGTTAATAATAATACACTTTATTTGTATAGCAACTTTCATACAAGAATTGCAGCTCAAAGTGCTTCACAGCAGCAAGAAAGACGGGTATAAAATGAGCACAAAATTGGCCTAAAATGTGCACAACATTTACAAAAAAGTGCAGACATAAAATAAATATAAAATAGACGGGCAGCAAAACAGACGGAGTCAAGGTTAGGTAGAGCACATTAAATCACATAATTTTTCATACCAGGATCTAACATTCCAATAGGCCTCTTTGTTTACGGTTTGATTAATTCCCCGTTTTGTTCCAATTGCATGTTGGAGACTCGAGATTCAAGATGTTTATTTGTCATATTATGCACAGTTAAGACAGTTCCACGTACAATGAAAATCATACTTTGCTAGTCCCCCCCCTTCACACAGAATCACAAAATATAGACTTAAACTAAAATGTTAATATTAAGAAAATGTTTAATGCTAAAAAATATAAAGTAGAAAAATAAGTAAGTAACAGTATTGCACCTTCAGTTCACAGTTTAAGAATGAGTTATTTGCTTTTGGGTTTCCAAATAAATGGTTTGTATAGCTATTTCTGTTGGTTACAAATGTGAATAATTCTTTGTTTCTTTTTTGAAGGCTTCATTTGTTAAGAATATAGGACAGGCATGTATAAGCATTATGCTTCAGCCTGTACCTTTTCAGTCACTGCCAGAATCAAAGACCGTTGACAGGCTGGAATTATTCTGCATTATTGTGTGATGACTTAATAAAAAACTATTACTACTAGTAGAGCGACAGTGTTGACCACTATACCACTGTGCCTCTAAATTCTTATTCGCATTCCTAACAAAAGAACAAACAACTTATTTATTTATTTAACCAGGCAGGTCAATTAAGAACAAATTCGTGTTTGCAACGACGGCCTGGCGAGAGGACAGAAGGGCCTCTCGAAGGGTAACTGGGAAAGGGGACAAAAATATATAATTAAATAGAGAAGAGACAAATACATCACAGAGGTAAGGGGAAATAATCAAAACACACATCAAACAAACGACAAAATAAAATGATAGGGCTAGGGCTGACCTTTTTGGAATTCGAAGCTTCGGGGCCGAGATTCGATTTTAATTCGAAGCTTAGAGGGAAAAAAAATGTAAAAAAAAAAAAAAAAATGTATGTTGTGGGACTTGTACAGCACTTTGTTCAACTTTGTCAGTGCTGTAAAGTTTAAACCTTTTTAAATCTTAGACAAACTAAACACTTTGCTTTCATGAAATATTGTAAGCCGTCATTTGAGGCTTTATAAAAGCAGCACAATGAACACAAATCTGTCAGTGCCGAGTCCGACCTCATCTTAAATAATAAACAGCATTGCTTGTTGTAATTAACACTTTTGACTGCCGGGACCCGTCTTTAGACGTCTTTCCTGGCCATGCTAAAGTTGCCGGGGGACGCTGTACAGCGTCCTTATATCAATATTTCAAAAATCTGCGATCGGATTTATAATGTCCCTCCGCTGGCCTGAGATCCACCAGCAGGACCCACTGAGCTCTCTGGCGGTTCAGGAGCGCCATCTGGTGGCCGATCGGCGCAACCGCTTAACAGGAAGCGCAGTAGAGGTTTTGCTGGTCGGCCATATTACTTCCGGGCACTCGGTATAGGTTCCGGCACTCTAGCTTGTCACACTACATAGCGATCGATTGCCAATAACTCGATAAACAACATGATTTGGACGTATATACCATTATACAAGCTGGAGATGGACCGGGTAAAAATATATCCCATAATGATAAAATTTCTACTCGACGATGATCGCCCAACGGCGCGCGGAGACTGGGGTGAGTTTCAGCGTGTAACGTTACCATCTTCGATACTAACTGCTTTTATCAACATTTGACCCACATTAGATGATTGGTATAACGCTGCCCACGGAATTATAAACGCCCCCTCGCCCATCCGGTCAACATCAGATGACGTGTAGTAACTTCTAGAAGTACGTCTAGTTGGAATTTTTTATATCGCGCTGATTGCCATCAAACTGTATTTCATCATCAATATAATGCATTTGGGGCTATATATCACGTTCTGGAGAAAGCTGCAGAAAGAGATGAAAACATACTTATACATTAGACCATACTTTACTATGAATATGTGAATGAAAAAGTTTAACGTTGCTACACAATGAACAATACATATAGGACTTTGAATGGGCCCTAATAATGGCAATGTAGCAATAGAATTTAAAAAGTTATAGCCATGCAAAGAAGGGGACTTTCTCCATAGACAAATAGCGCTGGCAATCTATGGTATATCATTAATTTAACCCAAGGCAACCAAAGTGTTAACAAAGAGAGGCAGAGTTGATTTTACCAACAACAACAAAAAATCATATATATATATATTTTTTTTACATAATCGAATTTTATTTTCATATTCGATGCCCATCGAACGAAGCTTCGAAGTATTTAAGACAGCCCTACATGATACATACATAATAGTCAATTTACAGTTAAAAGGCTCGGTGACAGTGTGTAAACAATTCTATGATGGAGTCCTTAAAAGTAATGAGGGGGATCCATTTGTCTTTTGCATCTCGTTCCAACTGCTGGGAGCAGCATATTGGAAGGGGGATCGACTGAAGGACGTGTGAACACGGGGAACATCTAGCCAGAGATTCATTGAGAATTGCATTAATGACTGTCTTCTCGGCGTTACTTTTCTGCCATCATTACTGACTGGTCTCTCCTCCTCCTCCTGCTCCTTCTCTTCCTGCTCCTCCTCTTCCTCCTGCTCCTCCTCTTCCTGCTCCTCCTCTTCCTCCTCCACCTCCTCCTTTTCCTCTTCCTCCTCTTCTTCCTCCTCCTCTTCCTCCTCCAGGAAAGCCCAGGAGTCTCAGAAAGAGATGAAGCTGCTGCTGGACATGTACAAGTCCGCCCCCAAGGAGCAGCGGGACAAGGTCCAGCTCATGGCAGCCGAACGCAAATCCAAGGCAGAGGTCTGTCTGCTGTCCATCCTCACTCCTTGTGGCCTTTCATAGAATGTAACCCTAACCCTTTCATAGAATGCTTACAGATGCATCAGGTGCGACAGTGGCTCAGGAGGTAAAGCAGTCGTCTGGTAATCGGAAGGTTCCCGGTTCGATTAGTAATGAAAGTGTTAACCTTCTGTAGTGTGGTAGTGAAAGGGTTAACCTTCTGCAGTGTGGTAGTGAAAGGGTTAACCTTCTGTAGTGTGGTAGTGAAAGGGTTAACCGCCTGTAGTGTGGTAGTGAAAGGGTTAACCTTCTGTAGTGTGGTAGTGAACGGGTTAATCTTCTGTAGTGTGGTAGTGAAAGGTTAACCTGTAGTGGTAGTGGTAGTGAAAGGGTTAACCTTCTGTAGTGTGGTAGTGAAAGGTTAACCGTCTGTAGTGAAAGGGTTAACCTTCTGTAGTGTGGTAGTGAAAGGTTAACCTATAGTGTGGTAGTGAAAGGTTAACCTTCTGTAGTGTGGTAGTGAAAGGGTTAACCTTCTGTAGTGTGGTAGTGAAAGGGTTAACCTTCTGTAGTGTGGTATTTTTATTTTATTTAGCCTTTATTTAACCAGGTTTGTCCCAATTGAGATCCAAGATCTCTTTTACAAGGGAGACCTCAGTGGCCAAGAATAGCAGCAACACAAAGTTTCAACAAACACACATAGACATTACAGATAAAAGTAACGTTACAAAATGGTCAGATAAAACATTTTCACACAGAAAACATGGTTACAATAGGCTTCACCATAGCCTTAAATACATTCAGTTTTACCAAGCTTTGAATCTTCAGATCGGACTGGAGATTGTTCCATGCAGTAGGTGCGGAAAACCTAAAGGCTTTCTTTCCCATTTCTGTTCGGACATTGGGAACAGCAAAGTGCATAAAATCCTTCGAACGGAGATTGTAATTTCCACCATTCAACTTTAAAAGAGACGATAAATAAATCGGAACCATACCAAGAATGGCCTTGTAAATCAAAACATACCAATGACTGAGCCGACGTGCATATATACGTCCAGTTCACTTTTGAATATAATGCACAATGGCGAGTACGAGATCCACAGTTTGTAATAAATCTCAGAGAGAGCCCCATGATACACGCTATCCAGCATGTGGAGACGGACCTTCTGTAGTGTGGTAATGAAAGGTTTAACTTTCTGTAGTGTGGTAATGAAAGGTTTAACGTTCTGTAGTGTGGTAGTGAAAGGGTTAACCTGTAGTGTGGTAGTGAAAGGGTTAACCTTATGTAGTATGGTAGTGAAAGGGTTAACCTGTAGAGTGGTAGTGAAAGGGTTAACCTGTAGTGTGGTAGTGAAAGGGTTAACCTGTAGAGTGGTAGTGAAAGGGTTAACCTTCTGTAGTGTGGTAGTGAAAGGGCTAATGATGATGGGTTACAGTTACAGGGCTCTAGACTAACTTTTCCATTAGTGCCACCTCTGCGACCCACTTTCCCAGTAGCACCAGTTCAAGATCTGGTCGCTATTTCTCTCTGTTATGTTCTTTTCCGTTTCCGCAGCGGGAACTCATTTAGAAAAACAAATATACTGATGGATAAATAATACATGGGAGTTCCTCTCTCCGCGTTGAACTGGATGACGGTTACATTCTCCTCCATTGAGGCGTCATGATCCTCACACTGGTGCTGAGCGCCGGCCCGGGAGAGGTTCTGTGTTTGTGACCGCCGGGCTGCGTCACATCTCGGGTTAGTTGCCTAGTGACCGTCGCTACTATCTGTACAGCTGGTCCCTGGAGGAGGGGGAGGGGGAGGGATGAGGGGGACATCTGAATGGGAGTCCTGTGGCTTTTTGAGTTTTGTCTCGTGTGTGTTTGTTTAGACGTACGGACGGGAAAGGAGAGACACTTAATTCATTTTTGAGGATCGAGGCGAAGAGCCAGTATTAGTCACAGGACTGGGACCAGACAGGGGAGAATGACTCAGAGACTCATGAGGGAACGTGTGTATGTTCTCTCCCTCTCTATCTCTATCCCTATCCCTCCCTCCCTCTCTCCCTCTCTATCTCTATCCCTCCCTCTCTCTCTCCCTCTCTCTCTATCCCTCCCTCTCTCCCTCTCTATCTCTATCCCTCCCTCTCTCTCTCCCTCTCTCTCTATCCCCCCTCTCTTTCGCCATCTTTCTCTCCCTCTCGCCATCTCTCCCCCTCTTTCTCTCTCTCTCCATCTCTCTCTTCTCTCTCTACCTCTACCTCTCTCTCTCTCCCTCCATCTCTCTCTCTCCCTCTCCTCCCTCTCTCTCTCCCTCTCCTCCCTCTCTCTCTCTTCTCCTTATTTAGCTTTTTGCATTGATTGCTAGAATGGGTTAAGTAGGCCAAGTGAAGTCAATAGACTTTAATCCCAAAGTGCTTTACAGTGTATTCACTCACACATTCACACACCGATGGCAAAGGTGACCATGCGAGGTGCCGACCTGCTCATCGGGAGCAGTTGGGGGGTCAAGTGTCTTGCTCAAGGACACCTCAACACGCTGCCGGGGTGACCCGGAATCGAACCGGGAACCTTTTGATTACCAGGCCACTGCTCTACCTCCTGAGCCACTGTCACCTCCAGTTGTTTCAGCTCTGATCCACGCATTCTGTTTCCTCCAGATGACTGTTGTTATATTGCCCCAGCCCTATATAAGAAGTCTTTCAAACTCTAAATAGATTCCTCAAATTCAGTTTGTTACATATTGTGTGTGTGTGTGTCCAGGTGGAAGAGTTGAGGGTACGGGTTCGAGAGCTGGAGGAGAGGGAGAGGAAGGAGAGCAAGAAGCTGGCCGATGAAGATGCCCTGAGGAAGATCAGGGTGGCGGAGGAGACCATCGACCATCTACAGAAGAAGCTCACTGCCACGAAGCAGGTATGTGACCTGGCCGTCTAACTTGACAACATAAACATGCTAAACGCATTTCCTGTTTGCAATGTTTGTTAATACAGTTACTGACCGGAAACGACGGCAGCCAAAGCTGTTCAATGGAATAGCAACAGGCTACTCTATGACTCCTTCACACCAAGAGCCACGCAAGTCTGTTTTCTTATAGTTACTACTACTTTTATAGTTAAGACAATACTTTTATAGTTTAAGACGGTACTTTTATAGTACCTTTATGGTTAAAGACAGTACTTTTGTAGTTTACAATAGTACTTTCTTAGTTTCATATAGTACTTTCATAGTTTGGTACTTTTATGGTTTCAGCCAGTACTTTCATAGTTTCAGATAGTACTTTCATAGTTTGGGACATTACTTTTATGGTTTCAGCCAGTACTTTCATCGTTTGGGACAGTACTTTTATTGTTTCAGCCAGTACTTTCATAGTTTCATATAGTACTTTCATAGTTTGGTACTTTTATGGTTTCAGCCAGTACTTTCATCGTTTGGGACAGTACTTTTATGGTTTCAGCCAGTACTTTCATAGTTTCATATAGTACTTTCATAGTTTGGGACAGTACTTTTATGGTTTCAGCCAGTACTTTCATCGTTTGGGACAGTACTTTTATTGTTTCAGCCAGTACTTTCATAGTTTCATATAGTACTTTCATAGTTTGGGACAGTACTTTTATGGTTTCAGCCAGTACTTTCATAGTTTCATATAGTACTTTCATAGTTTGGGACAGTACTTTTATGGTTTCATATAGTACTTTTATGGTTTGAGACCTTACTTTTATAGTTTGAGACGGTGCTTTTATAGTTTAAGGCAGTGCTTTTATAGCTTATGATAGTACTTTTATAGTTTACGGCAGTACTTTTGTAGTTTCAGACAGTACTTTTATCATTTGCGACAGTACTTCTATAGTTTGAGACAATACTTTTATAGTTTAAGACTTATCTTTGCATACTCCCACGTGTTTTGTGTTGTTCAGAAAATACTGATATCTGTCATTATCATCACTGTTATCATATCATTATCATCACTGTTATCATGTCATTATCAAGTCATTATCACTGTTATCAAGTCATTATCACTGTTATCAAGTCATTATCACTGTTATCAAGTCATTATCACTGTTATCAAGTCATTATCATCACTGTTATGTCATTATCATCACTGTTATGTCATTATCATCACTGTTATGTCATTATCATCACTGTTATCATGTCATTATCACTGTTAGGTCATTATCATCACTGTTATCAAGTCATTATCACTGTTATCAAGTCATTATCATCACTGTTATGTCATTATCATCACTGGTATCATGTCATTATCACTGTTGGGTCATTATCATCACTGTTATCAAGTCATTATCATCACTGTTATCCTGTCATGATCATCACCCTTATGTCATTATCATCACTGTTATGATAACTGTTATGTCATTATCATCACTGTTATGTCATTATCATCTCTGTTATGATAACTGTTATGTCATTATCATCACTGTTATGTCATTATCATCACTGTTATGTCATTATCATCACTGTTATGTCATTATCATCTCTGTTATGATAACTGTTATGTCATTATCATCACTGTTATGTCATTATCATAACTGTTATGTCATTATCATCACTGTCATTGTAAAAGGAGACACCAGGTCTCAATCCGTTAATCCCATGATGTGCTTGCGTCACGTTAACACGTTAAAAGATACGTAGCAAAATGCGTCTGTAGGGGCTGCAGTCGTGAATAAACGCACGGGGAAATAATCACAAGTCCTTATTGGTCACAGGTGTCTCAAGTAACGTCGAATGGCGATCTAGTTTGTGAAGACATTTGTACTTTGATGTAACAACATCTTTGTTGGCAGACGACTCCTCCAGAGACGACCTCTGTTAACATCACTGCTACCAAACCTAATCAGCGAGCGTAGCTCCACCTGTGTGGCGTTACTTGCTGCTCCGCTGGGAAAGAGGTTTAATCAAAACTTGGGAGAGTTTGTTTAATGAAATAAGACGGGAGGGGACGTCTGGTCGTTCGTTGTCCTCCTGCACGTCGGAGCGACGCGGCACGGCAACACAAGCAGCCTCCGCGGCCGGGTGTTGTCCAAGCTATGGGCGGCGTCGGGGTCACAAAGGGTAATCCAATCAATTGACCTGTCTCAAAACCTGCCCTCTTTTCTTGATCCTCCAATCACAACTGTCGCTTACCTCGGACAAACTTGGTTTGTCCGAGGTAAGCGACAGTTGTGATTGGAGGATCAAGAAAAGAGGGCAGGGTTTGAGACAGGTCCATTGCGTAAAAAATATTTTCATAGCATAGGTTTTCAAATTAATCAAAACGATGTTAATATTGACACCCTAGTTGACACCAAACAAACGATTGACTCAAAGGGGGCATTTTGCAGATTTTTTTTTTCTTGAATCCTGTCGTTACATCGTATGATGTATATCATAGTATATCATCTTAGTAGTATATATTTAGATTCAAATTCTTTATTGCCTATATTTATTTTACCTTATAATATAACCGATGGGGCATATTTCCCTCTGCACCTTTGTTTACACTCGTATTCTTATATTCGGTTAATCAGTTAAAGTTAATTATATTGTTTACACCGTTTATTTCTCTCATATTTCTATATTCAGATCTAATTGTAATGATTGCCTATATGCATGTCTTTCTACTATTACTTTCTGCCCATATCTGTACCCCCCCCCCCCCCCCCCCCCCGTGCTGCTATGACGCCCGGATTTCCCCCAAGGGGATCAATCAAGGAATATCTTATCTATAATCAGATGTAAAACTGACCCACGTGTCCCGAGAGCTCCGCTCCGAGAAACTCTGACTGATGAGGTCATCCAGAGGGGAGCAGACCGCTAGTGAGGTCATCCAGAGGAGAGCAGACCGCTAGTGAACTACAGTTTCTTCAACTTTCCTCCAGTTGAGCCTCGACCACAGTTTCAAACGCTTAGGAAATTGCGTCTGCGGTTCTCCAGAGGTCAGCTCTCCTCCAGGCATGTCGTCCTGCGGGAGTCTCTCTGGCTGCAGAGCCGCGGAGCGCCACGGGGAGATTTACGTCCCGTTATCACGCGTCCTCCTCGCAAACCGAAATGACAGGATTCAGGTCGATAAAAATCAGCGAAACGCCTCTTTATCAACCGCCTAGAGTCTAGGAGGTGGTTGATAAAGAGGCGTTTAGCTGATTTTTATTGACCCGAATCCTGTCGTTTTGCTAGACCTTCTCTTATTGCCTCGTATATGTGTGACACGGGGTGATGTCTGTGCGTTTTTTTTATGGGTTTTCTGCATTTCCTGGTAATTTACAGGGCCTGAAGGGGCCTGGTTATCAGGAGACATAGCGGTATTAACGGCGCTGTCACCGCGTTGGCTCTGCGGCGACATGGCAGCGAGCTCGGACACTGGATACCCTCGCGCTGGATGTTTTAATACCCGCGTGTGTTCCGTGATAATATTCATCCAACTCTTGACACCGCTGTCATCCCGAATCTGATATCACTAAATAGTTTGGAGTGTTATTGTAAGGCCGGGGGGGGGGGGGGGGTTACGTCACAGTGCGCTGTCGTCGCGCGGCTTGGCTCCGGTGCAGCCTGGCTGGCTGGCTGAGCGGTACGTATAGATTCTGTTGTTTTGATCCCAAGAGAGCTTCTGCTTTTGTCACATTAATGGAGGAGAATGAATCAAATGCAATAGTTTAAGAATAATGCATGCAGGCTTAAGTTTAAGTTTATTTATTACCCAGGGACAATGCACATGAATCAACATCTTCAGTTTCCACATCAATGTAAATGTGCCAGAGTTTAGCTAATGAGCTAGTTTTCATCCGTAGTCCTATGGTGTGGGAGGAAACCAGAGTACCTGGAGGAAGCCCACGCAAACACGGGGAGAACATGCAAACTCCACACAGACAGGCCTCCACCGCCGGGGTTCGAACCCACGACCTTTGTGCTGTGAGGCAGCGGTGCTGACCACTGTGCCGCAATATAAGCACTATTTAACACAATCGGTTCTCTTTCAAAGAGCTTGAACTTTGAAGTTTGATTTGTCAAAAAAAACGAACTAAAATCATTATCCGTAAGTAACTGATCCTCACCACCAACAGTTAAATAGTAAGTATATGTAAATAATAATAATAACTTTATTTGTATAGCACTTTTCATGCAGAAATTGCAGTTCAAAGTGCTTCACAACAGTAAAAAATCCAGGCATAAGCGAGCATAAAAAATAAAATAAAAAGATAAGAGAGGTAGCAAGGTAAGGTAAATCAGTTTTTTTAGTAATACAAATAATAAAATAGAATAGATTAGATAGAGTAAAAAAGTGCGGTTTGATTCAGTTCAAATAGATTAAAGGCCCCTGGTAAATATCAAACCCAGACACTTGCCCTCCTTAAAGGCCCAATCCGTAATCCAAATAACAGTAGTTTACATTTGTTTAAATTTTCTAGATGATTGACTTGAACACTTGATACAATGATCAACACGAGACAACTGGTAAATATAATTGTATCCACTGTACTTTTTGGCTGTAAAGTTACGTTGGTAACCACTGGCGTGAAATAGACCTCTATTCTGATTTATGACTCATTAAAAGAAAGTTAAAAAAAATAATATTTTCCATCTCCCATTTCTTGAAGCCAAACTCTTCAAGAATCGTAAGGTGATATATACGCCACATTTCCATATGGTCAAAGACGGTCCTGGCTTTAAACTGACACTGGACACGCTGCAGAAAGATGATCCAAATGCTGGGGAGGGGTGCGAGTAATCCATGAATCGACCGTTTCAACTGAACTCCAGTGGTTTTGAGGCTGCGCGATTAAAGAATAAATTAAAGAATAAATGTATTTGTCAAGTCAGCTTTATTTTTATAGCACATTTACAAATGACTAAAGCCAAACCAAAGTGCTTCACAGGTACATGATAAAACCACATACAATGCAGTAATAAGTAAAAAATACACAAAGATTACTGAAAAAGGTATTGTACAATTAAGAAAACAAGAGCAGGGTGCGATATAAAAGAGACAAGAAATTAGATAAAGTCCAGAGTAACAGAAAATGTCATGTGCAAGTGGCAGGCTAACTCTGGTCAAAGGCCAGGGAAAAGAGGTGCGTTTTGAGCAGTGATTTAAAAGCCTCTAGGCTCTGGGAAGATCTTATGTGGGAGAGGCTGTTCCAGAGCCAAGGGGCAGCAGCAGCGAATTTGGATGCCACCAAAGACGTCACCAAAAAGTGTTTGTTTGTGCCACACGACGTGTAAGTTGTTGCAGGAAGCTGGAAGCATGGATAGTAAACTCAACATTACCGTGAAAGGTTTGTTCGCTTGGCGCCGTCTAAAAGATAAAAACAGCGGTTCTTGTTTGTTCATTTCCAAATTGTGCCAACAACATGTCGCACACTTTGCATAGACTAGTATTGATATATATATATATATATATATATATATATATATATATATATATATATATATACATGAGCGGAGAGACCTGCCGCAGACAAAGTGGAGGTAATGTAATTATTACAAATGGTAACTGACCGTTTTGACTGACAACACGCAATAAGCATCCGGTATATTGCTGTGCATCGTTATGTCAGCAGAGCTGGCCATAATAAAATTGGTAGCGTGTGAGTGACGCAATATCTCTTTTTTGCTCCTGCCGTGCGTTTGTAAGACGCATTCTAAAAACGGACTATTGCTGCAGCAACTACTGGATCTGGGGAAACGTCACCCCTGTCCACCCCTACTTTAACCCTTTCACTGCCACACTACAGAAGGTTAACCCTTTCACTGGTGTGGTAGTGAAATGGGTTAACCTTCTGCAGCGTGGTAGTGAAAGGGTTAACATTCTGTGGTGTGGTTGTGAAAGGGTTAACCTTATTTAGTGTGGTTGTGAAAGGGTTGACACTTTGTCGTGTGTGGCAGTGAAAGGGTTAACCTTCTGTAGTGTGGTTGTGAAAGGGTTAACCCTTTGTCGTGTGTCACAGTGAACCTTCTGTATTGTTGCTGTGAAAGGGTAAACCGTTTGGTGGTGTGGTAGTGAAAGGGTTAATCTTCTGTAGTGTGGTAGTGAAAGGGTTAACCTTCTGTAGTGTGGTAGTGAAAGGTTAACCGTATGTAGTGTGGTTGTGAAAGGGTTAACCTTCTGTAGTGTGGTAGTGAAAGGGTTGACCCTTTGTCGTGTGTGGTAGTGAAAGGGTTAACCTTCTGTATTGTCGGGGCGAAAGGGTTAACCCTTTGGTAGTGAAAGGGTTGACCTTCTGTATTGTAGTTGTGAAAGGGTTAAAAGTACTGTGGCAGTGAAAGGGTTAACCTTCTGTAGTGTGGTAGTGAAAGGGTTAAAAGTCTACAGTGTGACAGTGAAAGGGTTAATTATTTTATTTATTTTTTACCTTTTTTTTTTTTTTTTTGCGTTTATCGCTTTTCTGGTCAAGCATGACCGACAGAAACAGGTTGAAATAGGATGTAGAGCAGGGGAAGACACTCTGAGAAAATACGGCGGGTCCGGGAATCAAACTCGTTTACCCCAGATCCGTGACGAGCACGGTTTTCCCCGACGCAGAAATAGCGCCGAGATATGCGGTGAGCTACGGGAGCTCCCCTAGGGTTAACCTTCTTTAGTGTGGTTGTGAAAGGGTTAGCCTCCTGTAGTGTGGCAGTGAAAGGGTTAACCTTGTTTAGTGTGGTTGTGAAAGGGTTAACTCTTTGGCGGTGTGGTATTGAAAGGGTTAACCCTGCGCTCTGCGCGGGTGCAGGTAGCCGTCCCTGACGTCCCTCTCCCCTGGTGCAGGAGGAGGAGTCGTTGCTGAGCGAGATGGACGTGACGGGCCAGGCCTTCGAGGACATGCAGGAGCAGAACAGCCGCCTGCTGCAGCAGCTCCGGGAGAAGGACGACGCCAACTTCAAGCTGATGAGCGAGCGGATCAAGTCCAACCAGATCTACAAGCTGCTGAGGGAGGAGAAGGAGGAGCTGGCCGACCAGGTGCTCACCTTCAAGACCCAGGTGAGGGCAGGAGTCACGGGACCCGGGGCCCCGCCTCTGCTGCGGACACAGCGGCCAACGGTTTCCTTATTATTATTATTATTTATGTTATTATTCATGGTGGTGGCGTGCATTTGATAGTCGGCTGTAGAAAGACTACATATTCCACAACAAGCACCATTAACATGTTGTTCTACAACAAGCACCATTAACATGTTATTCTACAACAAGCACCATTAACATGTTAACCTGTCAGTTTTGTAAATCATAAGAATGTAAATCTATTCATGGTGGGCCGTCTATAATAATAATAATGGTAAATAAATAAATCTCTGCAGGGGAAACGTACCTGATTGCTCACCGTCCCTGTCTCTCTCTCGCAGGTGGAGCAACAGCTGCTGGTGGTGCAGAAGCTGGAGGAGAAGGAGGGCGTCCTGCAGAGCGCCCTGGCCGCGCTGGAGAAGGAGCTGGGCGTCCGGTCGCAGGCGCTGGAGCTCAACAAGAGGAAGGCGAGTTGGGGACGTTTTTGATTTGTAGCGAGCGAAATCTCGGAAGCTCGGAGGCCGCCGCTCTCTGGTCCGCGTCGTCCGGCTCCACGCGGGTCTCGTGTGAAACCAGCGGGGTGTTGCAGCATCGGGAGCCGATGGGCGGCTCCTCTTCTTTATTGACCGTGTCGTCTCGTCTCTCTGTTCGCAGGCCGTGGAGGCGGCCCAGCTGGCGGAGGACCTGAAGGTGCAGCTGGAGCACACGCAGGCCAAGCTGAAGGAGATCCAGGTCTCCGTCGCCGAGAACCGCACCGCCCGCGAGAGGGAGAGTGGGAACCTCAAGAGAGCGCAGGTACGTAACCCCCCCCCCCCCACCACGTCACGGCTCTCTCGGTCCGTCAGCCGGGACGCGTCTTGCTCAATGTTTGGAGCGCGCGGATACCGATGACTCCTCTCCTGCTTCCAGCTGCCGTGGGTCCAGGCTTAAGTAGAGTAGCAGATCAGGACATGTGTGAGTGCTTCTGGACGGGCCTCTGGCTATAGATGGAACAGAATAGTCTTTATTGTCATTATACGATGTTAGGGAACTTACGGTGCTGGTTCACACGAGTAATAAAAAAGAAACATAATATCACAGTACTATACAGATAAAAAAGAAACGATGTCACAATACTATACAAATAAAAGAAAGAAACAATGTCACAATTCTATACAGATAAAAAAGAAACGGTCACAATACTATACAAATAAAAGAAAGAAACAATGTCACAATTCTATACAGATCAAAAAGAAACAATGTCAGGGCGGCTGTGTGGCGCAGCGGATTGCGCTCGTCACCAACGCAAGAGACACCGGGTTCGAATCCGGCTGTCGGCGTTGCCTCCGGCTTCGGCCGGCCGTCATACTAACTCAATTGGCAGAGTCAGCGGGTGGAAGTCGATGGGTGGTAATCTGGACGTTGTGGACAGCGACTCCTACAGGTCGGTTGGGGGACGTCTGCACAGCAGAGACAGGAAATGGCGGGGGTAGTGTGAGCCTCCCACGCGTTACACCTCGCCAATTGGAGTCCGCGCTGGCAGGTGAAAAGATGTGACAGGCTGCCTCCTCGTGTATCGGAGGGGACACGTGATGCAAGGCTTCTATCCTCCCTACAACCGGCCAGTGGGGGGCATATGCGAGCAGCGTTCAAGACAGGGGAGGGGAGAATTGGCACCGCGAAATTGGGATGGGAGAAAAATAGGAGAAAAAGTGGGTACAAAAAAAAAACTGTCACAATACTATACAAATAAAAAAGAAACAATGTCACAATACTATACAAATAAAAGAGAGAAACAATGTCACAATTCTATACAGATAAAAAAGAAACCATAGTCACAATACTATACAATACAGAATATACAGCAATCGCAGTCGGACAGTAGTGGCGGTCTATATATTGCACAGTGTGGGCGGAGGGGGTGGTGTTGTTGGTGCATGTCGGAGGTCAAGGTGTCGATGGCTCTGGGTCTATCGGTTCTGGCTCTGATGCACCTGTAACACCTGTGTTGGTGTCTGTCTTCCAGGAGGACCTGTCCCGGCTGAGACGCAGGCTGGAGAAGCAGAAGAAGGTGGAGGTGTACACGGACGCCGACGAGATCCTGCAGGAGGAGATCAACCAGTACAAGGTGCGTCTGTCGACACGCCGTCTTCCAGGGTTCGATGTGGTTTATTCAGATATATACGGCCTCCCTTCATCTCCCCTGAAGGTTTCTAGGCATCCCCTCCTATCGTTTCCTTCCTTTTATATCCTGGGCCTGTTGTTCATCAAGTATCTGAAAGAGGATCTGAGACCAGATTGGCTCATAAGTCATAGTGAGGTGTATATGGCCATTGTAAACTTGAACACTGATCTCAGACGTGTGATGAATAAGATGAGATAACATAAGATATTCCTTTATTGATCCCCTTGGGGGAAATTAAAACGTCATAACAGCATGGGGGGGGGGGGGTTACAGGTATGGGCAGGGTAATAGTAGAAAGACATAAATATAGGCAATAAAATATGCTCTGAATATAAAAATATGAGACATATCCCTAATATTCCCTATTGGTTATATTTTATGTTACAATAAATATAGGCAATAAAGAATTTTAATCTGAAAGTATACTATGAGTAAAAGTAAACACAAGGTGCAGTATACACAAGGTCGGCACTCTCCTACCACCGCAGAGACTCGGGTTTGGATCCAGCGGTCAGCGGTACCTCTGGCTTGGTCAGTGTTCGCGGGTGGGAAGCCGGTGGGGTCTGAGTCCTGGCCTGTTCAGCAGGGAGGGGATCTGGGGGAGATGACGTGAACCTCCGCACGCGTTCTGTTCTCCCAGTGAAACTCCTCGCTGTAAGGTGAAAAGAAGCAGCTGGCGACTCCACATGAATCGGAGGAGACATGTGATGGTCTATACCCTCCCCAGACCAACAGAGGAGGCATGTGGTAGTCTACACCCTCCCCAGACCAACAGTAGGACAGCATGTGATAGTCTACAGTACACCCTCCCCAGACCAACAGAGGAGCCATGTGATAGTCTAAAAAGATAGAAAGGCTAAAAGACCTCGTAGTTAATAGTGATTAATTACATGTTTTGCCACTTGTATTCACTCCCTCTCCCTCCCCCTCTCCCTCCCCGTCTCCAGGCCAAGCTGCGCTGTCCGTGCTGCAACACGCGGGACAAGGAGACGGTCCTCACCAAGTGTTTCCACGTCTTCTGCTACGAGTGCCTGAAGACGCGCTACGACACACGGCAGAGGAAGTGCCCCAAGTGCAACTGCGCCTTCGGGGCGAACGACTTCCACCGCATCTACATCACCTAGAGGGAGCGAGAGGGTGGGGGGGAGAGAGACCACCACGACACAGGAGGGAGAGAGACGGAGAGATTGAGAGAGAGCGAGAGAGTGAGAGTGAGAGAGCGAGTGAGTGCGTGAAAGAGTGAGAACGGAGAGAAAGAGAGAGAGAGAACAGAGAGAGAGGGAGAACAGTTGGACAGAACCAAAGGAGAGGCGGAAAAACGGGAGAAACGACAAAGAACTGAAGGAATCTTCCGAGGCATTCCGGTCATATCAGAACACTTGTGTTCTCCATGTTTAACACCCCCCCCCCCCCCACACACACACACACACACACTCCCTCCACCCACTCCCCCCGGAAAGACTTATTTTTATCACACCATCGCCAGTCTGTGCTGAAAGTTGGAGACCAAACGAGATAGTGAGTTTTTTTTCTTTGTGACTGAGAGAAGTTGAACGTGCTGTCGTCAATAAACACAGTTGCTTTGTACATACGGTGACGTCCTGTCCAGCTCTGCCGACTCTGCACTTGGCAGATCTGTCTGTCCAACCTCTTCACTTTTAACTTATTGGCCCGGGTTTTCTTTTCTTTTTAAACGTTTATCGAAAGTTTTAACCGATTTTGGCCATGAAAAAAAAATAATGGAACCTAATCCTAAGAAATCTTGATCTTCACGTAGTACTTTTTTGTACGTCACTCTGCTGTTGTGTTTTTTTTTCTTTTTGTAATTCTGTGAACTCCGTGCAGCTGAAGGTGCTCTCAGAAAACTCCCAGGCGTCCATGTTTTTCACATTTCGAGAGGCCCTGCAGAGCAACACATGAATCTAGATGTTTTTATCCTTATAGAAGTAAAAGAAAACAAACGTCACTGTTCTACTAACGTAATCCCCCCCCCCCTCAAGAAGTCCTGCAGCCCGTCGCAGCCGCCTGGCCCAGAGTCGGCGGCGCATGCAGCACTGTGTGGATCACCTTGGGCCCCGTGCCGCGCTCTGTGTTCATCCCGTCGCCACGGAGACGCCTGACACAACATCTGCAGCTTATAGTGCCTCATTACTGATGAAATCACTCCGGTGGAAAGTCGGCTCACATGGGTGTCCTCAGCCCCCCTGCCCAGCGTCCCCCCGCTAGGCTGCTTTTCCTGCGAAAAGGTTAACCGTGACATTCGAAAGTATAAAAACATCTGCTTAACAACAAGGTCCTCTTAATTGAACCAGCGAAGCCCTCCTCCCCCCCCCCCCTCCACCCACCCCTCCTCCTCCCGTTCTGACGATGTGAACTGTTTAACGAGAGTTGGGCTCACGTCTGTTTGACGTTAGCTCTTGTGGGAACGGCAGTGCAGCCGGAGAGCCCTGTAACATGCCTACATAACGGGTTCCAGGCCTCCCAGCGGAAGGGGGGGAAAAAGAGGGGGAAAAAAGAAACGTACTTTGGTGAAAAGTAAGAGGTCCTTCGCAAACCTTTTGATGTAATTTTAAAGAGCTGTGAGAATATCTGGATCGATGATGACGATGATGATGATGATGATGATGATGAGTGTGGGCAGTGTTGACTGTGATTGTTTTTTTTGTCATATGAAAATGCATAACATGTCATAAATAAATTAGAACAGTTTTTTGGATTTTGTAGCCTGCCTAGTGGTGATTTTGTACGTCACTTGGCACGTGCAGTGGATTTTATTTTATTTGTTTGACCTTTATTTAACCAGTCTGGTCAATTAAGAACAAATTCTTATTTTCAATGACTGCCTGGTGAGGGGACAACAGGGGCTCTCTTGGGAAAGGGGAAAAATAGAAAAGAGACGGATGACACATCACAGAAGTAAGGGTAATTAAAACACATCAAACAAACGAGTAAATAAAATGACACTGTATGTAATACATGAAGCAGAACAGACAAATTACAGTCAAAACGCTGGGTGGCAGTAGCAGGTGTGTGTAAACAATACACACTGATAAGGTGTGTGTGTAAACAATACACACCTGATAGTTCTTAACTCATTGGACGCCACTCACGAATAAAGTCGGGGTAAACTCGCCGACGCTTGAGCGCCAAACCCGAGAAAAGTCGGGTTTTCTATCGTTATTTCTTTTATTCGATATTCCCATTCATAATCCATCGAGGGAGCCTGTGTTATCATTGGGAATGAGTCTGAGATCGCAAACGTCCAATACTGCCGCCTTGCGGCCGGTATTGCACATCCTTTGAAACTCTCTGGCTTGGGCTGTGTGTCGATCTAAAAAGTCCGGTCCGGGTTTTCCTTGTCTGGCAGCGTTTATAACACATGGATTGAGGAGAATCAAGCACTCCCGGTTCATGTCCTTTGGTGGATTATGTTGGCAACACGATCGACATCAATACTTGGAACGGCGATCAGATAATTGGAATATTCTTTTTGGACTACATCCTAGTCAAGGTAAGGGCTATATGCTATCAATCTTCGTTGATCCAAGAATCCTTTCACTGCGATCAGAGCCTATGTGTCTAATGTGTGTGTGTGTGTGTAACGTATTCCGTTGGTGACGATCGAAGCATAGAAACCCCCCCCCCCCCCCCCACCCTTTCATGCATTCATGATGAAACATAATACTGATAATATAGCGTTGATTTCAGGCGAGAAACACCACGTTTTTTAGGGAAATGCACGTATTGCTGCATAGCGTAGTTTTCTGGGATTAGACAGGATTACTCTAAAACTATACTCCTATTCGCCACGGGAATGTATGGATGAAATTTTTCTTTTTCACAAATTGAACGATAGATACTCTATGTCAAATGGGCAATAGTATTATATCCATAGCTATGATATATAATATAGTTTGAGCCCTGCAAACACTGCCATGTATTCCTATTCTTTAAAGCGGTGGCCTTCTTACCACACGGTAAACAGCGACCTCTGGCGCTGATTGAGTTAATAGTAGTGAGGGGGATCAATTTGTCCATTTTCAAAGTCTTCCCGTTCCAACTGCTGGCATCAGCAAATTGGGAGGAGAATTGAATCCAGTGTTAACACGGGGAACATCTAGAGAGGAGGCTTGACCAAAGGAAGTGTTAACACACGGAACATCTAGAGCAGGATTGACCAAAGGAAGTGTTAACACGGAACATCTAGAGAGGAGGATTGACCAAAGGAAGTGTTAACACGGGTAACATCTAGAGGAGGATTGACCAAAGGAAGTATTAACACACGGAACATCTAGAGCAGGATTGACCAAAGGAAGTGTTAACACGGGGAACATCTAGAGGAGGATTGACCAAAGGAAGTGTTAACACACAGAACATCTAGAGCAGGATTGACCAAAGGAAGTGTTAACACGGAACATCTAGAGAGGAGAATTGACCAAAGGAAGTGTTAACACGGGGAACATCTAGAGGAGGATTGACCAAAGGAAGTGTTAACAGGGAACATCTAGAGAGATGTGGTGAGCAGCTATGGTGTTAAAGGGATGTCATTAGTAGCCCATGCTGTAATCTACTTTTTTTTTTAATTTATTTTAATTTATTTATTTTTTTCACATTATAACATAACATATAACAAGACATACCATGACATACCATAACACAATAATAAATGTAAGGAATAAATAAATATATAGTAATAATTAACAGATCATCAACTAATAATAACATTTGAGGTCACAAGACAGATTAAAAAAAAAGTATAAAAGATTATATATAATATATAAAAGGATTATAAAAATAATGAACCATCACTAAAGCTAAAGGACACAACTTCCCCTAAACCCAGTAATCTACATCGTTGAAGGGTTCAACCTGACTCCACGGAGGGCATGTGTTCATTAGGTTATCGTTGTTGTTCTGTATTGGGCTCCACCCCTGACCCAGGCGATAATAACTGGACTCTGCGTCAGGGACGTTTAGATATTCAAATGCGTGGTCTAAATATTATCAAATTGCGCAAGGCACCAGCTGCAGAGAGCACTGGAGTGATCCCAGATAACAGTTATGGGAAATTACTTTCTAATTGCCATAAAACATCCGTTTGTCGGGAGGAAATGCAAATAGCTAGTATATACTTACAATTATATGTAGGAAAGCGCTATATATGTGCAGTCCATTTCCCATTCCCAAAGTACCACATATTTTCAAAACAAATGTTTATTTTTATATATTATAATCTCCAAATGTAATAACATCTGTATTGAACACTGAACAAACAGTATAAAAGATTTTAACAAATTCCAGTAATGATGGAAGAAAGGAGACAACAGTGACATGACAACATAGCAGGACATTCTAACTCATCTTAAAAAATATATTAAAACATTTTTTATGGGAAATGTGCACATTTTAGTTTTTCATTTTGGGGATATACTTTGAGGTTCTCTGGGGGTATTTTGTGGTATTTTAGGGTATATTTGGGGGTACTTTGTGGTATATTTCCAGGCACTTTGGGGTATTTTGTGTTTTTTTTTGGGTATACTTTGTGGTTCTTTGTGGTACTTTATGGTGATTAGTAGGACCCCACTTGGGTGTTCTGCTGAGGAGAGCAGCAATAAGGAAGTGCAGTCGGTGTTTGCTGCTATTTGACCAGATGTTGGCGCTATAACAACAACAAACTTGACTCATATCTCGAACCATTCAGCCAATCAATTTCACACTTGGTGGGTGCATTGCTTAGGACCCTAGGGAGTGACATGTCTAATGTGGTGCCATTTGGCCAGATGGTGTCACTATAACAACTAACTTTACATTCTGTCATGTTACTTAAGGAAAGGGGTTTTTTTGCCTAGAGGGGGGGTGGCAGGGAAGAAAGAGCAGCACTTCCAGGGGCCAAGCAACCTGTTCAATATTTTAATTAAATTAAATTTCATACCTTTATTTTTAACTCGAAAGGCATCTGAGGTTTCCCTTATTTACAGTCACGACGAGTGAACATACAGAATTAAGCAAAAAATGCATATAAAATCATAATAAGACAAGTAAGGATAACTATCAATTAAAACACGTACAACCTGATTGACAAAGGTTGGAGATCAAGGTTTTAAACTCTGCAACAGAGGGGAGAATCTCGAGCTTTAAGGACTGTTGGAGTTCATTCCATGAGCTAGAGGGGCATCATAGAGAAATGCAGATTTACCCTGTTCAGAGCAAACTGGACCAGCAGCCAGTCATTAGAAACGGTTCCATAGGTTCCAAAATTCCATTCCAATAATGATAATAATAATGGCTTGGATTTATATAGCGCTCTTCATGACACCCAGAGCGCTTCAGAGTCCATTATTCGTTCATACACAGTCATACCGGTGGTGGTAAGCTACAATTGCAGCCAGAGCTGCCCTGAGGCAGACTCACGGAAGCGTGGCGAATAATCATCGCCTACGGCCCCTCCGACCACCACCAACATTCATTCACATGCATACACATTCATACGAGGCAAGTAGGTTAAGTGTCTTGCCCAAGGACACAACGGCAATGGGATGGACATGGGCTTGAGCGGGATTCGAACCACCAACCCTTCGATCATTGGACGACCCGCTCTACCCCTGAGCCAAAGCCGCCCCACATGATGTAGTATAAGGAGGTAGCTTACCAACAATGATGTAGTATTGACACAGCACAGGGAAGCTACACTAACCTGAGTTCCAGTGACCGAGAGTAAGTAGAAATGTGGGAACCTAATTGTTGTGTATAATCTTAAATCTACAATTCAGTTTAGTTTCACCCAGTGACAGTGTGGGCGTGTCTCAAGCTGCCTGGGTCAGTCCTGCTAATATGAGCTATCACCAAGCAGAGGCCAGGATCCCACAGGTGTGGGGCATTAGCCACAAATATACCTGTCACTGTACGTGGAGGCTTATGGAATTGTCAATCAGCCGTCGGGAAAGCTGACTTCATTACTGCATACGCCCATAGTCAAAACCTCCAGCTTCTGGCTCTCACTGAGACCTGGATAACACCAGATAACTCAAAACTCAACAACACCTGCAGCCTTATCTACAAACTATAACTTCACTCACACACCACAACCTTCCAGATGTGGTGGAGGCACTGGTCTCTTGACCTCTCCCTCATGGTCTACAAATGTATTATCACTCCCAGCGCTGTCACTCTCCTCTGTTGAATACCACGCAGTATCTGTCTCTAATAATCCATTCAATCTCACCATTGTTACTCTATCGCCCCCCAAGTCCCCTCGAAAACTTCCCAGACGAGCTGGACATGCTTCTAAGCTCTTTGCCAGAAGATGGTACCCCCTTCCTCCTAATGGGGCGATTTCAATCTGCCTGACTCGTCTCAGTCAGACACGGTGGTCTCTCTCCTACAATCCTTCGACCTGACTCCCACGGTCATGCTTCCCACTCACAAAGCAGGCAGCTCCTTGGATCTCATATTCTCCCGTAACTCCAGCATCATTAACACCACTAACTCCCCTTCATGTATCTGACATTGGACAACTATCGTCCTGTCTCTCTTCTCTCCTTCCTCTAAATCTCTTGAACGTGCTGTACAGTGTCTCTCCCCCCCCCCCCCCCAATGTACAGTTTTGCTTGTTTATACAGTGTTTCTCCCCCCCCCCCAACCACCTCCAATGTAAATTACCCAGTATGGTTGTCAATATCCCAATGTACCCAACCCCCCCCACCCAACCTCCTCCAATGTACAGTTTCTACGTCAAATGTATATACTCCCTTTTCTTGACTCCTTTTGTATCACAAACAGTACTGTATTTGCAAATCTGGTATGTCATAAATGTATAGATGTAGCAGTACTGTCTATCTGTATGTCATGTATGTCATATATGTCCTGATGAATTGAAAATGGGGGACCCTGATGTAAACAAGACGAAAGTCTTTCTCTGGTCTGCATCCCCTTAACAATTGTGTGTATTGAGCTGTACTGTACTGTACCCATTCTGCAATATGTTAATAAAGTTTTCAATCAATCAATCAATCAATCCAACCAACTTACTGATTATCTCTTACAGAATGACCTCCTACCTAGACCCTAATCACTCAGGCTTCAGGACTGGTCACTCCACAGAGACAGCCCTCATAGCAGTGACAGAGGCTCTTCACTTAGCAAAAGCGAATAGCCTCTCCTCTGTCCTGATTCTCCTGGACCTGTCTGCAGCCTTCGACACAGTCAACCACCAGATCCTCCTCGCATCCCTCACAGGAATGGGAGTGGCTGGCTCTGCGCTGGCATAGCTGACGTCCTATACCTCGATGACCGAGTATCATGGAGAGGGACCCTGTCGGCCCCCTTCGGATCGGGTGTTCCCCAGGGCTCGGTCATTGGACCCCTCCTCTTCTCCCTCTACACTAAAATGTCTGGGTAACATTATCACGTCTCATGACTTCTCGTATCATTGCTATGCCGATGATACTCAACTTTTCCTCTCCTTTCCTCCCTCCGATATCCATGTCTCTGAGTGGATCTTGGCCTGTCTGTCCGACATCTTCGCCTGGATGACGACCAACCACCTCAAACTGAACCTAAGCAAAACGGAATTGCTTCACCTGCCCCCCCCTGACCGACCTATCCATCACAGTGGAGAATGTAGCTATGGCCGCGTCCCCGACCACCAAGAACCTTGGCGTTGGCCTCGACGATCGGCCACAACAACCAGAACCTGCAGATTCCTCCTGAGCAACGTCAGAAGGATCCGCTCCTTCCTGACAAAAGAAGCTACCCAACTCCTCGTCCAATCAACGGTCATCTCTCGCCTCGACTACTGCAATGCACTGCTTGCTGGTCTACCGACCACCGCCATCAAGCCTCTTCAACTAATTTAGAACGCAGATCTCCAACCTACCAAAGTCAGCCCATGTTACCCCGCTTCTTAGGGACCTGCACTGGCTCCCCGCCACACGAATCCGCTTCAAGGCCCTCGACCTGGCATATTGCGCAGATGTAGTATAAGGATGTAGCTTACCAGTAATGATGTAGTATAAGGAGGTAGCTTACCAGTAATGGTGTAGTATAAGGAGGTAGCTTACCACCAGTAATGGTGTAGTATAAGGAGGTAGCTTACCAATAATGATGTAGTATAAGGAGGTAGCTTACCAATAATGATGTAGTATAAGGAGGTAGCTTACCAGTAATGGTGTAGTATAAGGGGGTAGCTTACCAGTAATGATTGATTGATTGATTGAAAACTTTATTAACAGATTACATCAGGGTCCCCCATTTTCAATTCATCAGGACATATATGACATACATGATATACAGATAGACAGTACTGCTACATCTATACATTTATGACATGTATATAAGGAGGTAGTGATGTAGTATAAGGAGGTAGCTTACCAATAATGATGTAGTATAAGGAGGTAGCTTACCAATAATTATGTAGTATAATGGGGTAGCTTACCAGTAATGATGTAGTATAAGGAGGTAGCTTACCAATAATGATGTAGTATAAGGAGGTAGCTTACCAATAATGGTGTAGCTTACCAATAATGATGTAGTATAAGGAGGTAGCTTACCAATAATGGTGTAGCTTACCAATAATGATGTAGTATAAGGGGGTAGCTTACCAATTGTAGCAGGTTGGATTATCCCTGCTTCGTGGGAACTGTGGTGCACGGTCACTAGGTAGCGAGACACAGTAGAACTCTGGCTAGCTGCACCTCCGTCTTTGGGGTCAGGAGCGTCAACTGGAGGCTGGCAGTGGGAGTGTATGGGGCCCAGGATTTACAAACCTAGACCGGTACTCTGGTCTTCCTCTCTCTTCCAGGGCAGTCAGCAGTACTCCCCAACACGCCCTCACTCTCCCCAATTGTCCCCATAGCACCCCCCCACACCTAGTGACTGGATGGTAAATAAATAACTTGGTTCCCCCCGCAAACAGTACCCTCCCTCATTAACACCAGAAACCTTACAGTGGGAAAGGGAAGGTTAAATAGGAAGGGGTTAATAATATATATGTTACCCGCATCAAAAGGGTTAGGATTAGGCTCAATAAAAGACACACACACCGTGCTCCCATTCAGTCTGATTATTATTGCACCATTGTTCTCGTTACACAATAGTTACGGTCTGGTGATTATTGCACCATGGTTATCGTTACACAATAGTTACAGTCTGGTAATTATTGCACCATGGTCATCGTTACACAATAGTTAGTCTGGTAATTATTGCACCATGGTTATCGTTACACGATAGTTACAGTCTAGTAACTATGTAATTACGCCCTAGGCACCAAGTGCTCTCGCTGTACCCAGACAGTATCAATACCTTCCCTAAGGGTTTACATATACTGCTCTAGTACTCCGTAATATGGGGAAAGAAGGGAGGACATAGGGGAGGAATAGAAGGGTTCACTGAATGGGAAAATATTATTACACCAACACGGTATCACACTCAAAAGAAATAAACAGAAAGCAAAAGAGTGGGCCCACAAAATACCAGTAAAAGTCCTATCTTAATGCCGGCATGTATTGTTTGGGGTACCCCTATGGAACGGTAGTAGCAACGTTACTTTCGCCCGCAGGCTGCACCACACTGTATACTGTATAATAGCTGGGGAGCATCAATGCCCATTTGTACTCATCCGAAATGGCCGCCTCGCCGTGCCACTGTTGTCCGGAAAGCAAGATGGCGTCGAACGCTCTCGGTGAGGATGCTAGCAGGCGGAGCTGGGGCAGAGAGGCAGCGCCGGCTGAGAGCGTGTGCTGAGTGATGACGACCCCTGCTGGACGGGACGAACTCCCGTAGGCTGCAGGCAGCCGGGTGCAGATCTGGTCGCAGGTAACCGGGGCAGACTGATTGCAGGCAGCCGGAGCAGACTGATTGAAGGCAGCCGGAGCAGACCGGTTGTAGGCCCACGCGCGTCTCGGGGCTCGCACTCTATACCGCACACAGTAATTACTATAACCCGATTGTTAAGGACTTTGATATGTTGTTAGCCGCACGTTACTTATACCGCACACAGTAACTATTATAACCCGATTGTTAGTGCTTGGCTCTGCACTGTTTGCTCACACACTATCGTTGGTACTGCTAGGATATTGTGTCCACTAGCAAGTACTTCCTATTAGGGCTGGGCGATATGACCAAAAACGTTATCGCGATAAAATTATAAAATTATTTTCATATAATTCTATATCGATAATTATCGTCGATATAATGTCTGTCAAGTTTAATTAACTTCTTATGCTGCTGCGAATGTCTCGAGTCGAGTTGATGTCGTCATCAGTCCGCGCACGTTAGCAGTTAGCCGACAAGCGGAATATCTCATGACAATGTAATAAATATGACACTAAAATACTCTCTTCCGCCACAATATATTGAAACGACGTCCACTGTATACCCCACACTACTATAAACGTGGCCTCAGAATTCACGCCACACACATACTCGGCACGTAAATATGTAAAACATCGCTGTGCAAGCTAGTTATCCTAGCCAGCCTGTTGTTTCTAAGCGAATGTCTCGAGTCGAGTTGATGTCGTCATCAGTCCGCGCACGTTAGCAGTTAGCCGACAAGCGGAATATCTCATGACAATGTAATAAATATGACACTAAAATACTCTCTTCCGCCACAATATATTGAAACGACGTCCACTGTATACCCCACACTACTATAAACGTGGCCTCAGAATTCACGCCACACACATACTCGCCACGTAAATATATAAAACATCGCCGTGCAAGCTAGTTATCCTAGCCAGCCTGTTGCTTCTAAGCGGTGTATTCCATGACAATGTGCTAAATATGACACTAAAATACTCTCTTCCGCCACAATACATTGCAACGACGTCCACTGTATACCCCACACTACTATAAACGTGGCCTCAGAATTCACGCCACACACATACTCTGCACGTAAATATATAAAACATCGCCGTGCAAGCTAATTAGCCTAGCAAGCCTTGTTGTTGAGTGAGTCCTACCTCTGGGTCTCCTTCCAGGTCTCCTTCGCTCTCGGCCATCTCCTTCACTGATTGGTCGTTAGTGCGTGCTCATATCCAAGCTTGGAAAATCGATATATCGAAACTTTGCGACCACGTTTCATGTTTATTTCGAGGAAATAATTTATCGCGATAGTTATCGTTATCGTTTTATCGCCCAGCCCTACTTCCTATCACCCGTCGCTATCCCACGGGGCCCTCCAACATAACTTCTGCAACAGGGCTCTCCCGAGCCCCCGTCCGTTGCGACTGTTCGTGTTCAAGTTCACTGCCGAAGAGAGCGTCTCTCTCCTTCCGCTTCCATATATCTCCTTGCATCTCCCTCCGACACTCTCTGCCTGCCACCGCCCCCTGCTGGTCGCCTACTAGCTCCACAGGGAAAGATGTCGAATATGGTCCAGCGATACTGTGTATGGTCCATACTCCAGCCGATAGAAGGAAGAGAAACTCATATCATTGCTCGTGGGAATATCAATGATGTCTTTGTGTACAAAGGGGATTGATTGATTGATTGATTGATTGATTGAAAACTTTATTAACAGATTGCAGAATGGCTAACTCTATTGGATGTGATTTATCTTGAGATATCCACGGCTCGGGTGATTGGGGTAGGGCAGGCTGGCATTGACCTGTGGTTCGCAGCAGCTGAGAAGGTAAAGACCGCCGTGTGCGGCTGAGCGGGGTTGGGGCGCTTGATCGGGGGGGTCCGGCGGTCTCTGGGGAGGGGGAGGAGGAAATGTCTTGTCTGTCTTGGTTTTTGTCTTGTCCTTCTTAACTTTGGCTGGGGGGATTTTAGGGGGGGTTGGTATTTAGCTATTCTGCGCTATATGTCAATTCACATGCCATTTCCCCAAGGGACTAATATTGGCAGACTGATTGACCTGTCAACCAACTTGGAAGAGGAATTTCTTTCTTCTTACACTTTACCGTCTGCGAGTTTGGCAGTCTTGAACATGTGTAAGGGACCTAGGCTATCTACAGTAAATCTGCGACAACACTCTCATAAACAATCTTTTAAGTCACTCCACTTTGTAAAGGTGGGGAAAGGTTGCCATGTCTTGAAGACCCCTTTTTGTTATTGAAGTAGCCACCTATATTTGATAGGTTGGACGCTGTTTCTTTTTCTTTTTGTCTTATAATTTATTATTCTGTATTATTGTTGTTATTCTCCTGTGAAGTTATGTTTTTTGTTACTGTGGTTATTGTGTTGTCCTGTTTCATGTAATTAATAATAAAAAAAATTTGATCAAAAAAAAAAACAGATTGCAGAATGGGTACAATACAGTACAGCTCAATACACACAATTGTTAAGGGGATGCAGACCAGAGAAAGACTTTCGTCTTGTTTACATCAGGGTCCCCCATTTTCAATTCATCAGGACATATATGACATACATGACATACAGATAGTCAGTACTGCTACATCTATACATTTATGACATACCAGATTTGCAAATACAGTACTGTTTGTGATAGTTCAAGTTCAAGTTCTTTAATAGTTGTCATACAGAAGTACAGAATACTTTCATACAAAATGCTTCTTACTGTTACGCTCCAGAGACTGTGCTAGACAAGATAGTATCAAATAACATAATAACATAATATAGCATGAATTTAGAAGAAGAAAATGAGGTCACAGTGTTCGGTATAGACATATGTACAATGTTCTGAGTTACCATATAATATACAATACACAATACTATGCAGTGTACTAATGTACAGTACTATCTAGTGCAAAGCAGAAATGGGATGAGGTACAATTTTAGGTACAATTTACAGTAAGGTGTACGAGTTGTAGTGCAATCCTTCATCCATAAATATAAAGTGTGGGGAGTGGGTGCTACAGTGTGTTTGTTTAAAGTGGGTGTGTGCTATAAGTGTGTGGAGTGGGTGCTACAGTGTGTTTGTTTAAAGTGAGTGTGTGCGTGTGGATGTGTGTGCTATGTGCGTTTGGTGGTTGTTGTTGTGTAGTGTTCATTCATTGTTCGTTTAGCAGCCTGATGGCCTGGGGATAGAAGCTTCTTCTGAGTCTTTCTGTGCTCGCCTTGAGACTCCTGTATCGCTTGCCTGACCGCAGCAGTTCAAAGAGGCAGTTGTTCGGGTGACTGGAGTCTTTAATGATTCTCTTAGCCTTGCCCTTGCAACGCTTGTAGTAAATGTTCTGGAGGGTGGGGAGCCCCCCTCCAATTGTGCGTTCGGCTGAACGTGTCACTCTTTGTAGTCTGCTTTGGTCTTGTGCAGTGCTATTCCCAAACCAGGAGGTGATGTTGCCGGTCAAGATGCTCTCTATTGTACATGAGTAGAAGTTCTTAAGGATCTTCTGTCTGACTTGGAACTTCCTTAGGCGCCTGAGGAAGTAGAGGCGTTGTCGTGCCTTCTTCACAACACTGTTAATGTGTGTGGTCCATGTCAAGTCCTCGGATATGTAGGCTCCGAGGATACAGAAGGAGTCAGGAAAAGGGAGTATATACATTTGACGTAGAAACTGTACATTGGAGGAGGTTGGGTGGGGGGGGGGTGGGTACACTGTGATATTGACAACCATACTGGGTAATCTACATTGGAGGTGGTTGGGGGGCACACTGTATATACAAGCAAAACTGTACATTGAGGGGGGGGGGGGGGGGGAGACACTGTACAAACAAACAAAATTGTACATTGGACTATTGACAAAACCATACTAGGTAAATGACTGTACATTGGAGGGGGTTGGGTTAGGATATTTACAGGGGCCAGTGTTGAATTGCAGTCTCCCGTAGGTGTCCCTTGAGAGAGGTTTTGAAAGTGGGTAGTGATCCACATTCCTTTACAGCTTTGGGTAGGGCGTTCCACATTGATGTGGCATAATTGCGAAACGTGTTTAGTCCCTTATTTGAGCCGAATCTGGGTTTAACATGATTTGTGGAGCTCCCTCTGGTGTTGTGATCGTGGTATTCACTGACCTTTGGGAAGTATTTTGACATGTACATGGGTACCTTGGTCGTGTAGTGTATCTTGTAGACCAGGCCCATTGCAAGTTGCTGTACTCTGTCGTCTACTCTAAGCCATCCTAGGTTGTCAAAGTGGGCAGGGGTGAGGTGGGTTCTAGGAGTAAGGTCAAGCAGTAGTCTGACCAGTTTGTTTTGAGATGTTTGTAATTTTGTTTTTAGCGCCTTTGAGGTGCTTTGGTACCATGAGGTGCAAGCATAGTCGTAGTACCCCTGAATGAGTGCTCCTGCCAGAGTCTTCAGGGTATTCTTGTTTACCAGAGAGGAGATCCGGTACAAGAATCGAGTTCGTTGGTTGACTTTTTTTATTACATTGGATGCCATTTTGTCACAGGAGAGATTAGCCTCTAGGATGGAACCCAGGTAGGTAATTTCATCTTTCCTTGTGACAATATTGTCACCCACTGTAACTGAGAAGCCGTCGGTCTTGCTGAGTTTGTTATTTGAACCGAAGAGAATGGACTCTGTTTTGCCCATGTGTAATGATAGTTTGTTATCAGCGAGCCATATGCAGATTCTGCCTAGTTCCGAGCTGAGGGTTTTTTCAACCTGTAACTTGTTCTTGTCAGAGACCAGCAGGGCTGAGTCGTCCGCAAACAGGAACAAGTTGCAGTCACAAGCTGACGACATGTCATTTGCATAAATTAGGAACAGTAGCGGTCCTAGTATGCTTCCTTGTGGAACACCACAGCTCACTGTGAGGGGGGGGGGATAGGGTACCGTTTACCTCCACCATCTGTTCCCTCCCCTCAAGGTAGGATTGCATCCAGCTCACTGATAGACTATCAAAACCAATTGCTTTTAGCTTGTCAATCAGAATGGAGTGATTGACCGTGTCAAAGGCCTTTTGTAGGTCCAGCATGACCATGCCGCAGTATTTGCCTGCGTCCACCTCTTGTTTGATGTGGTCATTCAAATAGATATTGTAACTGAGGGGTACAATTCCCTGACTGTATTACTAGATATGATACTTACTACCACTACCTTTGTACTTAATATTCGGCCACCCAGTACACGGCATAAATATATTATCATAAACACTCTCACGTAGATGAAACGGATCCAACACAAATGTACGAAGTCGAAGTATGCGTTTATTACTACACAGCAATGGTGTGTAGAGCAAGCACGTAATCACTTAATTACATTTATGAATTGAAATAGTATGCACTTTTATGGCAAAGAGTATTCGTCGGTATATCAATAGAGAATGTCCAATCTCTGATGGCGCAGGTGGTAAATATACGACCTGGAATAGTTAAGGAATAACAGCAATGATACTTTAATGATTATATACTAGATACACTAAGGGGGGGTTAATCCGGTCGCTTGTAAGCCGACAGGAGTAGGAGGGGGGGGGGGGTAGAATCCGGCTGCCTCGTCCGGCCAAGGGTATCCCAGGTGAACCCACTGTAGTGCCGTTCAATGCGCCGGCGATCCTTGGACCACAGATGAAAGCAGGTGGACTCTTTGTGGGCCGGCTCTCTCCGGTCCACGGGGGAGAGACGTGAAGCGACCTCGTCTTGCAGAGCGTCTCCTCACCTTGCGTCCTCTCCAGGGGGGGGGGTTCCAACACACGGTAGTGTCGGGGGTCTTTATCCATGGAATAATCAAAGTATACAAAGCATAATCCGTGCCTGGGAAGGCGGGCTGTCGTCGGTAGAATAATCCGGTATACAGGTCCACTCGCTCGTCGGCTCTGGGGCTCCTCGGGTGCAGCTTCACATGGGGTCAACCACCCTGGGTAAGCAGCCAGTTCTCTGCCCGAAACGATGGGGTACTGACTACGGTAGTATTCTCACCGCACGAAGCACTATATATTAACAGACTATTATTAGCTTAATAGACTACGTCCAACTCGACGATATAGTGCCAAATATGACTATTCAAATATTAATATACACGATGTCTCAATACCGATGGTAGGCGAACTTGGCCTTACTCCCACACGTGGCGTCGCGGGGAGGCTTTACGTCTGTGACTCTATTGGAGGGTAAGAAACTGGACTGAAAAGAAAGTCCTACTTTAGTAGCGCAGTATATATACGCACTATGAACAAATAGTCCCATTAGTGGTGCGGTAGCCAGATTCCTACGCGGAACTAGGACTTGTTCGTACATGTGGAGCGGTACGTTTGAACTGGGTCTGAGGGGTATGGCAGCCTGGCACCAAGGTCTCGACCAATAGTAGAATGGAGACTATTATGGGATGTTCAGTAGGCTAGAATGGATATTCAATGCATATTGTACAAGGAATATACAAGGGATATCAGAGAATATACAAATACAATTAAATATATATATATAAATAAATATATATATTCGGTTTAATCTGGCCCTTCACAACAGATATAATACATAAAACACAAGTCAGCAGTTCTGAATAATAGACAATATTTTCAGACTGCTACACAATAATGATGTAGTATAAGGAGATAGCTTACCAATAAGGGCCTTAAGATATGCTTATTGTTACTCTTTATATCTGTTATTTCTGTTCTATCCAACATCAGTTATAACTGTTATATTAGCCTCACCGTGGTGTTATACTAATCTCACCATAACATAAGTGGCTTTGCACAATTTGAATGTAATAGCATGAGTTAAATAATTAAATTATCTGAAAAAGATTGAGAATATGATCTGTATGATTTAGAAGAGAACACTGATTTGTTTCTGATAATGATGTTGTTGCCGTTCCAGAGAAGGGTATCGTGGACAAAATGCAGCCTCCAAGCTGATGTGTCATTTTGACTATTTGATTGTACATCAAACGACCTCCGATGTTGTTGAAAATAGAAATTATTATTTGGGATGAAATATCAAAATCGAATCTGGATTCTAAAAACGTTTAAGATTTAAAGGTAAAAGTTATTATAACTGTATCATCAACAAAAAAATCCAGGACTGCAAGACCTCCTGCTTTACTATTGGAAACCAGAGACTTGTGTGTTTTGGCAGAGTAGTGCATGACGTCGACAGGCGTGGTAATAACAATGAGAACACTATTAATTCCAGACTACACAGATTTTGCAGTCCCAAGTAAAACGTGGAGGAAAAAAAACAAAAGGGTGTGGCGAAATAATTAATATCATATGAGTTGGGGAAAAAAACATCCATTAAAAGATGATCCGCTGTTAAACTTTCACTTTTGCGCAAACAATCGAAACCAAACAGTGAAGTAGTAAAGTGTCCTGTAACGTTGGGACCTTCGTGCCTCTCTGGTTCAGAGCCTACAGTACAGTACAGAGGAAATGACTCATAGAGGAGCTGAACGAGCAGCGTGGGTGTGTGCGCTATTAAAACAAGGCGCAGACTCCTCCGGGTGACGCACACCGAGGAGGATCTGTTCCATGGTGAAAACCAGAACGGAGTCCTAATCAGATGAACTTTGGGGAGTGAGTCGTGTGTTTAGCAGACAGACAGACAGACGGGGCTCCTTCTCGGCACCATGGCGTCCAGCCGCGTCCTCTGTGCGCTCTGCGGATTTATCATCGCCGCCGCGGCCAACCTCTACGGCGTGAACGCACAGAAAAGTAAGTAAATACAAATGACTTAATAGTAATACACTTGTTTTTACCCCCCCCCAAAAAATTCCAACTCGTGTGATATAATATAAATACGCGATAAATCGGGATACCATGAAGTTTAAAAAATTATAATTTTTTATTTATTATAATAAAAATTCTAATAAACTTTATTTTTTTTGACTGCGAGGTGATCGCGTATCGGTGATAGACTTTTCCCCGGGGTTATGATGATGATGACTGCATGGGAATCCTTGTTTTTCCGTGGAACATGGAACATGTCGGTCAGTCAGTATCGCCGCTCGCCGGCCGAGACGCGTCCTTCACCAGCTGCACTCCTTCTTCTTCTCACCGGTTCCGCATTCCGATCGCCTTATTTCACCCCGTCCTGCCCGCCTGCCGTGGGCCGTGGGTGAGGAGGAGGGCAAGCCGCGGGCAATGCTGCCTGCACCACCAGCGACCATTCATGTGTTTCTTTCTTGTGTTGTAAATATATTATTATTATTATTGTTATTGTTGTTGTTTTTGTTTTTGTTGTTGTTTTTCTCTCTCTCACAGAACATCCTCAAACTATAGTTTCAAGTTCAAGTTTCAATTGTTTTATTAATTGTCACATAAGGTGTACACTACAGTGAAATGCTTGGTTCATACAGTATGAGCCTCCTGAGATTGTGCTTCATACAGTAAAAAGAATAAAGACCAAAACACTATACAAAATATACAATATACAAACTAAAGTACAAAATGCAACCAATATGATGTTTTTTCTCTCTCTCACTTAAACAGAGAATCCACAAACTATACTCCATCTTTTGACTAATAGCCCATAGAACAACATAGGCTAATTAGAATGGCCGATTGGTATCATCATAAGTATTATAACATAATTAGCCTAGATTAAATAGAACAGAGCAACCGGTACATTATGCATTCCAATAGAGATCTAACGAGATAATAGCACACGGATCATATAGGCTTTACTTCCCTTTAGAATCAGTAGAATAATTTAGATTCTGTCAGATTAGGGTTACATTACATCTGGATTAGGTTATAGCCCAGATATACGCTAGTATTTATACATCTGGAAGACTTTAATCTGTCAGCTCCATAGGGCCCCTGATCAAACATGATGTTGTTGGCTCCCATTTGTGACTTTATGAAGAGGGAAAAAATAGGCAGATCAATTGATTATTCTGTATGAACCATGTCGAGGGTTGTCTCTGCCCTTGGCCCGAATATATTTTCTAGTCCGAGCCCACCTCTCTTGGCTGCCTCGTCCGTCTGCATTTGCATATGTTTTTGGGGTCTGGCAAAGACCTTTTTGGAAGTGATTTTTCATAACCCATGGGGAAAATTAGCATTTCAGAGCTCCGTTCCCCTCTACGCCTGGTTCTCCGGGAGACGGTAAATGATCGTGTTTCTTGTGATGTAGAAGCGCAGTCAGCGGGACGAGATAACCGGCCAGAGCCGCCTCCCTCCCGGGGAAGCCAGATGCGAAGCCAGATAATGCACCTGTTCCACTGAACGTCATAATACGGGCGAGCGGAAATCTCCCCCCGGCCGTGATGAATATGATGCTGCAACGACTAGTCGATAATAAAAAATAAATAGAGCATATTGGCAGCCGAAAACCAGACCAATCTTTCGCCGTCGACTAAAAACACACTTCTTCAATCAATATTTGAAATGAATACAAAACACTAACCTTCTTACTTCTTACATACTATCATGCACTCTTCCTACTATACTAATATGTATTATTTACTACTGCACTCAACACTGCAACACCCAAGTTTCAGCACTGTTTGTTACTCCGCTGATAGAGTTATACCCTTCCTGCTGACTTGTCATACAGAACTTGTAAGTAATTTTGGATAAAAGCGTTCAGCATAAATGACAAAATGTAAATGTATTTTTCAAAGTAATAATCGACAGATTCATCGATTATCAAAGCAGTTGTTAGCTGTAGCCCTAAGGTTACCGCATCACACTGCAAGCCTTAGTGTTTAATTCTGATTCATTGCTCAGATCTGATTTTTTGCTTGGCTCTTCACATTATATTATAGATCAGATTCCAGTGTGAACTGGTCACGCTCCTGGTCATGCAGAAATGAACATTAAAGAAGATGGACATAAAAAAGAAAAAATCTGACCTGTATCTGATTTAGGACCACATATTATGAAAGTGACCCAAATCAGAATTGAAAAGATCAGATTCCATGTGAAAGATCTGGGCCACTTTCTCCCTGCAGTGTGAGCGTAGCCTATACACACATCATGTGGTGTATAACCCAGGAGTAAACTCTTACTAGACCTCCCAACAGCGTGGCTACATGGGTAGAGCTCCAGACTCATGATCGGAAGGTCACCGGTTCAAGCCCCGGTCAGGGCCATTGTCGGAAAGTGGTGTTGTTGTCCAGCAGGGAGCACTCTGTCTTCTGGACTTGGCAGTAACAATGCCCCTGTTACGGTGATGGGGACACCATACAGCTGCGAGTGCCGTCCTTTCGGACGAGACGTTAAACTGAGGTCCCGACTGAATTCATTCAGTCGTTAAAGAACCCAGGGCGCCTATCCTGACCAAATTCCCAATCAGGTCTCTGACATCAAGGTCACCTAATCATCCCTCCCTCTTAATTGTCTCCTGAGCCTTTCAGCCATTGTGTAGTGTGATGTGTACCTGGTGCCAGTGTATCGTAGTCATTGTGTAGTGTGATGTGTGCCTGGTGCCAGTGTATGTTAGTCAGTGTGTAGTGTGATGTGTGCCTGGTGCCAGTGTATGGTAGTCAGTGTGTAGTGTGATGTGTGCCTGGTGCCAGTGTATGGTAGTAGTCAGTGTGTAGTGTGATGTGTGCCTGGTGCCAGTGTATGGTAGTTATTGTGTGATGTGTATCTGGTGCCAGTGTATGGTAGTCATTGTGTAGTGTGATGTGTATCTGGTGCCAGTGTATGGGTAGTCATTGTGTAGTGTGATGTGTATCTGGTGCCAGTGTATGGTAGTCAGTGTGTAGTGTGATGTGTATCTGGTGCCAGTGTATGGTAGTTATTGTGTAGTGTGATGTGTATCTGGTGCCAGTGTATGGTAGTCATTGTGTAGTGTGATGTGTATCTGGTGCCAGTGTATGGTAGTCATTGTGTAGTGTGATGTGTATCTGGTGCCAGTGTATGGTAGTCAGTGTGATGTGTGCCTGGTGCCAGTGTATGGTAGTCAGTGTGTAGTGTGATGTGTATCTGGTGCCAGTGTATGGTAGTTATTGTGTGATGTGTATCTGGTGCCAGTGTATGGGTAGTCATTGTGTAGTGTGATGTGTATCTGGTGCCAGTGTATGGTAGTCAGTGTGTAGTGTGATGTGTGCCAGTGTATGGTAGTCATTGTGTAGTGTGATGTGTATCTGGTGCCAGTGTATGGTAGTCATTGTGATGTGTATCTGGTGCCAGTGTATGGTAGTCATTGTGTAGTCAGTGTGATGTGTATCTGGTGCCAGTGTATGGTAGTCATTGTGTAGTCAGTGTGATGTGTATCTGGTGCCAGTGTATGGTAGTCAGTGTGTAGTGTGATGTGTATCTGGTGCCAGTGTATGGTAGTCATTGTGATGTGTATCTGGTGCCAGTGTATGGTAGTCATTGTGTAGTCAGTGTGATGTGTATCTGGTGCCAGTGTATGGTAGTCATTGTGTAGTCAGTGTGATGTGTATCTGGTGCCAGTGTATGGTAGTCAGTGTGTAGTGTGATGTGTATCTGGTGCCAGTGTATGGTAGTTATTGTGTGATGTGTATCTGGTGCCAGTGTATGGGTAGTCATTGTGTAGTGTGATGTGTATCTGGTGCCAGTGTATGGTAGTCATTGTGTAGTGTGATGTGTACCTGGTGCCAGTGTATGGTAGTCATTGTGTAGTGTGATGTGTATCTGGTGCCAGTGTATGGTAGTCAGTGTGATGTGTATCTGGTGCCAGTGTATGGTAGTCATTGTGTAGTCAGTGTGATGTGTGCCTGGTGCCAGTGTATGGTAGTCAGTGTGTAGTCAGTGTGTATGTATCTGGTGCCAGTGTATGGTAGTCATTGAGCCTGCATAGCCCGAGGTTGGGTGATGCACAGTGGTGGTGAATGAGGCAATTTCCACCCTACATCGTAAAGCTCTTTGAGCGTCTAGTAAACCTCTGTGTGAATGATGCAATAATTATTCATTCATCATCGACTCGGTCATTCAAGCAGCCGAGTGGTCGCTAGGTGCCAGGGCTGGGTGGAGCCAGGTCAGACACTAGGTGGCAGCGCTGGGTGGAGCCAGGTCAGACACTAGGTGGCAGCGCTGGGTGGAGCCAGGTCAGACACTAGGTGGCAGGGCTGGGTGGAGCCAGGTCAGATCCCCGGGGCAGTGCTGACGGGAACAGTGACACATCTCCCAGCAGGGACCCTAATAAAAGTGATTCAGACAAATCTCCAGCGACCGGCATTACTGCTCCATGTGGAATGTCTGGCGAGGGGAGTGAGAGTGTGGTTGCTATGAACCGCCCGAGGTAAACTCACAACAGAGTCACGGCGGCTCCCGCGGAGCGCTGCTCTCACAGACCAGCTGTGTGTGTCTCCTCCCCCGGCCAACGGGTTACGATACGGCCGCGATTCACTGTCTGTCCCCTCCGGTTTGATTTGTTTGTTTGACGACACTTGATTAGCAAGCGGTGGTTCTTCTCGCAGCCTCGCCTGAGTTACTGCAGCCGCGCGCAGGGTGACCCGCCTTGTGCAACACACGCGATGCTCCTGGGTGGACTAATAAAAGTAAGTCATGTTTATGTGTTGTTGGTTTAAAGGCTAGAGTGGGGGAGTCGGCCCACTTCCTTTGTTTCTTTATTGGAAGAGCTCAGAGGAGAGCGTGACGACGGAGTAGAGGAGAATGTGAGGATGGAGAGGAGGAGAGCGTGAGGACGGAGTAGAGGAGAATGTGAGGAGGAGAGCGTGAGGACAGAGAGGAGACCGTGACGACGGAGTAGAGGAGACCTTGAGGAGGACGGAGTGGAGGAGAGCGTGAGGACGGAGAGGAGGAGACTGTGATGACGGAGAGGAGGAGACTGTGATGACGGAGAGGAGGAGACTGTGACGACGGAGTAGAGGAGACTGAGGAGGAGAGCGTGAGGAGGACAGAGAGGAGACAGTGAGGACAGAGAGGAGGAGACAGTGAGGACAGAGAGGAGGAGACAGTGAGGACAGAGAGGAGGAGACAGTGAGGACAGAGAGGAGGAGACAGTGAGGACAGAGAGGAGGAGACAGTGAGGACAGAGAGGAGGAGACAGTGAGGACAGAGAGGAGGAGACAGTGAGGACAGAGAGGAGGAGACAGTGAGGACAGAGAGGAGGAGACAGTGAGGACAGAGAGGAGGAGACAGTGAGGAGGAGACAGAGAGGAGGAGACAGTGAGGACAGAGAGGAGGAGACAGAGAGGACAGAGAGGAGGAGACAGAGAGGAGGAGACAGTGAGGACAGAGAGGAGGAGACAGAGAGGAGGAGACAGTGAGGACAGTGAGGAGGAGACTGTGAGGACAGAGAGGAGGAGACTGTGAGGACAGAGAGGAGGAGACAGAGAGGACAGAGAGGAGGAGACAGTGAGGAGGAGACAGAGAGGAGGAGACAGTGAGGACAGAGAGGAGGAGACAGTGAGGACAGAGAGGAGGAGACAGAGAGGAGGAGACAGTGAGGACAGAGAGGAGGAGACAGTGAGGACAGAGAGGAGGAGACAGAGAGGAGGAGACAGTGAGGACAGAGAGGAGGAGACAGTGAGGACAGAGAGGAGGAGACAGTGAGGACAGAGAGGAGGAGACAGAGAGGAGGAGACAGAGAGGACAGAGAGGAGGAGACAGTGAGGACAGAGAGGAGGAGACAGTGAGGACAGAGAGGAAGAGACAGTGAGGACAGAGAGGAGGAGACAGTGAGGACAGAGAGGAGGAGACAGAGAGGAGGAGACACAGGAAAGAAGACCTTCGTGAGATTCTAGCCCAGGCCAGCAGGGGGTACAGTATATGTGGCCCCCAGGGGTCCTATCACACCATCTACCGCGTGTGTGTGTGTGTGTGTGTGTGTGTGTGTGTGTGCTATGACTGCCATCCCATACCATATATCGTGGAGGAATACCATTGAACTTCATCTTTGAAAAATATTGTTCCAGTCACGCCTTTGGACAGTTCAGTCGGAGAGCAAATTTAGACAAAGACAGAAGAGCTTGTCCCAAACGCTATACTGTGATGTCACAATAGATAGAGAGAGAATGAGATGCAAATTTGGAACATGTGAGTGTGTTTCATTATCCGGGCCTCAGGGGGCTTATTCAGGGCGGTTGTGGCTTTTTATGTGGGAACTGAGAGCTCTACGGGAATAGAAAGGTAATTTGGACATTAGAGTTATAGGACAAACATTGTGCAAGAAGTAGTAGACTGTCTGTAATCCATGAACAGTCAAACGGTCTTGGTTCTCCTGTTTATTATTAGAACGAAAAGAAGTCTGGCATCCAACCAGAGTGCAAATGTAACAGTAAAGTGTAATAGTAATATACAATGTAGGCTACAGCAGGTGATTAAACTGGGTATAAAATATATAAATTAGTACTACTGAGTAATAGTGCTAATCAGATCAGATGTATGTACAGAGTTGTAGTATTAATATGTGTACAGTGATGCATGTATGAAGACACTATGGTAATAACTAAGTCATGCTGGCCAACAGCGTAACTACCTAGTAAGAGTAGGTAAGGGATATACGTACAGATATAGTATCTACACAGATATGTAAAAAGGATTATATGCATATATATAGAGAGGAGGAGACAGTGAGGACAGAGAGGAGGAGACTGTGAGGACAGAGAGGAGGAGACAGTGAGGACAGAGAGGAGGAGACAGTGAGGACAGAGAGGAGGAGACAGTGAGGACAGAGAGGAGGAGACAGTGAGGACAGAGAGGAGGAGACAGTGAGGACAGAGAGGAGGAGACAGTGAGGACAGAGAGGAGGAGACAGTGAGGACAGAGAGGAGGAGACAGTGAGGACAGAGAGGAGGAGACAGTGAGGACAGAGAGGAGGAGACAGTGAGGACAGAGAGGAGGAGACAGTGAGGACAGAGAGGAGGAGACAGTGAGGACAGAGAGGAGGAGACAGTGAGGACAGAGAGGAGGAGACAGTGAGGACAGAGAGGAGGAGACAGTGAGGACAGAGAGGAGGAGACAGTGAGGAGGAGACAGAGAGGAGGAGACAGTGAGGACAGAGAGGAGGAGACAGAGAGGACAGAGAGGAGGAGACAGAGAGGAGGAGACAGTGAGGACAGAGAGGAGGAGACAGAGAGGAGGAGACAGTGAGGACAGTGAGGAGGAGACTGTGAGGACAGAGAGGAGGAGACTGTGAGGACAGAGAGGAGGAGACAGAGAGGACAGAGAGGAGGAGACAGTGAGGAGGAGACAGAGAGGAGGAGACAGTGAGGACAGAGAGGAGGAGACAGTGAGGACAGAGAGGAGGAGACAGAGAGGAGGAGACAGTGAGGACAGAGAGGAGGAGACAGTGAGGACAGAGAGGAGGAGACAGAGAGGAGGAGACAGTGAGGACAGAGAGGAGGAGACAGTGAGGACAGAGAGGAGGAGACAGTGAGGACAGAGAGGAGGAGACAGAGAGGAGGAGACAGAGAGGACAGAGAGGAGGAGACAGTGAGGACAGAGAGGAGGAGACAGTGAGGACAGAGAGGAAGAGACAGTGAGGACAGAGAGGAGGAGACAGTGAGGACAGAGAGGAGGAGACAGAGAGGAGGAGACACAGGAAAGAAGACCTTCGTGAGATTCTAGCCCAGGCCAGCAGGGGGTACAGTATATGTGGCCCCCAGGGGTCCTATCACACCATCTACCGCGTGTGTGTGTGTGTGTGTGTGTGTGTGTGTGTGTGCTATGACTGCCATCCCATACCATATATCGTGGAGGAATACCATTGAACTTCATCTTTGAAAAATATTGTTCCAGTCACGCCTTTGGACAGTTCAGTCGGAGAGCAAATTTAGACAAAGACAGAAGAGCTTGTCCCAAACGCTATACTGTGATGTCACAATAGATAGAGAGAGAATGAGATGCAAATTTGGAACATGTGAGTGTGTTTCATTATCCGGGCCTCAGGGGGCTTATTCAGGGCGGTTGTGGCTTTTTATGTGGGAACTGAGAGCTCTACGGGAATAGAAAGGTAATTTGGACATTAGAGTTATAGGACAAACATTGTGCAAGAAGTAGTAGACTGTCTGTAATCCATGAACAGTCAAACGGTCTTGGTTCTCCTGTTTATTATTAGAACGAAAAGAAGTCTGGCATCCAACCAGAGTGCAAATGTAACAGTAAAGTGTAATAGTAATATACAATGTAGGCTACAGCAGGTGATTAAACTGGGTATAAAATATATAAATTAGTACTACTGAGTAATAGTGCTAATCAGATCAGATGTATGTACAGAGTTGTAGTATTAATATGTGTACAGTGATGCATGTATGAAGACACTATGGTAATAACTAAGTCATGCTGGCCAACAGCGTAACTACCTAGTAAGAGTAGGTAAGGGATATACGTACAGATATAGTATCTACACAGATATGTAAAAAGGATTATATGCATATATATATATATATATATATATATATATATATATATATATATATATATATATATATATATATATATATATATATATATATATACGGTAAGAAATATATATACACAGCAATCAGCATAGTACATGTACTATTAGCACATAGTAACTGGACTTTCTTGTAATATGTAGGGGATCTAAACTGTACTTTTCTGAAAAGGTGTTTGATGCCAAACCCTCTAATCCACAAGTAAACCCGCTTCCAGCCATGCTATTAGATCTGTCTAATGTTCGGTCTGACCGTCTGAACTCTTACAAAGGTGCAAGGGTTATCTTCACATTCACACGATTACCGCTGAGTTCATGCTTTTGTTTTCATCGCGTCTTCAGAAGTGGTTAGTCAGTGGTGGGAAGCACGTACCATGATATTCTAGATTTCATTCGAGGAGGACAAACCTGCCCCCGGGTTCCTGAAACACTCATCTCTCTACTCTCAGCCCACGTCAGAGGTTGTTGCCACTAAAGCGTGACATCATGAGATTGTCTTGGCGTAAACAATACGAGAAGTGCCACGGTTCCTCGCGTCAACTTTTTCAATTCCGTCACTTGATGCATGTATCATGATTACCACCATGTGTGTGGAGGAGACAAAAACCTGACATCGTGGAACATTATTATTCACTAATAATCCACTCGTCGTCATCCCTCCCACCGATGCAATAAGTGCATAAGTAGCAACAACCCCAGGGTGTGTTAAGTTGCATTGAAAGAATCTAAAACGGTTTCCACAAAACAGAACAGAACATTTACATCTCGTCTCTTTCCACTGTCCCCCATCCTCCTGATCCTGATCGGGATCTCCCGGCTATTTCCCCTCTTCTTATCACCTAGGAAGTGGACCGCTGTAATTGTCCTGCTGTCTGGCAGCCATAAAGAGAGATATGGAGGTTTCCATTGTGTGTGTCCAGTGAGGTAGACGTGTTGTTGCTAGGAGGGGTGTGTGGGTGGAGTGGTTGATTGATTGATTGATTGATTGAAAACTTTATTAACATATTGCAGAATGGGTACAATACAGTACAGCTCAAAACACACAATTCAATTGTTAAGGGGATGCAGACCAGCAGAGAAAAACTTTCGTCTTGTTTACATCAGGGTCCCCCATTTTCAATTCATCAGGACATATATGACATATGACATACAGATATACAGTACTGGTGCTACATCTATACATTTATGACATACCAGATTTGCAAATACAGTACTGTTTGGTGATACAAAAATAGTAATAGAGAGTATATACATTTGGTTGTGGCTGGCTCTCTTTTTCTCTCACACACAGACTCGCACCGCATTCGTTTATTCTCTGGAACACGCTCATAATAACAATTCAACGGAAGCTCTTGACAACTTGCCAAGACAAGAAAAAACACGCGCAACACGCATCACATCCTGCCGTTCGCGCACACACACGCACACGCACACGCTGTCTCACCGCAACTGTGTCTGACTGTCTCGGCAAAACCAAAATTAGCTCGTAATGCCGATTTGCGTTTTCCTCTTAATACATCAGCAAGACGACGAGTCAACCCCAGAGAGGAATTCCCCCAGCCCCTCCTCCGAGTCGGGGAAGAGGAAAGCCACAGGGGTTTCTGAGATCGCCTCAGTTTGTTCAGCTTGATGTCATAACATTTCCCAATCACTCCAGCAGAAATCTTCTCTTGCGTTGAACCGAGCTGTGTTTTCTTGGCGGGTGGGGTGGGCTGGGGGGGGGCTGGGGGGAGACTGGGCGGGTTTGAAAACATCTGCAGCATAGTCTCTCAGGGGAGGTCTAGTCCAACATGTCCTTCTTGAATATCCGCTCCTCTTAATAAGCTTGAGTAATGGTGCACAGTGTATACATCGAGAAAGATGTTTGGCTTTTGCAAGGGAACACACGTCTAAATCGTCAAACTGCCATGGCTGGATGACTCAATGAGACACACAGGATGACATAATAACTGAACTGATTTCCATTGTTTCTCCCTGCGCACACAGGCCAATGCAGCAGTTCAGAGTTCTGGAATTCGGATCTGGATCTTTGCGTCCCGTGTGCGTCATGCAAACAGTACCCGAAGACCCCATCGTGTAACACATGTAAGCAATTGAAACTGTTCATATTGACCTCCTCCTGGCATCTGGCTAAATTACAACATGTGGATTCAGCGAGTCCCTTGTGGCAATCCAAAAGTTTACAGCCCTCCTCCATGCCGTAAGACGAACGGAATCTCAAATGTATTGAAACGACGCTGTGTCCTTCCAAGCGGAGCCCTCTTTGAACCGTCCTCTTAATGCGTCCCCACAGGTAGGCCCATATACGCGGAGGAGACGTCAGACGTGTGGAAGCTAGCGGCCATCACCAGTTTCTCAGTGCTGGCCATTGTGCTGGTCGGTGCCGCTTTGATCATTGGCTTCATGGTGCATCGACGCAAGTCACAGAAACGACCTCTACGTGGTAAGACTCTACATTTTATACCTATACTGGGGCCTGGTCTACAAGATACACTATACGACTAAGGCACCCATGTACATGTCAAAATACTTCCCAAAGGTCAGTGAATACCACGACCACAACACCAGAGGAAGCTCAACAAATCATGTTAAACCCAGATTCGGCTCAAACAAGGGACTAAACACGTTTCGCAAATTATGCCACATCAATGTGGAACACCCTACCCAAAGCTGTAAAGGAATGTGAATCACTACCCACATTCAAAACCGCTCTTAAAGAGCACCTACGGGAGGCTGCAATTTGAAACTGGCCCCCGTAAATGTCCAAACCCCCACCACCTCCTAATAGACAGTCTCCTCCCCACCGCATGTATATATTCTCTCCCCGCCGTATGTATATTTCTCTCGCACCCGCCCACCCCCTCCGATTGTACAGTCTCCACCCCAACGTATGTATATTTCTCACCAAGCCACCCACCCCCTCCAAATGTACAGTCCCCTCCCCATCATATGTATATACTCTGTCAGGATCTATGGGTAACAGTATTTGAATACCGTATATGTCACAAATGTATCGGTACTAAATACCTATATGTCCCTATGCCATAAATGTCATGTATGTTGAGTATGTCATAAATGTCAATATGAATTGAAAATGGGGGACCCTGATGGAAACAAGACAAACGTCTTTCTCTGGTCTGCATCCCCTTAACAATTGTGTGTATTGAGCCGTACTGTATTGTACCCATTCTGCAATCTGTTAAATAAAGTTTTCATTCATTCATTCATTCATTCATTCATTCATTCATTCATTCATTCATTCATTCATTCATTCATTCATTCATTCATTCATTCATACTGCTTTCACGGTCTACAACTGCCCTTGATTGATTGATTGAAAATGTTAACAGATTGCAGAATCGGTACAATACAGTACAGCTCAATACTGTAACGAACCCTGGTTGTTGTTGTTTGTTATTGACGACTCTCTCAAGGCAGTTGTTATTGCTCACTTTAGGTCTTTATTGCAAGCATCTCAGATATGGCTTCGGTACAATTGACTCGTCGCTATAACTTCCCATGCCTCAAGAGACCGCACCCTAGGTGCCACACCCTCTTATACCTTTTTCAGGTCAGCCCCTGCCCCCTCCACTCTACCAACCCCGGGCCCGCGCGACCAACAGCGTCGCTCGCATGCCAGCCCCAGGCTGGTAGAGTGCAGAGTGACAGCTCGGCTGACCAATCACCCAAATCCCAGGGTCGCTACAATACAAACAACTGCTAAGAGGATGAAGACCAGAAAAAGACTTTTGGCTTGTTTACATAAGGGTCCTCCATTTTCAATAAATCAAAAAACACTGTAATCATAGTAATCATAACTTCCCACCTCATACTATACCCATATAACTGTGTATGATAGCATGTACAGTAGTGCTGTATATGCCGTATATAGATACAGTATACACATACATCTATATACGGTATATATTCTGTACATACCCGCATATAATCCTTTTTACATATGTGTAGCACTATTACTTAATTAATTTGTATATTTTATACCCAGTTTAATCACTTGTACATTGTATATTACTATTACACTTTACTGTTACATTTGCACTCTGGTTGGATGCCAAACTTCTTTTTGTTGTGCTGTACTTGTGCTGTATGATGACAATTCATTTGAATCTAATTTAATCTATCGGCCTAACAGGGTTGCCTCCTCGTATTCGACTAATTGGTCGGTCGGTTTGGTCTTACAGTAGTTGGTTTAGTTTGGTCAGTCGATTAGTCTTACCTTTTCTTAATTTTGTGTTTACTGCAGAGTGGAGACCCATGTTACTGACCAAACACTCTATATCAGTGATGTCTGTTGAAATGTAGAGCTATTTAACACTTTATCTTAACAAAAAAGACCACTTACAGCACCCTTTAAGTGCAAACCTAAAGCGACCAAGAGGTAGAAAAGTATTAGGTTTTCCGTCACTTAGATTCCACGAGTCTGCTGCACTGAAACTAAAAGCAGCCTTTCCAAGATCAGTCTTGGCACAAGGTACCTGAACAACCACCCAGTAAGCCGAGCTATAATTGCTTAGATGGCCTCCATAGAATATTAATCACGGGGATTTAATCAACTCTAGTCGTGTGAATGAACATTGTGAACACGTCATGTGTGGCCAGCGTTGGAATGTTCAACTACTGCCACTAGTATGTTCTTCCAAACGATGCCTTTGCAATGATAACACATCAACTATCTCCTGAATAGAGGTCTTGCATGGAATGTCTGTATAGCTCTCTTTAGTATGGCTGCCTGTAACCATTGGTAACCGGTTTCAAAAGGAAATGCCTAATTTCTGTGCAGTGGGTAGCGTAGGTAAAACACTGGAAAAAGAACGATATTACTGTTCTACTGTGACTTGTTTATAGGATCCAGTAATAAGACACCATTGTTATTGTTTTTGTTGACATTTCTCATATATCAACACATAGCAACCATTGTTTTGCACATAGCAACCGTTGCCTGTTCCATTGCTATGTACATAACAATGGTTGCTATGTTACAGGCAGCCATGTTGGAAGACGGAGAACTACACAAACATTCCGTGCAAGGCCTCTATTGACCATATTCACACCGTGGCCATTTTGCTCTTATGTCATGCTCAAGGAAACTATAAAAGAAGGAAGGGTCATCAGGTCAGAATACCAAGGAAACTATAAAACAAGGAAGGGCCATGATGACGTCAGAACACCAGCGTTCTATGCTCTGCTCGGTGCCAGACTTTCGTGTAAAATTCTAAATATACAAGCTATCTGAGGAAATATACATCAACCAATATATCAAACGTTAGCTTGTTAACAATGCAACAAATTGCCAATGATTCTGACCGAGGTAATAACTTGTTTAAATGACATAAACCTCATAAGGTCATAAACGAGGAGATGAAAGGTTCCACATTTGGCACTTATGTGCGTTCACACGCTACACACACAGTGATGTAATGACTCTTCCTTCTTTTATAGTTTTCTTGGTCATGCTCAGGAGGGGATTCCTTTCCACCCGGGCCGGCTTGTGAATATGGCCAATTGCATGACATTCCATTTCTATGGTCTCATGTACCAAACAGACGTTCATTTCCATGACAACTTGATAACTATTAGGAATGTTTGAGCATTAAGTGTGTCTGACTCTTAACCACCAAAACCTGCACGGACTACAACGTATGGCGTATACCACGCCAGTTAGGGAACAGACCCTCACTTGCACCTTTGTTTACACTTTGTTAATTTCTCTCATATTTTTATATTTAGAGTTAATTATATTGTTTACACTGTTTTTTTTTTTTATCATATCTTTATATTCAGACCAAATTGTATTGCCTATATTTATCTACTATTACCCTGCCCATACCTGTACCTCCCCTCCCCCATGCTGCTATGATACCCGAACTTCCCCAGGGGGATCATCCAGGAATATCTCATCTCATCTTAAAACAAACTCATGAATGTTGAAAAAGATAAACAATTCTTCTTTTGTTTTTCCTACAGAGCCCATTGAAGAAACAGCAGGGCCACTTTATCATGCATAAACACTTCAGTAGGTACACTTTCAATTATTCTCCAATGCTGAGTAAAAATGTTGTTCCTTTACGGTTTGACAGTGTTGTTCACATAAAAAGTATATATATATATATATATATCCACATCTGTCTGTACATACCTGCATCTGCATGTAACCCTTTTTACATATCTGTAGATACTATATCTATATCTGTACATATCCCTTACCTACTCTTACTAGTTACACTGTTGGCCAGTATGACTTATTATTACCATAGTGTCTTCATACATGTATCACTGTACATATTAATACTACAACTCTGTACATACATCTGACGAGCAGTATTACTCGTTTATATATTTTAAACCCAGTTTAATCTCCTGTACATTGTATATTACTATTAATAATAATAATAATAATAATGCATTTTATTTATAAGGCGCCTTTCAAGGCACTCAAGGTCGCCGTACAACAATTTTAAAACAGTTCATTTACAATCACAATCCATTAAAAAATAGAATCAGACAAAAAAAATAGCGTTCTGGACCAGTTGGAGCTTATGGAGGAGTTTGTGGGGGAGACCAAAGGGAAGGCAGTTGCAATAATCCAAGTGACGAGAGAGTGGACCAGGATTGCGGCGCTGTTGGGAGTGAGTGAAGGGCGGAGGCGGTTGATGTTGCGAAGGTGGAAGTAGGCAGACCGGATGGTGTTGTTGATGTGGGAATGGAATGATAGGGTGCTGTCGAGGACTATTACACTTTACTGTTACATTTGCACTCTGGTTGGATGTCAAACTTATTTTTGACACAGTGTTCACATAAAAAGTAACAAGAACTTTAACAGAATCCCATGACTTCCACAGACCTCATCTTTCTCTGGAAACACGGAGGCGACGGAACCCAGGGAAGCCCGGCTCAGGCAGAAGAACCTCTGGACCATAGAAACTGTACTCTGACGACGGGGTGCGTTTCTGAGTAGAACCGGACCATTTTAATTTATTATACTGTTGTGAAAGTGAAAATGTGCTCAGTTCTCACACACTGGGCTAAATAGTCACAGAGTCCTGGGCTAAATAGTCACAGATCGCTCCCACGGAACTGTGTCGACCTGACGCCTAGTTGAGCACTTCTGTCCACGGATAGTCCAACAGTGCACTGATCACACGATTTACATGAACTAGTGACTAATTATAGTAGCCGTGGTATTATTTTCATATTTTACTCTCGACTTGATATTCCAATATTTGTAATTAGTATTAGATCTTGATAAACGTTATTTCTTCATCCAGATTCATGAATTTGTCAGAATATGCTCCTTGCCAACCTTCCATTGTGCTGAAACCAGCAGATCATCAGTGAATGTAACACAAGTATTGTTTTTAGTTTTTTTTTTATCTGTATGGTTAGGCGTGCATTTTCTGGTCATTCTCAACTGCCTCTTAAAGCTGCAGTAGGTAACTTCGGAGAAATTAGCAAGTGAGTTTACCTGCCAAGCAGAAATAGAGCTAAGCTCTTCCTCACTTGTCAAGCTCTGTGCACGCTCACAACAAAGGTTTTGCACAGACGTTGTGTACATTTTTATGAGAAATGCGATGGTGGTCTTAGTTTTCTCCTATGCACCCCAGGGAAGACCACATGGCAGGTCAAAACACATCTGATTGGTTGATGATGCAGGAAGCTGATGTTTTTTTGGCCTGCCAAATGGGGTCGCATCAGAAAGCTAAGACCACCATCGCAGTTCCTCGTCAAAAAGTACACGCAACGTGCAAGATTCAGCTTAAAGCTGCTTCTGCCTCTGGGAGTTTGTGGAAAACCTTTTGTTGCAGGTGAACTCACTCTTGCTACCTTCTCCGAAGTTGCCTACTGCAGCTTTAAACGAAGACCAGTGAAAAGCATACTGTCTGGCACATCAAGGACATTTGAATGTAGCTACTTCTTAGGTCAAGTACATTATCACTGCCAGTGCCTTCACTTTGCAACCCGGTATGCGCTTATCTTCTGGAGAGCCTGATAGAGTACCTTTGTAACGCCAGTTGCTTATAAAGGGGATATAATGGTAATCTTTCTCATGCACTGTTTCTAGGAACCCCTTCCTTGAACAAGACAGACTCTCTGTTATAGACCGCTTAAGGTTCCCACGCTTACTTCCTCAGTGAATTCCAAAACCTTTCAATGACTTTTCCCACACATTCATACCAAATTTCTGTGACTGTAATCCTGTGGTGTAAGGACTGAACAACCTTTACCGTAACTGCTCTGGCATTGAAGACTTGTTATGAAAGGTTTAACAAAACTAAAAAACACCAAAAAAGAAACTGACCTACTTTCACCGTACAATTCCTGTAATATTTATATGTTGAATAATGTACATAAATGATAAACTTGTGAATATGACTTTACATTTCCATTACTTTTCCAAAAGTGTATGAATATTTCATATTTTTCCTAAATATTTTAAGGCCCGGAAAAGTTATTCCATAACTTTTCCAGGATTTTGATGACATGCGGGAACCCTGTTATTATTTCATTGTATTTGTTTTAATGTGACAGCCCCCCCCCCCCCCCCTAAACAGGTTTTAATCTTTTTCAAACCTTTATACAAAACAAGACATAGTTTAGCAGCAATTTCATACATATAGGCACAATAAATAAGGATAGACAATACAAAATCAGTTACAAGTCGACACACAGTGGTCGGAGATCATACTTTTAAATACAGCGAGAGAAGGAAGAACCTTCAGCTTCATATAAAACACAGGTTACCTAATTGTTGCATTATCCTCAAGTATAACACAACCTTTCCCTGGTGACAATACCAGCAGCCTACGTTTGTGACGAGATATCTTCTAACATTAGACACCCAGTCTCAACAAACTGCTCTCTAAAGATATATGGAACAGATTATAAAGGGTATGTTTAGTATTAAGTACTGTAGTGAAGGTTCCACCGTTACCCATCAGAGGGCCAGGTGGAGCTACATAACCATGTTATAACAAGGTCTGAGGTCCAGGGGTCCAGGGGAGATTTGGTGGTCATTTGAATCACTGAAAAGGTCAGGGAAAAAGTTTTTAAAAAAGGAAAGAAGGTTTTTGGTCTCTTGATCATATTTATCCTCAAACCGTCAGGGACACTTGAGGCTTCAGTACCGGGCCAAAATGTTAAGATATTTCATGTGATTGACAACGTCCTTTTCATATTCATATCATGGATCTGAGTGAGGGGCTTGCTGCTTGCCCTACTGCCCTAACATTGGGCAATCAGCTAAAAAGAAATACAGGTTTAGTTTTTACCTTTAATTTATTTAGTAAACATCTCTTGACAATTGTATAGTTAAGGCGACTGCTTTATCGTGGAGAGATTATGAAAGGGACTCCTGTGAATATTTTTGTAAAAACCTCAACATGCCAGCAAACTTTGTTACTGAGCAATAACTAACATTTTCTTTGATTATTTGTCTTGCTTTTTAGTTGTGTATAATTGTGTATACATGCATAGGCTTCCTTTAAGTTAATGCAAGTGAACTGTGTTGTGTATCAAACGTATTTTCACAATAAAACAAAATAACCTGATCCATACGTTTTTCTTTTTTGTTACAGCAGTTTCACACACAAAGATATACTCACTTTAAAAATGCATTCACTTTTTAACATTACACCATATTTGTATCTATTTATTCCTAAATTTGCACTACATCTTTTTAGCATTTAGGCTTTTTTGTGCATTTTAGTTTTTAATATTTTAGTGTGGTCTTTACTCTTACCTTTTTCTAATGTATGAAGCACAATATCAAGAGGCTTATACAGAACCAAGCATTTCACTGTAATGTATGTAGCGTATGTGACTAAAGTAAACTTGAGGTTATATTTAATGCCTAAAGAAAAGGGACACAGGACACACAGCATTTTTCAAGTCATTTAATTTCAACAACTAAGTTTCCATAATTTGCTTATATTCTAAACTAAGTTCATAGTCCTAACAAAGAAGTATAAATCTACGCTTCAAAGTGACAAAATAGTTATATAAATATGAATTAAATATTGAGCAGACTTGTATTTTTTTTACCCTAAAAAGTCAATAAAATCAAAAATGTGTGGTACAGGTATATGCTTTTTAATACACAATAGCTAATCTAGCAGTCGTTTCCTCTCAGGCGGAGGAAACGCTCGCTGGTAATGTACAGAGACCCGACTGAACTTTCATTACAATATTTACAGAGCGGAGATAGAAACATATGACACATAACGGGGGGGGGGGGGGGGGCCGTGATCGAGGCCATGATGACGTAAGGAGTGTGCGTCTAAGTGCCGTAGGAGATGGAGCGGGATCGTCTGGGAAGATCGTCACGCGGTGATTTTAACCGAAGTCGTCACGGTTACAAGTATAGGCTACCGTGGTGCATGAACAAAACATTACCGTACTACAGTAGGTAAAATCAAAACCATTACAATTCACACAAAGAAATAAATTAATGAAATGCTAGGTGGCAACTTGTCAAGACGGGTGTTTCATTTTTAGGCTGTGTTCGTGTATTCAATCCGATCGTGTCATTGTACTCAATACAATGTTAAGACGTGAAACTAATTAAAATATGCATTAAAAATGTATATTTCTTGATATGCTTTCTAAGATGTCAGCATATTGCTTTAGTATATTAGGACCTGCAAACCAGCTTGAGGTGATCCGTCAAACAGTCCAACCAACTCACTCACTGTCAGTTAGAGATATGCATTGGGGGGGGGGGCACATCCACACCCCCCCAAAGCAGTATTATCTCGATGAATGGCTTGGCTGTGTTATTACCGGGACGTCGTTTGCTGAAGAGCCCCTTAGGCTATACAAGTTCCTCCGCTAGTGTGCAAAGAAAACTTTGAAAAGAAAAACGGCAAATTTCAGTGAAAGGATCAGGCCATGGCGAAAAACAAGTCAAACTATATAAGACCAAAAAAAACATTAAGGTTTATGGATTCTCATCAACGTCATACAAATTGATTACTTTCAAAGTTTGCATGATTACAGTGTATTCTCTAGAAGTCGCATTGAGGCATTTAAATATCAGTTGTGGCAAGCGTTTTGATGAGGTATTTCACATATCTGGCCAGTTGCAGACATACTTCTATCATATTCATATGAAAAAAAGATAAGGCATGAACAAAGAAAAGCATATAGTGTTGAAATGACAGAAGGCCCTATTGTTGTTGTTGTTCTCTAATCCATTCGGGTTTCCTTGATTGATTTGACCAGAAGGAGTAACTGCTGACACCACAACAGGCACTAGGAATTAACCCTTTCACTGCCGCACTACCAAAACGGTTAACCCTTTCACTGTGACAATTCCCCAAGGGAATTGACAATTCCCTTTCACTGCCACACAACAGCCGGTTACCCCTTTCACTGCCACACGACAGGTTGCAGTCGGTTGTGTGATAGTAAAGGGTTAACCTTCTGTCATGTGGCAGTGAAAGGGTTCATTGGCATGCGTCTTCCACCAGAACCTGACCAAGAAGAAGCCTATTTTTAAGTATGTATTAAGTATTGGGCAAGCTAGATTTTGATCAAATTGACTTGTTTACATTTACTACATACATCTGAGATGTACAAATGCGGTGCTAAAGGCCAATTATGAGTAATTAATTACACAACATAACGTTTGTTTACCTAAACGTTTATATAATTTGTGCCGACTAAAACAGGATGGTCGCATCTAGTGATTTAGTAAAAACTAAAAAATTTACCCATAATTACAGTAAAAAAAAATGTCACTAACCCAATACCTTTGCCAATGACTTGTATATAGATATTCAAACTGGTTGTGGTGGAGCAGTTTTAACAAGTTGGAAACGTGACAAAATATCACTGAACAACAAAACGGTATCTGCAACAAAGAATCGTCAAATTAACACCGTGCTTGGTCTACAGCATACCAATTACAGAGAGGAAAGAGGCCTGTTGAAACTGTGCAGGGTTAATCGCTACACGCCGGACTTAAAATTCTTAGGCACTGGCACTTGAGCATTGTTTTTCAAATGGTTTGACGGGGATCACAAGTCAAGAGCATGCAACACAGTGGAGTGGCAACAAAATGTTATCAACAGCGTTTTAAGAGGGATAACGGACATAAAAGGCGATGACTCTTACGTGAGCAAAGAAAGACAAATGGCGTGAAATGGCACAGGTGAAAAAAAAAATAAAAAGATCATGCCCGGTTCAGACACGGATATAATATCTACAATGTTTTCCACGTCAGGTGTTTTCCTTTTGAAGGCGTACCCTGAGTGCTTGTCAATACCGTCATCCTTGGCTAATTAATTCCTACCTGTAGTTTTTACTAAATGAATATTGTGGAATTACTGATCGATGGATTTCCTTAAAGGCTACATAAGTCTTAGAAGACACAATGCTTTTTCCTTTTTTTTTTTAACAAGTTAACATTCATAAAAACTGCTTTTCTATTAAAATATACACAGAAAATTAAAATTAACAGAACAGGAATAAGTTATTAAATACATCCATTTTTAGCATACAATGCCACCCAAAATGTGAACTCGATTATTATTTGCCGTACAACCATTTACTTGGTTACATAATTCCGGTATAATTCAGCCGTCGAGTTTGGATACCACCCCCCCCGCAAGAGGAATTTTCGACAGAACGCCGACCGGGCTCGTCCCGTGTGAAATCACGTCAAAATAAACCGACGTGTCCTCGCTCACTTGTGGCAACGCTCGAGGAAAAAGGATTCGGAGATAAATATACAGCCTGTACATTTGTAAGGAACTTACAGAGGCACTGAACACAATTTATACATGGCAAGAAAGGAAAGATCACCATCGTCAACAGTACTGTCATAAAAAGAAAGAAATGAAAGTATTCAACCGTTCGCACGTGGACCTGGACTAATGCAGTTCTCCGTTCACTTTGGTTGATTGATTGGTTTGCGGAGGAAAGACTCTTGTCTGAACTTCTTAATGTTCATCAATGCGAGGTTCTGTAATCTTGTGCACTCCGTGGAAAACATTCAAACCTAATAAAAAGGTGTTCCAACAGATCATTGACCCGTCGGGTGACTTTCCCCCCCCCCATTTACAGTGTTCGATTCCGTGTCGAATCCGTTGCAGAGGTAAGATTGGAAGTCGATAAAATGTGCGTGTCTTCATCGTCGAGATTACCGTCGGGACTCGTCTGGAGGGGTGGGGCACTTTTCTTCCAGGATATATATAGGTTTGTGAAAAATATCTTGTTTTACAATTACCGATAAAAAGGATAAATAATATATATATCTTAAAAAAAAAAACATAAATTCTGTGATATAAGCGTCCCCCTTCAGAGGAAAGAGCCCATGTCCAGGTCCATGAAGGTGTTGGCGTCCATGCTGAAGGAGGAGGAGTCGTAGGCCCCGGCGTTCTGGTGCATCTTCTGGTGGTGCCGCAGGTTGGACTTGCTGGAGAAGCTCTTGTCGCACAGCAGGCAGCCGAAGGGCTTCTCCTTGGTGTGGATCCGGCGGTGGCAGATGAGCTGCGTCGACACGCGGAACGCCTTGCCGCACTCCAGGCACTGGTAGCGCTTGGGCTCCGTGTGGATGCGCCGGTGGTTCTTCAGCGCCATCAGGTTGGTGAACTCCTTCTGGCACACGGCGCAGTAGAAGGAGCCCGTCTTGTGGCTGTTCTTGTGGTTGAGCAGCGAGCCGGCGTGCCGGTAGGCGCGCCCGCAGTGCTCGCAGACGTGGCTTTTGTCCTCCCCTCCCGCGCCGCCCTCGCCCAGGGGGTCCGCCGCTCCGCCGCTGCCGCTCTGGGAGTACGGAGACACCAGCTTGGGGATCCTCTCCAGCCCCGCCGAGCGCTGGTCCGCGCCGGAGTCCCAGCGGAGGCTGCTGTTCGCCGGCCCGGCCAGACCGTGTTGCTGCTGCTGCTGCTGGTGGTGGTGGTAGTGTCCCTGAGCGCCGTGGTGTGCGTCCTGGTGCTGCTGGTAGCTGGCCGCGGTGGGGAAGCTCTGCTGGCACGGGCTGCAGACCACCGGCCGGTCCTTGTGGACCTCCATGTGGCTCTGCAGGTGCGCCAGCAGGCAGAAGGTCTTGCCGCACACGGGGCAGCAGTGGCGCTTCATCTGGGAGTGGATCTGCAGCGTGAGCGGGTCGGGGAAGGTCTGGAGACACAGCGCGCAGTGGTGGAGGCTCTCCGAGTGGCTCTTCTTGTGGTTGAGCAGGGAGCCGGCGTGCCGGTAGGATCGGCCGCACAGGTCACACCTGCAGCGGGGGACACGGTCACATTCAATCCCCCGGTAATCCCCGGTGTCACTGACTGACCCAGATCATTTTCTACCCCCGAGACTTCAATCATTCATCAATAATAATAATAATAATAGGGCAGCTAAGTGGCGCAGTGGGCAAGGCGCTCGCCACTAACGCAGGAGATGCTGGGTTCGAGCCCAGTTCTCGGCGTTGCTTCCGGCTTGGCTGGTCGTTCATACTAATACAATTGGCAGTGTTAGGGGGTGGGAAAGCCGGTGGGTGGGGATCGGACGTTGTGGACAGCGACTCCTACAGGTCGGTTGGTGCGCCTGTAGAGCAGAATCAGGAAGCGACGGGGGCAGCGTGAGCCTCCCACGCGTTACTCCTCGCCGCTGAGAGATTGCGCTGTACAGGTGAAAAGATGCGACGGCTGCCTCCTCGTGTACCGGAGGGGACACGTGATGCAAGGCTTCGTCCACATTGCAGCCGACCAGTGGGAGGCATGGCCTAACAACGTTCGAGACAGGGGAGGGTAGAATTGGATAATACGAAATTGGGATGGGAGAAAATTTGAAAATGGGGAGAAAAAGTAGATAAAAAAAAAATAATTATAATAAATTGGATTTAAAGAGAGAAGCGCCTTTCTCAGACTCAAGGACACTGTACAAAGAGAGAAGCTATATAAAAGAAAGGGTAAAGAAATATGAATATATATGTATAGTAACAGGAAAAAATAAAACAAATCAGATAAAAAAAGGACGCAAGGTGCTGTCCAATTGGACGAAACGGTAACAAGAAAATGAGCAAAAACAACAGGATCTGTGGCTTAAAAGAAAAGTGTCTACTTGATATGGAAATTGTCGATCGAACAAGTGTCGATAAAGATAAGTTACAAATTAGTTATTTTATGCAACAAAACTCGATCGACCTACCTAGAAAGGTTTTCAAAATTGTCCAGAGAAAAAAAAAGGAAAAAGCTGAATTTGACAAACTGAAAAAAGATACTATTGGAATATGTGACTCAAAAGATTTGCATGACATCTTTACCCCATTTTTGCATTTGGTACTTTAATTTGTATATTGTATATTGTATTGTAATATTTTGTACAATTCTTTGTTCTTTTTACTTTTTTACTGTATGAAGCACAATCTCAGAAGGCTCATACAGAACCAAGCATTTCACTGTAACGTACATGTACCTTACACGTGACAAATAAAACAAAAACTTGAACTTGAAAAGATGGAACATGACTTACATACTGAGTTCATTATGGGACAGTAACTCACATGAAGCACTTGTCTCCCCCCTCCGCCCGCTGGACGGCGGCCCGCGCCGCCCCGCCCTGAGCCCGCTGGCAGCGGTGCCTCTTCAGGCCGGACTTGCCGTGGAAGCTCTTGCCGCAGGCCGGGCAGCTAAAGTGGCTCGCCGCGCGACTGTGGGTCTTCTGGTGGTTGTGCAGGATGCTGGCGAGGCGGAAGGCCTTGCCGCACGTGAGGCAGACGTACTTCTTCTTCTGCGTGTGGATGCGCGTGTGGTTGCGCAGCGCCATGGGGTTGGTGAAGGGCTTGGAGCAGAACGTGCAGCTGAAGTGGCCCGTCTTGTGGGTGTTCTTGTGGTTCAGGAGGCTCCCGGCGTGCCGGTAGGTGCGGCTGCAGACGCTGCAGGTGTACGGCCGCTCCTCTTTCTTCATGGACACGCCGGCCCTCCGGGCGCCACCGCCGTTCTTCGATAACAGCGGCCCGGCGCAGACGTGGCCCGCGAGCTGGTCGACGGACGGGAACGCCTGCTTGCACGCCTTGCATTTGAACGCCCGGGTCCTCTGTGCCCTCGCCCGCACCGCGCCCTCCTTCCTGAGGTGCCCGCAGACGTGCGAGGACAGTTGCTTCTTCCCCCTGAAGCCTCGCCCGCAGTTTTGGCACGTGTGCCTCTTGTAGGAGAAATGGGTGCGCAGGTGGTTCTTCATGGCCAGCTGGTTGGAGTAGGTGTTGTTGCAGACGGAGCAGCAGTACTCGCCCGTCTTGTGAGAGTTCATGTGGTTGAACAGGCTGCCCGCGTGGCGGTACGTGCGTCCACACTGGTCGCAGGAGAAGGGTCGAAGGTCGCCCGTGCCCTCCGACTTGACGGCGTTCTTGGCCTTGGCGGTTTTGCCCTGAGGCCGGCGGATGGAGCTGGAGGCCGTCGTCGTCGCCCCCTCCGGCCCGTTCATCTGCATGAGGGCCTTGATCTGGTCGTTGAGCTCCTGGATCTTGGCCTGGTTCTCCTTGTGCCTCCTCAGGTGCGTCAGCAGCTGCTTCTGGATCTTGAAGGCCTTCCCACACTCGTGACACGTGTGCCTGGAGGGGGAGGAGACACGGCGTTAATCCTGTGTTTACAAAGCAAGGAGCCACCGACGGGATGAATGGAGGGTTGATGCCACAACACGTCCGCAGCGCAGACAACGAGACAATGCCTTCTTGTCTCAGAGCAACGTTCAGACATCTTTAATGAGGAGAATATGAGACTATAGGAGTACATTATATATTATAGAATGAGACTATAGGAGTATATTGTATATTATAGAATATGAGACTATGAGTACATTATATATTATAGAATGAGACTATAGGAGTATATTGTATATTATAGAATATGAGACTATGAGTACATTATATATTATAGAATATGAGACTATATATATATCATAGAATATGAGACTATAGGAGTACATTATATATTATAGAATATGAGACTATGAATACATTATAAATTATAGAATGAGACTATAGGAGCACATTATATATTCTAGAATATGAGACTATAGGAGTACATTATGAGACTATAGGAGTACATTATAGAATATGAGACTATAGGAGTACATTATATATTATAGAATATGAGACTATAGTATATTATATTATGATAGAATATGAGACTGAGTATATTATAGAATATGAAAATTATCTTTAACATAGAATATAATCAATGTCATTGTTACCTGCGTTTAATGTGCAAAATGCTAGATCTTGCACACATCACAATTTACTGATCATTCCAACATTTATACATGTTTGAGTATGGCTGGGCTGTTTATTTTTATATTCAGATTTAATAGTATTGCCTTATGTCTTTCCACTATTACCCTGCTCATACCTGTAACCCCCCCCCCATGGTACTATGAATCCCGGATTCCCACTTCTATCCCCAGGCCATCAGGCTGCTAAACGAACAATAAACACTATGCACACAGCACACACACCCGACTCACTTAAACAAACAACACACTGCAGCACCCACTCTCCACACTTTAGATCACACAAACACACTTTATATTTATTGATAAAGGATTTGCACTACAACTCGTACACCTACTGTAAATTGTACCTAAATTGCACCTCATCCCATTTCTGCCTTGCACTATATAGTATTGTACATTAGTACACTGCATAGTATTGTATATTATATGGTAACTCAGTTACGTCTATTCTGCATCGAACATTGTACATATGTCTATACTGAACACTGTGACCTCATTTTTTTTACTTCTAATTTACATGCTATACTATGTTATTTTATTTCATACTTATCTTGTCTTGCACAGTCTCTGGAGCGTAACAGTAAGAAGCATTTTGTATAAACGTTTTCTGTACTTCTGTATGACAACTATTAAAGAAACTTGAAACTTGAACACAAGGGGATGAATAAAGGAATATCTTATGCCCAAAATATCATATGATATTTGTGCGATGACGACGTCTTTTTGATGTCTCTTATCTTGTAATACAATTGCCATGGTCCTATTTCATAAAAAAATAAATCTATTTGATTTAACTTTTTAATACTGGTGCAAGGAATCTTTTTTTTATTATTATTATTATCAACTTAAAAATATACAGTATGTGTATGTATATATATTATATATAAACTAACTTTCTTACTGTCCTATACTACCATGTACTAGTACTACTATACTAATATGTCTTATGCTTATGCACTCAACACTGCAGCACCCAAGTTTCAACACTGTTTGATCATGATACTAAGAGTTGTACCCTTCCTGCTGACTTGTCGTACAGAACTTGTCAGCTAAATGACAAAATGTAAATATACAACAGTATATATATACTGTATATTATTATTTAATACAGTATATATATTATATATATTGACGGTATAGTAAAAATCCATACCTTTGCATGGATCTATGATGGTACACCTTCATATTCGGTACACCTCCCAGCCCTCATCCAGGGGGACTGAAATGTTAGTAGTACGGTCAATAAATTGTGATGCTGAGCAAGAGCAGCGTGTGGGACCTTCCTTCTACAGAGATACCTTCCAACGCAACTTTTTTTTTTTTTTTTTAATAAAAGATACTTTTCTCTAAAGTGGGGCACTGACCTCTTGACGTCGAAGTGGCTCCTCTGGTGGTTCTTCAGGGCCAGCAGGTTGTAGAAGCGCTTCTGGCAGACCAGGCAGCGGAACACCCCGGTCTTGTGGGACTTCTTGTGGTTGAGCAGGGAGCCGGCGTGTCTGTACGTCCGTCCGCACTGGTCGCACTTGTACTGACGATCCCCGTGATCCACGTTCTCCTTCATGCAGGCCGCCGCCTCCTCCTCGCCGCGGGCCACGACCACCGCCTCGTTCACCTTCACCTTCTCCCTGCCGCCCGCCGCCTCCTTCCTCTCCGCCGAGCCGCCGCAGCAGCCGTGGCTCTGCAGGTGCCGGTAGCTGCTGCAGAAGATGCCACAGCCTCCGCAGATGATGCTCTCCGCCTCCTCGTTGCCGCCGGCGCCGCTGTCCGCGAGCGTGTGGTCTACCCGGGCCTTTTTGTGCAAGAGCTGGTGGGCGAGCAGGTCCTGCCTCTTGGCGAAGCTCTCGCCGCACGTGCTGCAGATCATCACCATCTCCCCCGCCTCGTCGTCCTTCTGCTCCTCGTGGGACGACATGGACGAGGGGCCCGAGCTGGCGGGGGTGCCGTGGGCCTGCGTGTGGCCACGGAGGTGGCTCTTCAGAGCCCGCTGGCTGGTGTAGCGGTTCCCGCAGACAGAACACTGGTAGAGTTCTCCGTCATCCTCCTCCTCTTCTTCCTCCTCCTCCTCGACACCTTCGCAGATGCCGTTCAGCGGCCCGCCGCTCATATCTCCCTGGAAACTCTGCTCGCTGAAGTAACTTTGGTCACGGCTCCCGTTCAGACCTTGGAACTCGACGTTATTCCCTGGGTTTCCAATGGCGCACTGACCGTTGCCGTTGTGGAAGTTCATATCGCCGCCGTAGCCGTTGGCGGTGGCCGCGTGCTGCTGCTGTAGCAGCAGGGGGCAGCCGTGAGACTTGATGCCTGCGATATCGGCAAACGTCTCGCCGCAGTCCGCACACATGTGCCTCTGCATCAGGTGCTCGTCGTGAGGTAGGTGCACGGTTCTGTTCCCGGCGAAGTCCTGATCGAACTGCTCGTGGAGCGGCGCTCCGTCGACCGCGGCGGTCTCCCGGTCCAGACCCAGCAAGCTGCCGGTGTCGTCGTCGTCCTCCTGCGAGGAGAGGCAGCCCTGCTGGCTGTCCAGAGTCAGCGGCTCCGAGGACAGCCAGTCCCCGTCGTTGTTGACGTTGAAGGACGACGGCTGGGCCTTGTGGAGGCGCAGATGGCTCTTGAGGGCGGCCAGGTGAGGGTAGCTCTTCCTGCAGATGGAACACTGGTAAATCCCCACCTGGTGGGACCTCTTGTGGTTGATTAGACTCCCGGAATGACGATAGCTTTTGCCACAGACGTTGCATTTGAAGCGACGGTCGCCAGACTCCGTGGCGGAGTCCTCCTCCATCTCGTTCAGATCGTCGATGTCGTCAAGTTCCCCGGCCATGACCGAGGGCTCTCCCTGAGTGTTCACGTTGGACGCCGTTCGATTAGCGGAGCAGTCCGAGTACATGTGACCATTATTCATGATCCTCTCCTGCGCTTTATCAAAATCTCCATGATTATCCATCGACGACGACACAGAGGGAATATTATTCACGGGGGACGCATAAAAATTGGACTCCGGAGAAGCAATACTATTGTCATAAGATACATTACGGTTATCTGGCATCAAGTCATGATGGCCGAAGGACATGGAGGAAGAGTTATGCATCTGGATGTGTTCCTGGAACTCCTTGTCGTTGGGGAAAAGCACTTGACATAAGTGGCAGAAGTTGACTGGCGCCTCTCCGCTCCGAGGGGAGAACTGCTCCGACTGTGCGTCTGCGTACGGGCCGTCCGCCGCGCCGGGGTCCGCCCCGCCCCTCGTCCTGTGGCTTCTCTGGTGGCTGGCGAGGGTGGCCATGTTATTGAACTGCTTGAGACACACCGTGCACTCAAACATCCCCACCTGGTGAGTCTTTTTATGATAGGTGAGGCTTCGATGGTGTATATACGACTTGTCACACAAATCACACTTGTGTGGTCTATTCCCCGCGTCCTCAGAGCCCTCGGCTTCCTCGTTGTAGGAGACTCCCGCCTCGTCCTCCTCGCTGTGGCTATCGTCCGGGGAGACCCCCACGCTGGCCGCAATCTCGTCCACGAGGTCCTGCGATTCGTCGTCGTCGTCGTCTTCATAGTCCGCGCCGGCTCTCCTGAAGGGCACCCCCCTCACTTGCCTGGAGAGATGGACCCTCTCGTGCGTCGCCAGCTGACTGGCCAGACGAAACGACTTCCCACACTCATCGCACGTGTACTTCTTCTGCGACGTGTGGCTCCGCAGGTGACTCTTCAGAGCCAACGCGTTGGAGTTCTCCCGGCCACAGATTTGACACTGGAAGGAGCCAACGTCGTGGGTCTTCCGGTGGTTGGCCAGGCTGCCGGCATGCCTGTAGCCGCGGCCGCACTCATCGCATTTGAACCTACGGTCCTCGTCCTGTTGGTGGTGAGCATCCATGTGCTCCAGCAGGCTGGGCATGTTGGAGTACACGTTGCCGCACTGTTTGCAGGGAAATCCTTTCGTCCTGCCCGGCTCGTGCATAGCCATCGCGAGGAAGCGCTCGAAACAACTCGGCGAGATTCAGCGTATATATATAAACAGCCGGGTGGGAGTGGGGGGGCATTAGATGTAGACCCCTTCGGATAACCAGAGGATCTGGTTCTTTGAGACGAAGTCCGAGGGTAGTCCCAAAAAAGTGACACTGGGGGAGACGTTAATGAGTTCCACACCATTAAGAGATCGACTTGTGTTTAGGAAAGGCTGGGAGATCATGAACGCTGTGGAGGAAAGAAAATTATAGTTAGAGAACAAACGAAGAATTAGCTATTCATATCAGACTTATCTTGTTTTAATTTGTGATGGTTTGCCATTATTACTGAGCCACAAGTAATGAGGACATCATATTTGAACATATTAATACTGCTTGTTTTCCTCTTGCACATACCGTCATTCCACTGCTCGACAACGGATACCAGTGAATTAATGAATACTTTATTTAACAGATTGCAGAATGGGTACAATACAGTACGGCACAATACACACAATTGTTAAGGGGATGCAGACCAGAGAAAGACTTTCGTCTTGTTTACATCAGTGTCCCCCGTTTTCAATTCATAGTGACCAGTCCAAACATCACACCAATAATACAAATAACATCAATCGAAATATCAGTGGAAACACTGATAATCAGCAAACACAAAATCATACCCATGCATGAATTTATTCTCTAAGTAAATCTAGCAACAAGAAAAAAAAGTATCCCCATACATTTCCATCCAACTGACCATTCATGGATTGCTGCTAACAAAACCCACAGCCATAAAAAAAAAACTAAACAAAAAAACTAGCAAGGTTGGGTATAGAGATTTCAGATAAAGTGCAAAGCATACAACATAAACAGTCAAGTGAATCGTGTTACTGTTGCCGATGGCTTAAAAAAACTGATCTTCATCTCCAAGCTTGATCATCTCCATCGCAGCAGTAGCTCAGAGCTACCTCCGATAGCAATGTCAATAAACCGAGAGGAGACCAACGCCTCGCCGCTAGAAACCATCGTCGTCGTTGAAACCAAACCACCCTCTTCGACCGCGTTTCGAAACAAACAAAGTAAACGCACTCGTCCTCACTGTTAAAAAGTTGTTGCTGACTTGCTGAACTATCTGTTTGAATAGTTTGTTTTTACAAAACACAGGGGTGAGCTGGTTAGCTGGGCGCTGCTACCTCGTAGCCTCTCATGCTTAGCTAAACAAACATTGCACCAAAAAGCCAAGAAATCGGTGCAATGGGCACCTATTGGGCGCCTATTGTCGCGTGCTGGATAATAAATACCTTTTGTGGTTTTGATATGGTGAATAATTCATCCCGGTGATATGTTTTCATTCATTACTTAACGGTATTTCTTGATGTTAAAAACAACCCTCCTTTTTCAATTGTCTTTTTTTCCTTCCATCCCCGTTTCAACTTACTTCCTGCTCTTGTTGCTAGGAAACAGGAAATGTGCAGCACTTAAATATGTCCCCCCTCGGTTAACTAGCGAGCTAACTAGCCCCTTTCGTGACTGCTGATGATACAGCCGTCACTTGCTCGACCTAACTAGCCATGGGAACATTCACTCTGAAGCACTGGTTATTTACGAACTGTTCGTTCTACATTTATCACAGAGAAATGTCAAATGTACTCACAGTTGCACGGGGCTTTCACACACAAAACCGGGGTGGTTTGAAAGCTCGGCGTTGCTAATAAACATTTAATTTCTTTTTTATAAACTGGTCAACACTGCTCAAAATGGCATTATTTCCGTATTTGGCTGCCTGGTGCGCCCACAGCGCATGCGCATCATGCACCCAACGCCGGAAATAATGCAGTGTTGACCAGTTTATAAAGATTATTTAAAATGTTTATTAGCAACGGCGAGCTTTCAAACCACCCCGGTTTTGTGTGTGAAACCCTCGTTCAACTGTGAGTACCTTTGACATTTCTCTGTCATAAATTTAGAACGAACAGTTCGTAAATAACCAGTGCTTCAGAGTGAATGTTCCCATGGCTAGTTAGGTCGAGCAAGTGACGGCTGTATCATCACAGTCACGAAAGGGGCTACTAGCTAACATGACACATCTTGAGTTATTACAACAACAGCGTAGATGAGCTAGTTAACGGGCTATATGGCATGGTCATTGCACCACAAATAATAAAAAGTAATGATTTATATAAGCGAATACATGGACCCTATCCATCGCTGACAATCTCTTCTGAAATGCTTTGATTGTTTTAACGTAACGTTAGCGAGCTTAGCTGACGTTTACCTGGGAAATAATACAAGTGCTGAATTAAGTTGTACTTTATATCTTATTTTAAATATTCGTTTCTGTTCTGTGGACGTGCTTTCCTACATTTTATAACTTTGACAAACTCGTCACTTAGGTGGCTAACTGTTAACAGTTTAGTTAGCTACTCGCGCATAAAGGGCTGCACCTTTGATGCTCCCGAGATGTCGTCATCATGGTCCTAAAGCCATCCAATAGGGTCCAGCTGCAGCGCCGGAGAATCCTCTCACTGGGCAAGCCTGTGGCAGCCAAGTGAGCGTGTGTTATTGGATTGATTGATTGATTGATTGAACATTTTATTAATGTCCGCCTTGTTTCGAACTGGTTATGCTTAGTCAAGTCAAGTCAATAGTTTTATTTGGCACGGCATACAAGCATACAGTGAAATGCGGGGGGTCTCGCCCGCAACGATTGTGCAATAACTGTGAATAATGTATATTTCAGTAGATAGTAAATTATAACACTACCTTAGGCATACTGCACCTTATGTGACACTGTGAATATATTTTTCAGCTAGTTAGATAGTAAATTATATTGACCTATTTGTTTACACTGCTTGTGTTGTTGTTACTACCTGTACCCCCCCTTCCCCCATGCTGCTATGATGCCTGAATTTCCCCAAGGGGATCAATAAAGGAATATCTTATCTTATAACACAATAATGCAGTAATACAATAATAAGAATCCAATAGGATGAGAATAAGATATTTGTGCAATAATACAAGTAATAAGAACAAGACATAACAGGTGGTAAGCATGGTAAGACATGCTAAGGTCCTGCGATAGTGCAATACACTGTTAGCTACGGATGAGGCACTGGGTCTTATGTACACTACTATACAATGCTATACTATACAATCTACAGTTATACTATGTGTCCTTGTGCTAGCTTGCTATCCATCTGTTTACTATACAAGAACCACTCCCGTTCTTGTTTTTAAAGTGACCTTTCATTGTGTAAATTGTGTAAAGTGTGAGCGTGTGCAGCATGTGTGTGTGTGTTCATGCTAAAGTGACTGCTAGTGTGTGAGCGTATACAGTGTGTGTGTTGTGTGTGTGCTCATGTGTGCTTGTGTGTGGAGAGTTCAGTGTTCAAGACTCTGATGGCCTGGGGGAAGAAGCTGAGCTGAAGTCTCTCTGGCCTAGTTGCTGGTGTTCGCAGGCGTTTGCCTGAGGCCGTTAGGCCCCCTTTCGGAGTCGGTTATGCTTTGAGTTTGGAATCAGGGCTGGTGGTCTATCGCCCTGCTCTAAAGATAAACTCTAAGCATAACCGACTTCGAAAGAGGGCCTAAGCATAACCAGTTAGAAACAAGGCGGACATTAATACAATTTTCAATCAATCAATCAATCAATCAATCAATCAATCAATCCAATAACACACGCTCACTTAAAACAGCGCACCTGGGTAACAGTACTGTATATTTTAATATCGTATTATGTCACAAATGTAACAGTACTAAATACCTGTATGTCATGTATGTCCCTATGCCATAAATGTCATGTATGTTGTGTATGTCATAAATGTCACTATGAATTGAAAATGGGGGACCCTGATGTATTGATTGACAAGTTTATTAACAGATTGCAGAATGGGTACAGTACAGCTCAATACATACAATTGTTAAGGGGATGCAGACCAGAGAAAGACTTTCGTTTTGTTTACATCAGGGTCCCCCATTTTCAATTCATCATAACATATATGACCCAAAGCTGTAAAGCAATGTGAATCACTACCCACTTTCAAAACCACTCTCAAAGAACACCTACGGGAGACTGCAATTCGAAACTGGCCCCTGTAAATGTCCTAACCCAACCCCCTCCAATGTACAGTAAATTACCTAGTATGGTTGTCAATATTCCAATGTACAGTTTTGCTTGTACAGTTGTACAGTGTCCCCCCCCCCAACCCCTCCTTACATGGGGGACCCTGATGTAAACAAGACGAAAGTCTTTCTCTGGTCTGCATCCCCTTAACAAAATTTTGTGTGTATTGAGCTGTACTGTATTGTACCCATTCTGCAATCTGTTAATAAAGTTTTCAATCAATCAATCACATACAGATAGACAGTACTGCTACATCTATACATTTATGACATACCAGATTTGCAAATACAGACGAAAGTCTTTCTCTGGTCTGCATCGCCTTAACAATTGTGTGTATTGAGCCGTACTGTATTGTACCCATTCTGCAATCTGTTAAATAAAGTTTTCATTCATTCATTCATTCACCTCCGAGCTGCTTCTATAGAAAGTAGGTTCGTGGCTGCCACAGGCTTGCCCAGTGAGAGGATTTTCCGGCGCTGCAGCTGGACCCTACTCTACGCTGCAGTCAACACCACGGTTGCAGCGTCTAGCTTTTAATCGGGGGCATTGTCAAAAAACCAATGTCCCAAATCAGGTAAGAAATATATTTTATATGGAAATGCATACGATGCAAAAGACAAACCCGAATCCATCCCTTATACGATGGTGACACTATTGCACGTATTAAAAGTGTGCAGCCGGTCCTAAAGCCAGCCATTTTGAGTTTGTAAAAAATAACTAGCTAGCAAGCTAGTAGCGTTAGCCACCTATAGCCCGAGCGAATACATACCAAAGTCCAGTTGTTTATTATAATATTGCCAAAATCTCGCCGTGACGCCTGCCCTGGATTTCTGTTGATTCTCATCATAGGGAAACTGATCTGTCACGACAGACACGCGTTTATCGTCGTGCACATCACATTTGCTCTCAATGCAATTGCCTTGTTGCCAACTTCCCTTGGTGGCATCAAGCGTTTAGCTTATTGTCCCTAAGGTCCTAATGCCAGCCATTTTGTGATTTGTCCCACACGTCCACATTATTATTCATATGTCATTGCAGCTGGTATTTGGTATCAAATCTCACAGTAATATTAGTCTGTGTTTTGCTCTCTCTCTGTCCTTCTCATCAGACGCTTCTTTGACTGTTGAAAATCTTAATAACTACTTCACGTCCATCTCAATAATAGTGTTGGACCATATCTCAGTAATACTAATGTTTGACTTTTTTATTTACTGTTTACTAATGCCTTATTCACCCCCCCCCCCCCCAATGACAGCATCACAAAGACATAAGAGAAAAGGGTAAAAAGATGGCCTCTCCCCAACCTGGGATTCCACCTCTGGCAGAGCAGTGCACACCTCTGGCTGCTCAGAGTGAAGAGGGCCAACGACAGGAAGACGTGCCGGTGACGGAGCAACCCGCCAGAAAGCGAGGGAGGGGCAGACCTCCCAAGCATTCCTTCAAGTGCTCCGCCTGCCAGGAGGACTTCGCCGGCCCCTCGGCCCTGCGGAGCCACAAGCTGTCGGCGCACAAGAAAGAGCGCCTGCCGCCGCAGCGACACGCGTGCGCCCAGTGTAGCAAAGCGTTCTCCAGCAAGGCCCAGCTCTCCAAGCACGAGCGCTCTCACTCGGCCCAGCGGCCGTTCCCGTGCCCGGACTGTCACAAGGCCTACAAGACCCAGACGGAGCTGCGTAACCACAGCCGCTCCCACACGGGCGAGAAGCCCTTCATCTGCACCGAGTGCGGCAAGGCCTTCATGCAGGCCATCTGCCTGAAGATCCACATGACGCAGCACAGCGGCGAGCGCCCGTACTCCTGCCGCGACTGCTTCAAGAGTTACCCCACGCTGTCCAAGCTGAAGGTGCACCAGCGCGCGCACACGGGCGAGAAGCCCTACTTCTGCGCCGAGTGCGGCAAGAGCTTCGCCGACCCCTCCGTGTTCCGGAAGCACCGGCGCAACCACCAGGGCCACCGGCCGTACGCGTGCGGCGAGTGCGGGAAGACCTACACGGAGCTGAAGGACCTGAAGAACCACGAGCGCTCGCACACCGGCGAGAAGCCGTACCTCTGCTCCGACTGCGGCAAGGCCTTCTCCCGCTCCTCCTCGCTGGCCTGCCACCAGCGCATCCACTCCCAGAGTAAGCCCTACCACTGTGAGCAGTGTGGCAAGGGCTTCACCCAGCTCTCCTCCTACCAGTCCCACCTGCGCACCCACTCGGGGGAGAAGCCCTTCCTCTGTCCGCAGTGCGGCAAGATGTTCTCCGACCCCTCGAGCTTCCGCCGCCACCAGAGGGCGCACCAGGGCTTCAAGCCGTACCCGTGCGACAAGTGCACCAAGCGCTTCCGCCAGCCGGCGGACCTGGCCGTGCACGAGCGCGTCCACTCGGGCCAGCGGCCCTACAAGTGCCAGAGCTGCGACAAGGCCTTCGTGGCGTCCTGGGACCTGCGGCGGCACATGCTCGTGCACACCGGCCTGCGGCCCTTCTCGTGCGCCGAGTGCGGCAAGTCGTTCGCCGAGCGCTCCAGCCTCAACAAGCACCGGCGCGTGCACTCCGGCGAGCGGCCGTTCAAGTGCGAGGAGTGCTTCAAGTCGTTCGTCGTCTCCTCGAGCCTGCGCAAGCACGAGCGCACCCACCTGGCCGAGCGGCAGCAGCAGCAGGAGGTGGCGTCCGGCTCGGCCTCCGGCTCGGTGTCCGGCTTCCCCGCGGACACCACCCTCCCCCAGTTCTCCTGCGCCAACTGCGACGCCACCTTCGGGACGTGGGAGGAGGTGCAGACCCACGAGGCCCTACACATCGCCTCCAGCCCGTCGGCCGCGGCGGCCAAGCTCCTGCCGCTGGGGCCGCACGTGTGCGAGACCTGCCAGGCGGAGTTCGCGCTGCTCGCGGAGCTGCAGGAGCACGAGAAGCAGCACCCCAAGCCCCGCCCCCACGTCTGCAACAGCTGCGGCAAAGGCTTCCTCAACAAGGCCGGTCTGCGCAAACACCAGAAGATCCACTCCGCCAACAAGTCACACAGCTGCCCCCAGTGCGGCAAGGCCTTCCTGTGCGCCGCCTACCTCCGCAAGCACTCGCGCACGCACCCGGGACCAGAGGCGGAGGCGGCCACGGACCTCACGGAGCTGAACATCATTCAGCACACGGACCCTCTTCCCTCTCCGCCCCCCCACATAGAGGTTCCCACCACCATTGAGCCCAGTGCAATATCTCTGGCTGTTCCTGTGACTGTGGCTGCCTTTCAGACCCTGCCAGAGTACTTGGTCAAGGAAGAGGGACTGTAACATTTATATATTTTAAGCGATTTCAGAATTACAATTTCAGGCTTCGGATCTTTTCAGAACGATTGGCCTAATTTTGGACAACGGTTGGAATTACAGATGGATCAGGTGGCAAACCGGTTGGTTCCCAAGGGGATCAATAAAGGATAATCTTATCTTACTTTTCAAAATAGCTTCGTGGACCTTCGGATACTGAGGAGACATTCGGATACTGAGGAGACATTATACTGAGGAGACATTCGGATACTGAGGAGACATTCGGATACTGAGGAGACATTCGGATACTGAGGAGACATTCGGATACTGAGGAGACATTCGGATACTGAGTAGACATTCGGATACTGAGGAGACATTCGGATACTGAGGAGACATTCGGATACTGAGGAGACATTCGGATACTGAGGAAATCGTTGTAAATTGCTCATGGCTTTCCATTTTTATCGTCCTATGATTTCAGATATACTATTTATAGTGTTCTCATGTTTTATAAAATAAGACGACAGTCAGCTGTCTTTAAAATAGTATCATGTCGAACTGTTGTATTTGTCACGTTCACTTATTGAGAGCACTTAGCCTAATTATTATTTTACGAATATTCTGCTAATCATTGTATCAACTAATCTCACTAATTGTTGTAATTTATGCAAAAAAAACAAAACAAAGATGTAACCTGTGATACTGTGCTTTGAGTCATGGTCTGTCATAAACGCTCTGCAGTCTGTACATTTACATTGTGACTAATCAAGTAAACGTTTTGACACCGACTTATTTGTGTAGGCTAATTTATCTGGAATATTAATATATGAATATGTCATTCAAAAGTGAGTCAAAGTCTGAGGAAGCAGAGGAGGCACAGTATTTGACCCATCTCAAACCCCACCCTCTTTTCTTGATCCTCCAATCACAACAACTGTCACTTCCCAGAGTCCAAAGTTGGTGATGATGGCCTATGTGTGTACGAGGTGATGTATTACGAACTTTTGTGTCTTAAAGAAACGCGCCAACATTATGGAGAATGCACCTACAGTCTTCTCCATCGAGAAGATGGATACCAATTTCCTCTCCGTGCGTTGAGTAGAAAGCTAGCCTAGCTTGGCACAAATGAATGGAAGCGGATACGGATCAGCTAGCCTAATTGTTGGCCAAAAACACCTCCCAGTGCTTTTAGGCTAGTGGTCTGTATCCGCTTCCATTCATTTGTGCTAAGCTAGGCTAGCTTGCAGCCAGATAGCTTTCTACTAAACACACAGAGAGGAAATTCCTATCCATCTTCTCGTCTGACTAGAGAAGACGGTAAGCGCATTTCCCATAATGTTGGCGTGTTCCTTTAAAGGACGACTCCACTTTTTTTTGGAAATTAGCTTATTTAACATCTTCCCTGGAGTTAGACAAGAAGATACATACCTTTTTTGTCTCTGTGCGTGCATTTTAGCTTTGGGAATAGACGCTCCGTTAGCATAGCTTAGCTTCATCACTGGAAGTGGGGGAGGACAGTAGCCTTACAGTGCCTTACAGTGTATTGCAAGGTCTGACATTGACCAAACTTGATATGCATGACCTTGGTGGGCTCTAGGTCAACTCCTGAAAAGGGGGTCAATGTCAGACCTTGCAATCAAAAGTTAGGGGGCTAATAACCCTTGCCATAATTTCAGTGCGCCCCCTAACTTTTGATTGCAAGGTCTGACATTGACCCCCTTTTCAGGAGTTGACCTAGAGCCCACCAAGGTCATGCATATCAAGTTTGGTCAATGTCAGACCTTGCAATACACTGTAAGGCACTGTAAGGCTACTGTCCTCCCCCACTTCCAGTGATGAAGCTAAGCTATGCTAACGGAGCGTCTATTCCCAAAGCTAAAATGCACGCACAGAGACAAAAAAGGTATGTATCTTCTTGTCTAACTCCAGGGAAGATGTTAAATAAGCTAATTTCCAAAAAAAGTGGAGTCGTCCTTTAAATATATACAAGATCAGCTATGCTGACATCTAAAAGAGCTTCATTAAATTAATCTGGCCTAAAAAGTACAGTGTATTTTTCCTTTAGTAAAGCACTGGTTTGGAATGTGTGGAGGATGTCATCTGGTCCAAGCAGATTCATTCAATCTGTATTTCAACTGGAAAAAATCATTGAGGGCAACGCCCCTATTTCAAATGATGTTGTGTTGAACATATTAAATACATCATAAATATAATCTACAACAAGTGCAATCATAAAGAATGTGTACAATCAATTAAAACAATTACAGATTATGGTGGAATGTAAGGCGGCTGGGTGGCGCAGCGGAGATTGTGCTCGTCACCAATGCAAGAGACTCCGGTCTCGAATCCGGGTGTCAGCATTGCCTCCGGCTTGGGCTGGCCGTCGTACTGGCTCATTGGCAGAGTCAGCGGGTGGAAGTCGATGGGTGGTAATCTGGACGCTGTGGACAGCGACTCCTACAGGTCGGTTGGGGGACGCCTGCACAGCAGAGACAGGAAATGGCAAGGGTAGTGTGAGCCTCCCACACGTTACACCTCGCCAATGAGAGTCCGCGCTGGCAGGTGAAAAGATGTGACGGGCTGCTTCCTCGTGTACCGGAGGGGACACGTGATTCAAGGCTTCTATCCTCCCTACAACCGACCAGTGGGGGGCATAGTCGAGCAACGTTCAAGGCAGGGGAGGGGAGAATTGGAAACACGAAATTGGGATGGGAGAAAAATAAGGAGAAAAAAAAAGTGGATCAAAAAAAGAAAAAAGATTATGGTGGAATGTTTGGTGATCAAGGATCTAAACAGTATTGAGCCTTAGAGTTTGTTGTATGATGTTCCACGTGTCGGGAGCACAGAAGCTGAGAGCCATGTATTTTCCCAGTTCACCATGTGAGCCGTCATTCAGGACGTGAGGGGTACAACTGGCAAAGTTTAAAAGTACCACGAACGACAGCCAGGCCACCGTGTCCTCCGGCTGTCATTCTGATTACCAGTCTATACACTGTTGATTAAAACTGTAAAAACTATACGACTTAGTCAGATCAATATGTATCCTTGATCTGCTGGACTTGCAGGAGTGTATGTCATTGAAGGCCTTCTTCCCAAACACACCCCAGAACCTGCTGGCTAGATGACGGTTGGTTGGTCTAGGAAGGGAAATCGATAACCAGCGGAGGTCTTATTATCCAGATTCAGATTATTTTATTGTCACTGTTTTTTTTAATGTACATACATTCAGAAAAACGTGAGATGCTTGTTTTTCCTGACTCCTCAACCGTGGTCGATTTGTAAACATGGTACACAACATATATTCTATCTATAGAAACTATAACTTAAAGTTATAACTATAAAACGAAACAATACACACCATATATTCTATCTATACAAACTATAACTTGAGTTAACTTATAACTAAACTAAATAAGCTATAAATAACTAAACTATGAAACTAAACAATACACAATGTATATTCTATCTATACAAACTAACTTAAGTTATAACTATAAACTAAATAAGCTATAAATAACTAAACAAAAAATAATACACAACATATATTCTTCTATCTATACAAACGTATACAATACAAAGTATCTGTTAGCAGCAGTGTGTGTATAATTAGTGTGCTTGTGTGGAGTGTAAGTCACGGTGCTTTTGTGTGCACTCACGTGACGTATTGAAGCCTGGACCTGTACCCTTTAAAAAGGACGCCCACCCTTCCTTTGTTGTTGCCTAAGTAGGATGGTAGTGTCGCTGCTCTAGAGCAGGGGTTCCCAAACTTTTCAGGCCGGGGCCCAGAAAATAAGGCGTCAGAGAGCCGCGGCCCAATGCACATCGTCTGGCTTTTTTTTTTTTTTTTTTTGCCAGGCGACCGATTTTTTAAGCCAAATATCACTTCAATCCTATTAAGTTAGTTCAAGTTAGTTATTAATTTATATGTGCTATTTATGAGAGGGCTAACTTGTTGCAAAATAATAATGATAATAATAATAGCCTCATTAAAATACTATTGTTGCTTCGGTTGTTTTCAGCGTTTTATGTGCATAATCTGTTATTTAGTTTGAAATGTTCGTTGAAATAAGTAGATTTTTCGTTTTTGTTTATTTATTAAGTTAATATAAAACCATATAGTCACATTTTAGAATACAATAGAATATAATTTTAGAATACAACTAGAAACACGGTCCTGGCCTGCTTCTAAGTTCAGTGGCCTGACAAAAAAAAATTTAAATAATTTTTTTTTTTTTTTTTTTTTTTTAAATCATCTCGCGGCCCAAACGTGGCTGCTCGCGGCCCACCTTTGGGTCGCGACCCCGACTTTGGGAACCACTGCTCTAGAGTGCCCTAGAGAGGAGGGCTTCACTCTAAATATCACAGTATTGGGATACACCCCCTTTCACAGTCGCATGTCTTTAATTTGTCTCCCCACTCTCTAAATCTCCCCTCCATCACTTCCTTTCATCTAAAACCTTTATTTAAACTCAAAAGGCTACTGAGGTTTCCCTCATTTACAGCCATGTTGAGTGTACATACAGAAATAAGCAAAAGAAAAGCATATAAAATCATAACAAAGAGACAACAAGACAACAGTAGAGCAGTCGTCTGGTAATCGGAAGGCTCCCGGTTCGATTCCCACTCCTCCCGGGCAGTGTGTCCAAGTGTCCTTGAGCAAGACACTTAACCTCTAACTGCTCCCGATGAGCAGGTTGGTTGGCACCTTGCATGCGGTCGCCTCTGCCATCGGTGTGTGAATGGGTGAACGCTAGGAACAAAATCTTAAACCGCTTTGGATAAAAGCTGTTATATAAATGCACCCTTTACCATTTACAAGACGAGGCAAAGAGCAAGGATAACAAATCAATTGAAACACGTACAACTTGATTGACAAAGGTTGGAGATCAAGGTTTTAAACTATGCAACAGAGGGGAAAATCTCAAGCTTTAAGGACTGTTGGAGTTTCATGATCTAGGATTCTATGGGCATCATAATGAAATGCAGATTTACCCTGTGCAGAGCAAACTCTGGGGACCTTAAGGACCAGAATGGGACCAGAATGGGTTCAATGGACCAGAATGGGTTCCATTGAAGTGGATTTAATGGGTACAGTCAATAAGAGGTTGTGGTTTTCATCAAGTCGGCATATTTTGTGAAAACTACCAATGCTTATATAGGCTTACGGTAACGGTATATACCACTTTAATACCAACACACTGATCCTTTAAACCCTGGTTTCTTAAACTATGGATTAGGAGTCAAAATGGGTCCACAGGCCGTCTTCTGTGTGGTCCCTCCCACAGTACAATATAGTAACATGTTTGATGTGTCCCACAACAACGGGGAGGGGTCTCATTTGGGTCCCTGATTGACAGGTTTAAAAGGGACGTAATTATGGAAGCTGGTTTCGCTTAGTCTTTGTATGGATTTGGTCCGAAGTGTTATCCAGTTTTCATATTAACGAGCCTAGACAAGCTGTTCAGAATTATAGCTTGTTGTGACGGAACACAAGCGATAAATAAACTGCAATTAAAGGGGCAGGCCACCCTAAAATATATTTATATTTAATCCATCCAGATAGTTTTGGTGTGATTCCAATAGTTTTGGAGCTATCTGCCGTAGAGATGTCTGCCGTATAGAGATATCTGCCATCACTCCAGTACAATGGAGCTGAGTGGCACTTGGTTTGTGGCGCTCAAAGCACAAAAAAAGCCACAGTCTTGAGTGCATAGTAGTATAGACATATCATAGCATAGTAGGTAGTGATATAGGCACTTAAAGGTCAACCTCCACGTTGTATTTTTGTTCAATAAACAATGTGGACTAGGCCAACAGTGGCTTTCATGAAGAAGGGAAAAAAAAGTATTGAAATTGACCCAGTTTTAGCGTTTTTATCAAACATTTTGTCTGCCCAACACAATCACCACGCACGTGCATATTTTAATCAATGGTTCATAACGTGCGTGTGTAATCGAAATGATCGTCACAACAGGTGCAGGACAACAGGGGGCTCACCAGGGGGCGCTGAGAGTCACACAGCTAGTGGCAGGCAGAGAGCCTTGCTACCATAGATATATGCTTGCTACTACTAGCCGAATGGAAATGTATCTGTTTCACCTCACTATTGCTCCGTGATTATAGCCATCCATCCATCTCTAAAGCTAACCACTATTTGTAAAAGCCACAACCACGTTACCATATTTGTAATAATGTAAATCATTGTGTCGTTGTACACATATTGTGTTTATAACGTTAGTAGATAACATAGCTTAGCTTGGTAGCTATTGTGCTAACAACATATCCGCCGCTGTTGTCGAGTCCACAAGCTCCTCCACGGGGACGGGGGCACACAAAGAGGAGAGAACCACCCGCAGGGACGGCGGGCTATAGGCTAACGTCAGTGAGTGTAGTGGTCCCGACTGCGTGTAGCAGGGACGGCGGAGATATAGGCTAACTGTGATGCACCGAGTGAGCCACCATTGATCTAGTACTATGACCTGGACGGACATAAGGCATACGTTTCCTGAAGTGACATCACGGCCGTGCTAGGTGCTAGCGTCTGATAAGCTTTTAGATTCGGCTCATTAATATGCACCTGTTGTCCTGTTGTGACGTCGGCGTTTGATACGCTTTTTTGATTCGCGTGTGCATGTTATTCGTGCGTGGACCTTTTTAACTCTTTCAGAGTGGCATTTCCGGTGTCAAATGGAAAAAAATAAATAATGAAATGATATACCAATGATGTAAACTACCCATAATTGATCAGTAGGGTTTAACCTGGAGGTTGGGCTTTAATAGGTATTTTAGGTGAACTGCCCCTTTAATCAACTAGCTGTGCTGTTTGGAGCCAGGAAGACGGCCTACTTAATATAGTAGTAGGAAGGAAATAATTTATTGAAAACGTGGTGTGTTGCTCCAAAAACAACACACCACGTTGTTTTTGACCTTTGACCAACTTAGTGTTGGTCAAAGGTCAAAGGTGAAGTGCTGGAAAATAAATACAATTTGATTTTAAACTAGTTTATTTGCAAAACTAAACTAAATTTGTCTACAGATTCAAAGAAGTTGAATAGAATTGTTGAAAATATATACGTATTATATTTATCTGATAGGCCTTTAGAAACCATGCTGATAGAAACCATGCTTTACGTTGTAAGTAAGGACAGAATCAACCAGCGTTCCAAATGCTCCTCCAGAGCAGGTGCTAATGTTTTGTATACAATGAGTGGCTGTTTTCCTCTGGGTTTTGCCTCCATATTAATCCATATTAATACTACAACCCTGTACATACATCTGATTAGCACTATTACTCAGTGGTACTAATTTATATACTTTATACCCAGTTTACTCACCTGTACATTGTATATATATTTTTTATAGCACTTTACTGTACATTTGCATACCTCTTTTCGTTGTACTGTACTTGTGCTGTATAATGTACAAATACAATACATTTTAATCTAATGTCATTTAGCTGATTTTTAAGAAATCATGCATTACAATGTAAAGAAGGGCAGAATCAACCAGCGTTCCAAATTCTCCTCCAGTCAGAAGAGCAGCTGTTTTAATGTTTTGTATACTAGTGTTCTGCATGTGTACACAGTAGTGGCCTCTTCCCTCCGGGGAACTGGCTCCTCGTGGCAGTGTTGTAGTCGAGTCACTGAGTCTCGGGTCTCGAGTCCCCAGTGTTCGAGTCCGAGTCCAAGTCTGAGTCACCAAAGAAGAGCCCGAGTCGAGTCCGAGTCGAGTCCCCATTACCCTAGTCCGAGTCCGAGTCCAAGTCATCAAGGTGGAGTCCACTCCACAGATCATGTCTGTTGAAGTTTGAGGTTGTCCCGGTCTTCTCTCCAATAGTTAGTTTACATATCGAACGTCTAGCAGTGCTCTTGCTGGAATTTGATGTAAAATCCATGTAAGCAAATGCACGATTCAGGGTGTCTCTTTAGGCATCTTAAGTACTGACCATGGGGGTATCGATGTGAATCCGCATGTAGGTGCAACACACGTGTCTGCCCTTGCACAAAATTAAATAATGTTACGGTATTATGCCAAATGATTAGGGCCTACTACAAACAAATTTATATGATTTGATTTGATTTGATGTTTTTTATTATCGTGTCTTACATACAGGTGTATGCCCAGCCCATATGGGCTTACAAGACACAAACAATAAGTATATAATAATATACTTGACAAATGACTTGACAAATGACATATAGACCAAGATGGCCACAAGAAAAAGAAAATACAATAAAACGTAATATAACACAAGCTGTACGCAATGTATGTAAACAAAGAAACAAGAGGAATTCATATACAATTATATAGGATATAGTGTGTTTTGTCTCAAGTGCCATGCTTTCTCCAAAAATCCTGCAAAACGGAAGTTGTCCTCCACAAAAAAACAACTCAACATACAACTCTCAGACTGCCAAAACAAATCCGGATTTACAATTTGAATTTTCTCAAATAAAGCCCTCCTCAAAGCGGTGTACAAAGGGCAATAAAAAACAAAATGATATTCATCCTCCACCACTCCCAGATCACATAGAACACACAACCGCTCCTCCTCAGGTTTACCTTGGAATCTACCCACTTCCACAGCCAATGGCAGGGTGCCAGACCTCAACTGGGCACACAGATACCTCCGTCTTCTCTTTAAGTTTAACATTACATAAGGTTCAGTAAAATACTCATTTTTAATTACAACATATTTTCTAAGTTTAGTTTTTTTCCATATCTAGACCTTCCACTTATCCTGATGGATTGTTGATCATTTTGTTTTAATTATGTGAACCTTACACTGCAGATTGTTCATAAAAATCATACTTAAGTCAGCAGAAGAAAAAAATCATGGACATCTCTCTTGACCAGGGAGGACCGTGTGCTCTGTCCCAGTTAAAGATCTTTTTTGTCACCCTGTCACTTGGCAGGTGGACCAGGCGGTTCCATAACCTAACCATTTCACCTTTTTGCTTGACCAAGCAAGAGTCCCAACCCATGTCCCCTTCTATAGCCCATTTTGCTGTATATTTATGGACTTCTAAGAAGTATCTCATGGCACGGTTCTGGATAGCATTACATTCAGGTACATCATCAAAACCCCACTCCAGCAGCATAAAATAAAACAGAACCCACCATTGAATCAAATAATTGTGTAAATGTTGAAAACCCAAGGTCAGTGCACACTTTCATTTTACTCAGCACACCCCCTAGCGCCCTTCCTGCTATCTCAGACAGTATTTTCCTTCATTCTATGAAGCTCATGTACTCATTAAAGATGAAACCAAGATGGCGTTGGTCCAAATTGGAACTTATGGTTACTCTGCTGTTCATGTTTTTTCCTGAAGTGCATAATCTGTGTTTTTTCACTGTTAATCGCAAGTCTCCATTTCCTGCACCAAGAACTCATAATATTCAACATGTTTTGTAAATTTGCTTAATTTTCTGCAAACAAAACAATATCATCAGCGTACAATAAAATACTTAGGATTATATTATCTATTGGAATACCAAGATTGGCTTGCTTAATTTCTTGCGCCAGGTCATTAATATAAAGGGCGAACAAAGTGGGAGAAAGCACATCTCCCTGTTTTACACCAAATGAGGTGGGGAACCAGCCGGTCCTAACATCATTCAGCTGCAGACAGGCAGATGGGGCTTTATACAGGCTTTTGATAGCCTTATAGAATAGACCATCAATACCAGAACAAATTAATTTATAAACCAAAAGCTCTTTATTAATCCTGTTATGGTTTGTAACCGACCCCAATCGCACAACACAAGACAGATATGAGAGTAAGCCAAAACAGGGCATTTATTCATTACATAACAAAAGGCGGCACTGTGCCTTTAAGGGAGAACACAAAAACACTGGAGTCAAAGAATATAGGGAAAATGCGGCACTGTGCCTTTAAGAGGCGAGCAGGCTAAGGGGCTAAGGCTAAGGGACAGGGCAAAAAGTCAAGGACCAGGACCAGGGGGCACTGGAGAGGGGGACAGGGACAGAGGCCCGGAGAGGCGGGCTGGAGACAGGGACAGAGAACAGGGTTAAGGCCTTGGACAGGGCGAGGGCCAGAGCTGCTTACAGGGATGGCAGGGTTCCGACGGCGGAGGCCTGGCACGGAGATCCTCCTCGGAAGCTGCAGACGGGCAGCGCAGAACACCGGGGTCCCAGAGGACCGGGGCGAAGAGACGTATCCTCCCGCAGAATAGGAAGCGATGCGCACCGGCTTGACGTCTGGAGTGGGAGCGCGCCGGCTTGACGTCTGGTCTGGAGTGGGAGCGCGCCGGCTTGACGTCTGGAGTGGGAACACCACTCCAGGCCTGGCACGGAGATCCCCCCTCGGATGCTGCAGACGGGCAGCGCGGAACACCGGGGTCCCAGGGGACCGGGGCGAAGAGACGCATCCTCCCGTGGAATAGGAAGTGTGGGATATTTGTAGATATCCTGATGAAGAATGTGCTCAGTCAACCGAGGCTTGGATAATAACAAGGGTTTATTAACCAAACAGATAGAATACATAGAGAGAATGGCTGAGGGGCTCTCCCCAGGTGATCAGCTGAAATGACCCAGGTAAAGCGACCTTGATTGTGGTCGGGAGGAGCCCTTTATAGTTCAACAAGGGGGGTGTGTGGTCCCATTTGATAGGTCAGATGGGGGGGAGGGGGTACAGGTTTGGGGACACAGGGGAGGGGGGTGATTCCACAGAGAGGGGGGGGGCACAGGTAAGGGGAACATATTTACATGAGGACATATTATACCACAATACTCACTTTTCTTTCTTATAATGTGGGTGAGATTAATGTATAATATACCAGGATTGTTTGGAACAGGTAAAAGTGGGGACCGATGTAATCCATCGGTTATCAGATAATGAAAAAAATAGAAAATAATTAAAATAATGAAAATGTTGGCCAATGTGTTCTGTTGGTTGGCCTAATAATTTAAACTAGTATTATTTATATACATGATTCATGACATGATCGACTGGACTGCGGTCTGTGTTATTTTGATATCAGAGATATGGGAATAGATGTCACCCTTTTCTTTTATTAATCGCTCAAAATACCTATATCAATGAGTGGTCCTCATCTCTGATATCAAACAACAATTAACATAATCATTAGAAGCTATCGCTGTGCAAATATCTTGGCATACCTTCAGTCGTTCATGTCGTGACTCAGGGGAGCTAATGTGATCGTTGTGCATACAGGCATCTTAATAAACCAATTAAATACATGCACTGTCTGTGTGGTCAGAGTGCATAGGGTGAAAAACAAAATTGTGTGCATAATTATTAGGAATAGGATTTACACATAAGGCTAATGTGTACAAAAACATTTTAACAACCGTTAATCTGGTGGTTAATAAAACTAACATGATTGATTATGGGAAACTGTTCACAAATATATATAATTATATATTTGCACATTTTATGATGATTCTTGATGAAATTACTTAGGATCCAGTTGTATTTAACCTGAGTTTGAGTGTCACTTTCATCTGTGATTGCCTCAGTTTTGTTGGTCTTTACTTAGAATCAGGCAATTTTCTCCATTTCTTCTCTATAAATGAAGAGATAAAACGTCTTATGCATCGCTTCTGTATGTAATTCTAGTGCATATACTATCAATGGTTCACCATACGTTACATGTCCTCTTCTATGAGAGAATAAAAACAACTGATTCTTTCTTGTCTGACAATACAATTTTGTAACCTAAGTAATTCAAATGTGATGTAATGTGATCATGTGGTCACTTCTTCCTTCAGCAATACATTTTAGCTCATTATTACTAACCATTGTTAATGCTTTCTCATTGATTTCTTTTCATCACATCCCTAGTTCATCGTTTTGCAGATACATACAATTGTGTGAAAAGTTTCCTGCTTGTGAAGGTATTAATCTGAATGATGTTGCGTCGTTGTTGACAAGGTGTTCTCTGTCGGTCGTGTGGCAGGGCCAAACAGTAACACATAAAAATTAAATAAATACATACAATAGACATTACATTACCTTAGTGGCTAATGTGTCAAAATAAAATTGAAAACCGTTAACCTAGTGGTTAATATAAAAGGTGATTATGATAATCGTTATGCATTGTTCTGTGGTGCATACTATCAATGGTCAAAACAAACTTGGTGTCTTGGAACAATCCAACTGGTTCTGCCCTGTTTAACAATACCATTTTGCAATGTGACTCTGTGATCATTTCTCATTGTCATTATAAAATTGGTTAATGCAATCTTACTGATTGTATTTCATCATATTCCTAGTCAATAATTTTCCAGATACATATGAACTCTGTGAAACAGTTCTTGTTTGTGAATCTGACAGTTGCTGTGAAGTGTTGATCATCTGTTCTCGGTCTGTCGTGTGGCAGGGCCAATACATACATAACAATGTGGACAATGTGTGTTCAGAAGTATCTTGTTCCACAGGTCTCTGATGATGTCTCTTCTTGACGATGCAGTCGGGAACATTCACTGGTCGTCGTTCATTCAGAGGGGGCCTACAGGAGGTCGCCGTCCGCTCCCTGTGTACCTTGTCAAGGGTCACCGGTAGCAGTCAACTATAGTGGTCTTTTCCTGCAGCCTATGTTGTTCTCCACCACCATCACATGTCTGCCACTGTGCTCACGCTTGGCCCCTATCAAGCCTAGAGACATGGTGGTCAGGGCGTTCTTGAACGTGCTGTGTGGTGGTTGGTCCCCCCCGTTCCTCGTCATCGCGGTACTAGAGGGGCGAGGGGGCGGGCGTTTTTGAATGTGTTGTGCTGGTTTCGCTGTCCTCTCCTCGTCATTGCGGTACCACTTGATGGAGGGCGAGGGCCCGCCGGTGTAGTGGCTAGTCAGTAGGACGCTCTCTCTCACACGGATGACAATCTTGTCATGGGAATCCACCTTGATGGTCGGGGCTTTTGTTCTGGTCTGCCGTGGTCTGCAGTGCCGGGGTGGAGGCCGTGGGTTGGATGGCGGCTCTCCCACGGTTGCTGTCGTCGTCCTGGTTGTGTCCGCAGCTCCTTGGCGGCGTCCCTGGTGGTAGTATGCTGTCGTGGGTCGCTCAGGTCTCTGGGTTGTGTTCCTCCTTGCCTGGTCGCATCGTTTCTCGTGGTTCAGGTCACGCGTCGTCTCACTCGTCCTGTCCTCTCACCAATTCATGATCTGAGGATGATGAAAACTGCCTTAGAAAACTCCTCACATAAATGATTCAACGCCTTTCTGCTACAGAGGAAAATCATTTAGGGTTAATTCAATTTATTGTAAATAAAATCACTTAATTGAAAATAGGAAATGCAAGCCAATTGCATTAGCAGTGATTCCTTGTGTCAAGAAGGTCACATTCACTACAATCTTATCAGATCTTGTATCTAACTAGATCTACCTAGATCTTACAGCATTAGGCTTTAAATAAAATTGTAAATGAATGGCCAAAGTCTTGAATTAGATAAAATAGTCTGTGACGCACAACGAACGCACAATTAGAGGGGGGCTTCCCACCCTCCAGAACATTTACAACAAGCGGTGCAAGGGGAAGGCTAAGAGGATTATTAAGGACTCGAGCCACCCGAACAACTGCCTCTTTGAACTGCTGCCGTCAGGCAAGCGATACCGGAGTCTTATGGCGAGCACAGAAAGACTCAGAAGGAGCTTCTATCCCCAGGCCATCAGGCTGCTAAACGAACAATAATCGCTAAACGAACAATAATCACTATGCAACAACCATCAAATGCACACAGCACACACACCCACACGCACACACACACTCACTCAAACAAACAACACACTGCAGCACCCACTCTCCACACTTTAGATCACACAAACACACTTACACTTTATATTTATTGATAAAGGATTTGCACTACAACTCGTACACCTACTGTGAATTGTACCTAAACTGCACCTCGTCCATTTATGCCTTGCACTATATAGTATTGTATATTAGTACACTGCACAGTATTGTATATTGTATGGTAACTACGTCTACGAACATTGTACATATGTCTAAACTGAACACTGTGACCTCTTTTTTTTTCTTCTAATTTTTACTATGTTTTTATTTCATACTTATCTTGTCATGCACAGTCTCTGGAGCGCAACAGTAAGAAGCATTTTGTACAAAAGTATTCTGTACTTCTGTATGACAACTATTAAAGAAACTTGAACTTGATGTTAAATTGAAGTTGATCTTACCTCAGGATGCGTTGGGTGTGCCTCAGGATACTTACCTCGCCATGACTTCTCTGGCGTTCTTCACATCTCAGTGTGGCTCATCATGGCATAGGGGGAAAAAAACATAAAATCTAGACAGCCAGTTAATTTTGCATGAAAAACAATCATTCGTTTTGTCATCTAACCCTAACTAACCTTACTGTCATGCATTTGTCCTAATAAACTAACCTACACTGTAGCACTCAACACTAATAAAACTAACCTACACTGTGGCACTCAACACTTTGATGAACATTGTTACTCAGCTGATAGAGTTGTGCCCTTTTTGATGTCCTGTCATACAGTGTCAGCTAAATGATCAATGTACGTGTATACCTTGTACATTTAGATAATTGTGTTTCAATTTTGTGGTTGATATTTTTTTGCAGTCATGGAAATGTATTAGTTGTTAAAAGAATAGTCTAAGGAATAGTCATGCATGTTATTGGTTATAAACAGAGAATAGGAGGAGGGGATTGTAAGTAAAGTTGTTTTCATCATTAATCTTTCATCTCGGGCACTTCTCTAATTCATGCGCCTCTTGAAAAGAGATGATGAAAACGACTGGTTAGTTATTGTTAGTATGGGAGTTAGGTAGATTTTCATAACTGCAAATTCATCATCTGTAACTAATTCATGTTAATTAAGTGGTTCTCTGTTGCCATCCACCGCCAGGTGAGTTCATCAAGTCTGTGGTCACGAGTGTAGGCATTTGCATTGCTTTGTCTCCCAAGTGTAAATCTGCATCTAAAGCGATACTTCCTACTATACTAAGTGGAGATACTAAGTTGAGTCTCTATAGGTGTGGTCAGACTGGCTATTTGCATTGTCTTTCACTCCACATCGTCCTCAGCTGGTTTGAGTGTTCAAATGTAGATTACTTTGGGGTCTCAATTTAAATGATTGTAGCTGGTCTCACTTTGTGTCTTGTCTGTGTTCAGATGCAAATCACTGGAGTTTCAACTTTTGTGATACAATGTGTTTACACCCATTCTGCATCTTGACCCAGAGCCAGATCTGTAAATACAAACACATGTTAATTTTTCACTCTTTTCTAAGACCATCTGAGTGAGTTCTCCTTGATTGTCTGTGAGCTTAACAAAACATCAGCTATTTCTCATCCATCCCGTCCTAGGATGTAATGATAGTGTTATCATTTATCAATCATATCGCATATGTACACAAGCATCATATGAATGTGGACCCACACATTTTGAATCATGTTTAAAATGTCTTACAATGGAAAGGGCTAGTTATCTTTCATTGGTTCTTTAGATAAACACATTAACTCAAGTGAATATAACCTAAACATCTTACTTTTAAACATGATCTATGTTGTTTGTGTTCCAAGTTTTCAACATTGAAAGCTTATAAAGTCTAATCTAACGCTGTTTATGTGGACAATTCCTGTACTGCCATATACTGGGAACCGGAAGTGTTTGTTTAGCTCCCATGGTCAGTATGACCGGTACGCCCACAGATGTATTATAATTCTGAAACAGACATTGTAATTAGCTTTATGTGACTTATAATATGTAAATTAAAGCACATAAACACTCAAGTGATCTGAGATAGTTGTAATTTACTGTAACTGAGATGATAGTTGTGTATGTGTAACAAGTGCCTTGTTGCCTTGTATAGATAATTACACCCCATCACAAAATACACTTTAATACATTCCACTAATACTCCTAAACGTTTTATTTTATTGATTTAAGTTGATTTCATTCCTTTCGTTTTGTTTTATTGCACTTTTGGGAGTTAAGGCTTTTATTTTGAAATCGACACCCTTACTTTTCCGGTCCTCCGGGACACGTATCTTGCCTGCTTTCCGGTGGTGAGCTAGTCCCACCTGGAACTCCGTGAGGTGAGCACTAATTATTATGTTCAGTGAAAGACTTCGGTCTAAAAGTTGTTAAATATTGTATGTTACATTCCTAAAACTGTGAAACGAGTTTGTAATGTAACTACTGTTGTTAATATGTACCTGTGCAGTTGTTTTGTGGGAGGATTGACTGGGTAAAATGCACTTTAATAGCATGTAGGAAGTTTGCACACACGTGCACTGTTAACATGGAGTTAATGCAGTCACGTCTTTTCTCAACCATAGCTCGTGCTGCAGATGTCGTGTTCCTAATGCTGCTGCATATTGTTGCCTTTGTAACCTAACAGGTATGTGTGTACAGTAGCTCCCATGTGTCCGTTTTGTATTCAATTGTGTATATTTTTCCAATGTAATTGTATATTAAAATGTGTCATTCTTATGAGCCAGTCCCACCTGGAACTCTGTGAGCTCGTGCTGCAGATGTCGTGTTCCTAATGCTGCTGCATATTGTTGCCTTTGTAACCTAACAGGAGGGAAATAAAGTCCGTCAACAGTCATCCATGTCTGTCGTCCTTAACACAACGCCGTCAGAGAGTACACCCTACTACACCGGTCACACGTGGTGCCGTTTGACCTCGGACAACGGACAACGCTTGCCTGTCCACCGGGGACGCTGTCTGCACGCCGCTTCTTCATTCAACTGGCTGTGCTGAGTACAACGTCGAACGTTAACGTGTGCGCATAGGATAAGCGCATATGTGATATTGGTTGTTTTTGTTTGATAATAATATGCTATTGATTGTAATTGTAAATATTATTGTAATGATACAGTAATTGGAGACGACACTAGTTGTACAAGACCATTGTATTTTTTTTCTTTTTCTTTCATCTGTTATGTATTGTGAATAGATAGCCTATGGTCTAATGTTCAAAGTTTGAGCAGTAACAAGTGTTGCTATCTAACACATGCCCACTGTAAATATAATTGGGAACTAATTTGTTTATATGGTTGGCTGGTAATGAGATATATATATATATATATATATATATTATTCCCCCCCCCCCCCATCTCTTCTGGTAAATTGTGAATGGATAGCCATACAGTAGCCTACATGTATTCGTGTGTAGTCTAGTGTTTAAAGTCTGAGCAGTAACAAGCGGCCATTTAACACATTCACACATACTTTTCTTTTGTTTATAGCCCTCTAAAGCATTTTTATTTTTTATTCTTGAACATGTCTGAAGCAGGACCACCAGATCTGGAGATGGTGGGTATGATGCCTGTATATGGCAGGGGTCAGTCAGCTCTTATGTGTGGGAGGGGAAGACCTGTGGAACTGAGTCAGTCTACAGTTCGCCAGTCAGTGTTTGAAGCAGTGGGGCCAGTGGCCACATCTACTCCAATCACGCATGGCAATGATGCAGCCCCGCAACTCGCTAGGTCAGAGGATTTAGGCAGCCTCGTCACAGACCTTGCCATACAGATAGGAGAACAAATTGCATCTACTCTGCATGCCATGCACCAGACCAGTTATCAGCCCCAGGTCCCCGTCCCTGAGCCCCAGGTCCCCGCCCCTGAGCCCAAGGTCCCCGCACCCCAACCACAATGTTTTTCTGGGTGTGCAGACATGTCAAGGATGAAAGTAATAGTGCAGGCGGAGACTAAACCACCTCCGTTCTTCAGAGGTGATCGCACTGAGCCAGTCTCCATACATGAGTGGGAAGACATGATGCTAGTGTATCTGTCTAGAGCGAGTTGTAAAACCGACAGAGAATTGTGTGATCTAGTGATGGGCAGGTTGACTGGTAAAGCTAGAGACATAGTGAAGGTGTCACTGCGTAGCCGGCCTGAGTTGTCTGCCAATATGACCCCTGCAGCTGTGTTTGACATTTTAAAGCGTAACTTCAGCGAGCTGACATACTCCAGTATGCCCATGGCCGACTTCTATGCCATGGTTCCCAGGCCTAGTGAGGGAGTGATGGATTACTGGGTCCGGCTGAATAAAGCAATCGATGTTGCAGATGAGTGTCTACGTCGCCGGGGTCGGTGTGTTGATGATGCGAGCGCCGAGGTCGTGATGATGTTGATCACGCACTGCCCAGATCCCAGTCTAGCTATGTCCTTCCAGCTGAAGCCTGTGGAGCAGTGGACTGCAGCTGAGGTCCAGGAGCGTCTAGATGGTTACCAGAGAGACCAAAGGAGATCCAGTTCACGGGCACAGCAGATTAACATCTCGGCATGCAGTCAGAGCCCCATGGCTGGTGGCCCATCCCCTCCTGTCCTGTATGGTGGGGCCCAGCAGTCTTCTGTTGTTGTGCAGTCACAGCAGCCTCCCTCCTTTGGCTCTTCTCATGAACAGCTTGGTGAGCCCCACAGGGTCTTAGCCGCAGCGCAGGCCCTCAGCCCTCCTACACCCATCTTAATGACTCCTGCCCCGGCGTGTCCCCCCTCTGTAGACCCTGGCCTTCATCAGGTGGTTGACTTGTTAGACCGTGTGCTCTCACTGTGTTCGGCCTCGCTGGCCCCAGCAGTACAGGCTCAGCCTGGTCAGCCGTCTCGCTCCCACATCCAGCCAAGTAATGGGCAGACGTACCACTCACGCAACCAGGCCAGACCGAGTCAGCAGAGTTACTCGCGCAACCAGGCCAGACCGAGTCAGCAGGGTTATTCGCGCAACCAGGCCAGACCGAATCAGCAGAGTTACCCGCACAACCAGCACGACCCATGCGAAGTGTGTCAAGACAGCAGGCATAACACTTATCAACACTGTATGCTCTATCGGCTGTGCCACCGCTGTTTCCGCCCTGGTCACTATGAGGACTCATGCCCTGGCATCTCCCAGCCATCAGCTGGATCAGCATCTCCCTCCAACAGACCCGCTCAGACCCATCCTGTCAATGCTGCCCCTTTAAACTAGCCAGCCCATGCAATGAGAGGGATAGTATGGGCAAAGTGAATGAAACCCTCGAGAGAGAACCAGACTTAGAAGCCATCTATGTAAACAGCTGCAGATTACTTCCAGAAAACGAAACAGCCATCTTTGTTGGGTCACAGAGAGTGAACGGAGCTAGTGAACTGTTTTATGCTCCAGTGTTAGTCAGTGACAAGTACACATTGAGGGGGATGTTGGATTCTGGTAGTATGTCATGCACGCTCAGTGAGGAGGGTGAACAAAAGTTACAAACCGCTGGTGTTCTCCCTCGTGTCCAGCCGGCACCTGTGAATGTGGTGCTGGTTGGTTGTGGTGGCTTGACTACTCGACCAAAGTGTGTCTATGATTTGGAGATTGAAGTTTGTGGGTCAAAGTTTGTGGTTCCTACGTTGGTTGTGCCAGGTCAGAGAGACGAGTTTATAATTGGCACTAATGTAATCAAGTCCGTTCTCCAAAGGCTGAAGTCGACTGAAAAGTACTGGGAGCTTGTGTCCTGCAGAAACAGAGACCCTGAGTGTGAGAAGTTCCTTGAGCTCTTAAGCTGCACCTCCCGCTGGTCGGGCCCAGACCCGCCCGGGGTGATAGGCACAGTGAAGCTATGCCAGGCGGTTACCCTCCTCCCTCAGCAGGAGTATCTAGTGTGGGGGAAGCTACCAGCCAGTGCACATGTGTCTCCTGGGAGTACAGTCATTGTGGAGCCCACCTCAGCGAGGTCGGCCCCTCGCAACATCATAGTGGGGAGAGTGGTGACTCCCATGTGGGGCGACCGCTGGGTCCCCATGAAGGTCTTGAACCTGACACAGAGCCCCATCACGCTCCGTCGTAATGCCAAACTGGCTGATGTCTCACCTTGTCTTGCTGTTGAAGATCTGTCCATCACTCAGGGCCTGTGTCAGCAGCAGTCTGGTGTCTCCAGCTCCTCCGCCTCTCCTGGCTCCTCGTTAGATGCTGAGCAGATGTTGGCCGACTGTGGACTGGAGGACGTGAACATCAAGTCATGTGAGGTGTCTCCTGATGGGAAGAAGAGGCTAGCTGACCTACTGGTGACGTATCAAGATGTCTTCTCCAAGGACAAGCTGGACTGTGGAAAGGTCAAAGACTTTGTGCACCGTATCCACCTCTCGGACGACCGTCCGTTCCGCCTGCCCTTTAGGCGTGTCCCCCCAGCTGACTATCAGAAACTGAGAGAGGTGTTGACTGAGATGGAGGTGAAGGGGATAATCTCCAAGTCGATGAGCGAGTATGCCTCACCTCTGGTCATGGTGTGGAAGAAGAATGGAGACCTCAGGATCTGTACGGATTTCCGCTGGCTCAACGCAAAGACCGTCAAAGATGCTCATCCGTTGCCCCATCAGTCCGACTGCCTTGCTGCCCTTGGTGGGAACGCTTTCTTTAGCACCATGGATCTGACCTCAGGGTTCTACAACGTCCCTCTCCATGTGTCTGACCGGCGGTACACTGCCTTCACAACACCACTGGGCTTGTACGAGTACAACAGACTCCCGCAAGGCCTGTGCAACAGTCCGGCATCTTTCATGCGTATGATGCTCGGCATCTTTGGCGACCTCAACTACTCCAGCCTCTTGTGCTACTTGGACGACCTGCTGGTGTTTGCGCCGTCTGAGGAGGAGGCATTGAAGCGATTGGAGGTGGTCTTCTGCAGACTCAGAGTGAACAACCTCAAGCTTGCACAGAAGAAATGCAACTTCTTACAGAAGTCGGTCAGGTTCCTGGGTCATGTGGTCGATGCCAGTGGAGTCTCTGTCGACCAAGAGAAGGTCTCCGTCATCTCTGGCTTCCAGAGAGAGGATCTGATGGAGTCGGATGGCCGCACTCCCGCTCAGAAGAGAGTGAGATCCTTCCTCGGCATGGTGTTGTATTACCAAAATTTCATACATGGCTGCTCCAGTATAGCCAAGCCCCTCTTCGCCTTGACAGCTGGCCAGAAGAGAAAAGGGAAGACCAGTGCTGGTCGTACGAGAGCCGGTACGTTCCGGAAGCTGACTCCTGAGGACTGGACTCCCGCCTGTGAGACTGCGTTTGAGGAGCTCAAGAGGGCGCTCGTCGAATGTGTAGTGCTGGCTCACCCGGACTTTGAGAGGCCGTTCATCCTCTCCACTGACGCGTCGTTGGACGGTATTGGAGCAGTGCTCTCTCAAGTCCCTGTCGGGGAGGAGAAGGCCAGACCAATCGCCTTTGCGAGCAAGTCGCTCAGCCGCAGTCAAGCGAACTATCCTGCCCACAGACTGGAGTTCCTGGCCCTCAAATGGTCAGTGTGTGACAAATTCAGTCACTGGCTCAAGGGTCACAAGTTCACTGTGTGGACTGATAATAATCCACTCACGTACATCATGACCAAGCCTAAACTTGACGCATGCGAGCAGCGCTGGGTGTCCAAGCTGGCCCCTTACTGCTTCGACATCAAGTATGTGCCTGGGAGGCTGAATACAGTGGCCGATGCGCTGAGCAGAGATCCCTTCGTGAGGCCGCTCAGCCGGCGTCTCTTGACCGAGCCTTACTCCGCTCTTCTGGAGCAGGTGTGTGATGTGGAGAACAGGGGGGTGCAGGATATCTTCCGTCTGACATGCCAGCCCCAAGCTCTAGTGACCCCTTCTGGATGTGCGGTTGCTGATGTGTCCATGTCGGCGGATGAGACCTCCACGGTGCTTTCCTCCCAGGAAGACTGGGACTCTGCGCCAAGACACAGGGCAGTATCTATGGCGGGTCACCTGTCCACTGTTGTCACTGCCGACCACGACGCAGTCTCCTCCTTGTCGTTGGCCGATCTGCAGGCCCGCCAGCGAAAAGACGCCACCGTCTCCAGAGTCATCTTTTACGTTGAAAGGGGCCGCAGACCCTCCAGACGCGAGCGCTGCTATGAAGATCAGCCCGCCTTGAGGATGCTGAAGCAGTGGGAGAGGCTCGCTATGCAGAACGGCATATTGTACAGGGTTACGAAGGACCACATGACCAGGCACAAGAGGTTCCAGTATGTTCTGCCTGAGTCCTTGAAGTCGGAGGCGCTGTCTGGAGTGCATGACTTGGCTGGTCACCAAGGTCAACCTAGAACGCTGTCTCTCGTACGTCAGCGTTTCTACTGGTATGACATGGAGAAGGATGTGCGGGGCCATGTGAGGAACTGTCCCAGATGCGTACTCAGCAAGACTCCAGAGCCGGCGGCCAGAGCCCCTCTGGAGAGCATAATAACCTCTGCACCACTGGAGCTGGTGTGCATCGACTTCTGGTCAGCTGAAGATAATAACAACAAGTCTGTGGATGTTCTGGTCATAACTGACCACTTTACAAAGCTGGCCCACGCCTTCCCCTGCAAAGACCAAACCGCGAAGAAGGTTGCTAAAAAGCTGTGGGACAACTATTTCTGTGTGTATGGCTTCCCACAGCGCCTGCATTCGGACCAAGGAGCGAACTTCCAGAGTGAGTTGATGGCGGAGCTGCTGGAGTTAGCAGGGGTCACGCAGTCCCGGACCACTCCGTATCACCCTATGGGGAATGGTGGCACTGAGAGATTCAATCGGACCCTGGGTGGAATGCTGCGCTCCCTGCCATCGGAGTCTAAGCACAGATGGCCCCAGATGGTCCAGAGCCTGACCTTCGCCTACAATTGTACACAGCATGAGACGACTGGCTTTGCCCCCTTTTACCTGATGTTCGGGAGGGTCCCGCGTCTGCCAGTTGATCTGCTGTTTAAGAATGTGCTCCAGGACGAGGTGGTCTGTGACTATGATGCCTATGTGAAGTCCCTGGCGGCCGATCTCCAGTCTGCTATGCTGTTGGCCCAGAGGCACACCTCAGTGGAACAGGGGCATCAGGCTGACCAGTACAACAAAAAGATGAAGGGCTTGCCCCTCTCGGTGGGTGATCGGGTCCTGGTGGCGAACAAGGGCGCCAGAGGGAAGCGGAAGCTGGCGGACAAATGGGAGCCGGACGTCTACACCGTCATCGCTTCCAGACCACAGTGCCACATATATCGGATCAGAGACCGGACTGGGCGGGAGAAGACAGTCCACAGAAACCTCCTGCTTCAGGTCAACTTCCTCCCCTTGGACGGGTCATTTGATGATGAGGGTCTAGCCGCGGACAGCGACACCTGTGCGCCTGGTGAAGCCTCCCTCTCAGTCATGCCTGAAGCTAGTGCCTCAGACGCGGACGGTGTGGCGGCAGAGCCTTCCATGGGAGATGGACCTGATGGGGGTCGCACCGCATCATGGGTGCAAGAGGAAGCCTCCCTCTCAGTCATGCCTGAAGCTAGCGCCTCAGACGTGGACAGTGTGGCAGCAGAGCCTTCCATGGGAGATGGGGATCGCACCGCATCATGGGTGCAAGAGCAGTCTTCAGTGGAGAGTGAGGATGACGGGCTACGTCCGTATTCCCCCCAGGGGATGTCCCCTGCTCTGAGTGAGCTTCCAGTGGCAAGTGCCGCCAGTCCCCCACTGTTGCTTGCTCCACCGAGTTCCCCCCCTGCTGTAGTCCAGCATGATGACAGTGTTGTGTCCACACAACCAGGGCGTACTCCTGAGCTAATGAGTGTCAGTGTGCCTGGTCAGAGCCAGGGTCCACAGACCACTGAACACTACACGTCCAGGTTCGGTAGGGTCATCAAGCCAGTCTTTCGGCTGATAGAGACAATGGTCCAACTTGAGAGTTTGATGGGCTTCGAGCCGCAAGCCTCTATCAAACGTGTGTGAGGTTAGCTGCAGTGTTGTGTATGGCGCTTACGGCCTGATACAGTGTCCTTTGTGGTGATAAGGAGTAACAGTTTTATTTATGTGTATGTGCCCTCGTCATGGTATGGTCAAGTGTAGCTGGATGGTGTATAAGGCACCGTCGTTATCCCTGGAGGTATGGTGGGAGTTGGCCACTCCTAGTGCCCTCCTGGCCTTTTATTAGGTGACAGGTATCGTTGGATTGTTCCGCAGTGTGTGGTTCTCATAGTAAGCTTGTGACTAGTGTGACACGAGGTAGGCACAGTTTTTTTTATTCGATGTAGGTGTAATTCTGTGGGGTGAATGTAACAAGTGCCTTGTTGCCTTGTATAGATAATTACACCCCATCACAAAATACACTTTAATACATTCCACTAATACTCCTAAACGTTTTATTTGATTGATTTAAGTTGATTTCATTCCTTTCGTTTTGTTTTATTGCACTTTTGGGAGTTAAGGCTTTTATTTTGAAATCGACACCCTTACTTTTCCGGTCCTCCGGGACACGTATCTTGCCTGCTTTCCGGTGGTGAGCTAGTCCCACCTGGAACTCCGTAAGGTGAGCACTAATTATTATGTTCAGTGAAGGACTTCGGTCTAAAAGTTGTTAAATATTGTATGTTACATTCCTAAAACTGTGAAACGAGTTTGTAATGTAACTACTGTTGTTAATATGTACCTGTGCAGTTGTTTTGTGGGAGGTTTGACTGGGTAAAATGCACTTTAATAGCATGTAGGAAGTTTGCACACACGTGCACTGTTAACATGGAGTTAATGCAGTCACGTCTTTTCTCAACCATAGCTCGTGCTGCAGATGTCGTGTTCCTAATGCTGCTGCATATTGTTGCCTTTGTAACCTAACAGGTATGTGTGTACAGTAGCTCCCATGTGTCCGTTTTGTATTCAATTGTGTATATTTTTCCAATGTAATTGTATATTAAAATGTGTCATTCTTATGAGCCAGTCCCACCTGGAACTCCGTGAGCTCGTGCTGCAGATGTCGTGTTCCTAATGCTGCTGCATATTGTTGCCTTTGTAACCTAACAGGAGGGAAATAAAGTCCGTCAACAGTCATCCATGTCTGTCGTCCTTAACACAACGCCGTCAGAGAGTACACCCTACTACACCGGTCACATATGTACAGTTTCTACGTCAAATGACTCCCTTTTCTTGACTCCTTTTTTATCACAAACAGTACTGAATTTGCAAATCTGGTATGTCATAAATGTATAGTTTAAGGAGTAGCAGTACTGACTATCTGATGAATTGAAAATGGGGGACCCTGATGTAAACAAGACAAAAGTCTTCCTCTGGTCTGCATCCCCTTAACAATTGTGTGTATTGAGCTGTACAGTATTGTACCCATTCTGCAATCTGTTAATAAAGTTTTCAATCAATCAATCAAAGCATCTATATTTATGATTTTCATACTCACCGGGGAAAGCTGCAATGTTCGGTTAGTTTCTCCGGTGGTCTGGGATAATGCAATCCTGGAAACACTCTTCTGCATCTCGCCACCGCAACTCAACATTTTCCAATGGCAGCGCGCACATACATATACAAATAAAACATATACTACACGTGGATTTCATATACCTTCGGCCTTGGGCATATTAAACTTTACGTTTGCCTATGGATAGTTTAATATAAAATCATAGCTTCACGGCGCGCATAGCGTGACGTCATCGCTCCATGCAACGTTCGTGCGTTCTCATTCGCCTCGGAAATAACGCTTTGCAATTCATACAGTATTTTTCCAACGAGCTCTCAATAGCCTGGAATTCCTATACCAGCGTTTTGTTACCGAATGAACGCGCCTGTGCATATGTGAAACGTAAACAAACTGAAACGATAAAACTATACTTCCCCAAATGGTTGTTCCCGTGGGCCGGTTCCGGAAATTACTATCCTAGTTTGTTCCCGTGAACTGCACTTCAATGTTATTCTTTGTATAACGGTAACTCGTCTCTCAATGCTCGTCGCGCTATCCGCAGCCGGTTCTTGACTCAATAAAGCAACGCGACGGGTCCTATAATACTTGTGCACATACAAACGAGACTTAAACAGACAAACAAACATTAATACATATAAGTTAACGTGTGTGTATATCTGACTGTATTGGATCGCTGTACGTTTAGTCGGCCAACATCTGTTGCGACAAGGCATTTATACCCTTGATATATAACTACACATCGTTATTAAAATCATAACGACCGAACCTGACTTCGAAATTTACCAGCGATATATTAGATTATATATACCTTTTAATCATACTCTCGGCCTCTTAACCCGCGACTAACGTCCTGTTTAATGTACTTTCCGCGACTGATGTCCCGTTTAATGTACATTTACGTACTCCCGGGACATCGCGTAATCATGTACTAACTAGGACATCGCGTGATCATCTTCCCGCTATCTGTATTGATCAATTGGTTAATTTAATCCAAAATACATCGTTTTCAGGAATGGAAGAGATTGTGAGCTTAGTTTGAGGTTGAAACAATGAATATTATGACGCTACTCTGGTAATTTCCAACTATGATTCCATCAGCTTCTCGGTCCTACTTCCCGCCTCTTTGCAAAGGAATCACAGAAAGTTTTTAACAGAGTAGCGTTTTCAAGGATATCACATCATAATAAGCTCACGTATCTTCTTTTGTTGCCTATATTTTTAGTCTGCATCAGCTAGACTAGGGGTAGCAATCCAACAACCTGTACTGTGTGCCTTAGCTTTTGGTCGGCTCCGACTCGACCTGGAATAGCACTTCAACCTTTGTGCCTAAACTTTTGGGACTAGCACATATAACCCATCCTTTCAGAACCGCCTGATAAGGACCCAGGTGCACGCGCGCCCTGGTAACGATTCTCAATACAGATCAGATATATTAATGCACATTATTCTTACTCAGCCATGATCTCAATATTTGACAACATTCTGTAATATTCACCTGGCACAGAGAAAAGCGGGAAGGTTTTAATTCCTTCCATACATTTTTGGTCGACCAGTCTATATACTCACTTTTCTCTGTATAGATGAAACGATACAGCATGCCGGGAGGACGCAAGAAGTCCGTCACAAGTTCGTAGACGCCAATTGTGGGATATTTGTAGATATCCTGATGAAGAATGTGCTCAGTCAACCGAGGCTTGGATAATAACAAGGGTTTATTAACCAAACAGATAGAATACATAGAGAGAATGGCTGAGGGGCTCTCCCCAGGTGATCAGCTGAAATGACCCAGGTAAAGCGACCTTGATTGTGGTCGGGAGGAGCCCTTTATAGTTCAACAAGGGGGGTGTGTGGTCCCATTTGATAGGTCAGATGGGGGGGAGGGGGTACAGGTTTGGGGACACAGGGGAGGGGGGTGATTCCACAGAGAGGGGGGGGGGCACAGGTAAGGGGAACATATTTACATGAGGACATAATTATTATACCACAGAAGCGATGCGCACCGGCTTGACGTCTGGAGTGGGAGCGCGCCGGCTTGACGTCTGGAGTGGGAACACCACTCCAGGCCTGGCACGGAGATCCCCCCTCGGATGCTGCAGACTGGCAGCGCAGAACACCGGGGTCCCAGGGGACCGGGGCGAAGAGACGCATCCTCCCGTGGAATAGGAATCGATGCGCGCCGGCTTGACGTCTGGAGTGGGAACACTGGAAAACCTCCCGTAGAGGATTAGAGAGCGCAGACGGTGTCCCACTCCAGGCAAACGGCGACAGGTGGTGATGGCTGGCACGTCGTCTCACGCCGGAGACGCGGCAGGTGATGGTAACGTCCAGGACTCCATGAACACTGAACACAGATAAAGATACAGAGTCCAGAACACCGAACCAGCATACAGAACGACCCGACCAGGACTGGAGGGGAGGTCCAGGTATTTAAAGCCCTCTGGGGCGCTAATCATAACTTATGACAGCTGTGAAAGGTAGTCCAAGGGTGGGGGCTGGTGAAGAGCAGAGGAGAGTAAAACATCGCAAGGGTGGGGGCTGTTGAGGAGAGTAGACAGGGAAAGTCCAAAGGTGGGGGCTGGTGAGGTGAGGAGACAGGGGATTAAAGGTCCAGGGAACAGGCGAAACCTCACAAATCCAGTCAAAGGCTTTTTTAAAGTCAACAAAACAAACAAATGTATTCTTGCCCCCGTCCAATCTGGCTCTCTCCACCGATGATAAAACAAAAACATGATCAATACAAGCTCTCTTAGCCCTAAACCCATTCTGCTCATCCACCAACATTTCATTATATTATAAGTATTTATTTAATCTATTATTAAGAACACTTGAATATAATTTATAAACTGTACTGATCAAACAAATACCTCTGTAATTTAGTGGGACTCTAGGGTCAGCTTTTGCAGATTTGAGGATGGGCTTAATAATGGACTTGTTCCATATCGAGGGGATGGTGCCTGTGTGAAAACAAGTTTGATATAAACAGTGTAATACATTCAGCAGATAGGGAGTTTTAAGGACCTCGTTAGACAACTCCTCAATACCCATGGCTGTAAACCATGGCTTACATCGTTTGATTTGCTGCGGGGGTTCAACCGTGCTCTGGATATTAACTGTATTTATCAATTAACAAGTCTGAGTCCTCGTCTGCACCTTCCGAGTCCGAATGCAGTCAATGCTCGAGTCCAAGTCCAAGTCTGAGTCATCAGTGCTCAAGTCCAAGTCGAGTGTTACTGTATGTAGCGCACTCTCATGGGCTCATAATATGAAACAAGCATTTCATTATAAAGTATCCTGTATTTTGGTCTGACAAATAAAAACAAACATGAACTTGAACTTGAGTCACGACTCACGAGTCCTGAAAATCAGTCCAGGACTCGGACCCAAGTACTACAACACTGCCTCATGGATATAGACCCGGCCATGTCCTTCCTGGCAGAGCCGCCCTGAGCGGGGCATCTGCACCAGATCTCTGTGCCAGCCTGTGACGGTGACCCGGAACTTCCTCCCCTTCCTGCTGGCTCTCTCGGTGCTGCTCTTGGCTGTCTGCCCACCACCTGCGCTCTCCTGCCCAGGAGAAGAGCTGCTGGGTGGCGAACAGTGAGAAGGTCAGAGGCCAGTCACAGGTCAAAGGTCAAAGATCCCCGCAGAGACAGGACTGCTGTGTGTTCCGACTGGAGTCTGTGTCCGTGTGTGTACTGTCCTGTCGCGCTGGAACCTGCCTCCTTTAGGTGAAGAAGGAGCCATTCAAATGCAAAACACTCTGTCACATACTGACCAGACAAGATCTAACTTTGGCCTCCATGTCAAGCTTGGGTGTCGTTTGTTTAGTCTCATTCTGTAAACTCTATTGCTCATTACCTTTGCAAATATATGTATCCTAGTTACACAAACACACAGTCCTCATATCCCTCCTAGTTACACAAACACACAGTCCTCATATCCCTCCTAGTTACACAAACACACAGTCCTCATATCCCTAGTTACACAAACACACAGTCCTCATATCCCTAGTTACACAAACACACAGTCCTCATATCCCTCCTAGTTACACACAGTCCTCATATCCCTCCTAGTAGTTACACAAACACACAGTCCTCATATCCCTAGTTACACAAACACACAGTCCTCATATCCCTCCTAGTTACACACAGTCCTCATATCCCTCCTAGTTACACACAGTCCTCATATCCCTCCTAGTTACACAAACACACAGTCCTCACATGTGTATGTGTAGTTAGTAGTTACACATACACAGGTAGAGCAGTCGTCTGGTTATCCGGAGGTTCCCGGTTCGATTCCCGCTCCTCCCGGGTAGCATGTCGAAGTGTTCTTTGTGCAAGACACTTAACCCCTAACTGCTTCTGATGAGCAGGTCGGCACCTTGCATGGTTGCCTCCGCAGTTGGTGTGTGAATGTGTGAGTGAATGGGTAAAATGTGACGAACAAATTGTAAAGCGCTTTGGATAAAACACACACAGTCCTCATATCCCTCCTAGTTACACACAGTCCTCGTATCCCTCCTAGTCCATAGAGAGACCATATCAAACACACACTAATGTGTTACACTGACAAGAGAGACCACATCAAACACACTAATGTGTTACACTGAGAGAGCCCCTGACCCCTGGAACAGCATCCCCATGTCCATTAAATCTGCCCCCTCCATCGAGTCTTTTAAATCGAAACTCAAAACCCACCTATAGCGCCTGGCCTTCCCTGACTCACTTTGACTTTTGCCTTGCTTGTTGACGTGTTGTTTTGTTTCCTTGTCTATCAGGTTTTTTTTCTTTTCTGTTTATTCTATACTTTTCTTTGTTCTTAGCTACGTGAAGCACTTTGGTTGACAAGTGTCATGTCTAAATGTGCTATATAAATACATTTGATTGATTGATTGATATCAAACACACTAATGTGTTACACTGACAAGAGAGACCATATCAAACACACTCATGTACTCAAGCACACATCTACACTGACAGCCACCTCTGACAACATGATACAGTGTGAGAAGAAAAACACAAGCAAGTCTTATTCTTAGAAACTGATGTATTTACAATAGAAATGACTTAGTACAATTCATGTACTTTGTAGACTGGGTTGGCGGGTCAGGAGGGGGGGGGGGGGTCAGACTGGGTGGGAGGGGTCAGACTGGGTGGGTGGGTCAGACTGGGTTCCTGTCCTTCAGGGAGATGGACGTTGTGTTGCTGTGCTTCATACTGTAGAGCAATGCTGCACCCATGTCTGTCAGAGACTGATGCGAGAGAGAGAGAGAGAGAGAGGGAGAGAGAGAAAGGGATGAAGAGAGAGAGAGGGAGAGAGGGGGAGGGAGAGAGAGAGAGAGGGGATGAAGAGAGGGAAGTGTTAGCAGAAGAAAAAAACACGTGTGTATGTGTGTGTGTGTATGTGTATATTTCCTAACGCCACCTTTTATTTTAATTAAAGTGTCCATTATTCTCTTTCTTTGCGTTGGACTCTTTTAATGTTGGATTCTATGTATGTAAGTATGTTTTTGTTTTGATCCATGTGGACCTCAGCAAGAATAGCTGTTGCCTAGGTGACAGCTAATGGGGATCTGAATAACCAATAGCAGAATAAATAAATAAATAAATAAATAGATAGTTAGATAGGGCTGCATCCTGTACAAACATAATATTCTTTTGTACACATAGAAGTTGATTGGAATGTTTCTCTTCTCTCTGGTGAGACGTGACCAGCGCCTGTAGAGGCTGTGTCAGAGAGCAGGACAGTACAAATATAGCCTTAAGCCGTTCAAATAATACATTTATATAAAAATTAAAAGAACAAAGAACAAACAAAAAAGTCAAACTAAATCCCCCCGTCATTTACATATTTGAAAAGGAGTGGGAAGAAGCATACACTTATTTAGTCCCACCCCTATTTACTCATCAGAACTTACTATATTATTATATTGACTAATTCATACATTACTAGACTCATATTGAAAAGATTAACTTAGTTAACAATACATATCTTTTTATAATACCTTATTAATATTTGCCAAAACTACATGTTACCCTGTATAGTTCCTCTAGCCATTTTGTATACATACATACAACTATATACCTACATATGCACATATATACACTTATATATACATACATACACATACATACTGCCAGTTATCAAACCCCTTCTTCATCTCTGTACCTCTGGAAAACCATTTGACTGTATTTTATTTTAAACTGTTTTATGTTTTGACATTGCTTTAACTTCATGACATTGCTTTAACTTCATGGTCGTTCGAAAACTATCTTTTTAAATTAAATGTTCCCCTTAAATTGTAACCCTCGTTCTCATTCATATGAGAACAGTATGAAAATGTACAATGATTATGAATCGTGATGTTTACTTACCACCTGTGTGTCCGAAATGACAGAATTTCTCTGGAGGGGGAAACAAAAATCAAATATTAAAATAAGGATCATGTAATATTACGATTTTAACTATAAGATAAGATGAGATGTTCCTTTATTGATCCCCTTGTGGGGAAATTCAGGCATCATAGCAGCATGGGGGAGGGGAGGGGAGGTACAGGTATGGGCAGGATAATAGTAGAAAGACATAAATATAGGCAATAGAATTGGATCTGAATATAAAAATATGAGAAAAAAATTAACAGTGTAAACAATATAATTTACTCAGAATATAAGAAATACGAGGACAAATAAACAGTGTAAACAAAGGTGTAGATGAGGGTCTGTATATATAATAATAATAATAATAATAATAATAATAATAATAATAATAATAATAATAATAATAATAATAATAATAATAATAATAATAATAATAATAATAATAATAATAATAATAATAATAATAATAATAATATTCAGCATCAGTGTCAGTACGATATTGAATACTCACCCTTGTTAAGTTAAGTTAAGCTAAGTAAGTTGAACCTTTATTTATCCCCTTGGGGGGAAATCCGTCCTCTGCATGTGACCCGTCCTAACTGGTTAGGAGCCGTGGGCAGCCACACAGTGCGGCGCCCGGGGACCAGCTCCAGTTGTAATGCCAGTACCTTGGTCAAGGGACCAGCTCCCCCAATGTACAGTTTTTACGTCAAATGTATATACTCTTTTCTGGACTATTTTTGTATCACAAACAGTACTGTATTTGCAAATCTGGTATGTCATAAATGTATAGATGTAGCAGTACTGTATATCTGTATGTCATGTATGTCATATATGTCCTGATTAATTGAAAATGGGGGACCCTGATGTAAACAAGACGAAAGTCTTTCTCTGGTCTGCATCCCCTTAACAATTGTGTGTATTGAGCTGTACTGTATTGTACCCATTCTGCAATCTGTTAATAAAGTTTTCAATCAATCAATTAATCAATCAATCAATCTATCAATCAATCAATCAATCAATCAATCAATCAATCAATCAATCAATCAATCAATCAATCAATCAATCAAGTCAAGGGACCAACTCCAGTTGTAACACCAGTACCTTGGTCAAGGGATCAGCTCCAGTTGTAACACCAGTACCTTGGTCAAGGGACCAGCTCCAGTTGTAACACCAGTACCTTGGTCAAGGGACGAGCTCCAGTTGTAACACCAGTACCTTGGTCAAGGGACGAGCTCCAGTTGTAACACCAGTACCTTGGTCAAGGTACGAGCTCCAGTTGTAACACCAGTACCTTGGTCAAGGGACGAGCTCCAGTTGTAACACCAGTACCTTGGTCAAGGTACGAGCTCCAGTTGTAACACCAGTACCTTGGTCAAGGGACAAACTCCAGCTGTAACATCAGTACCTTGGTCAAGGGATGTAATGCCAGTAACTCGGTCGAAGACAAGGGCTGGAAACCTAACATGTCTCTTGGTGTGGGAGGAAATCAGAGCACCCGGAGGAAACCCACGCAAACACGGGGGGGGGGGGAGAACATGCAAACTCCACACAGAAAGACCCCCTGCTGTGGTTTGAACCCAGGACCTCCTCGCTGTGAGGCAACAGTGTTAACCACTGTTTTATATCGAACACAACTGTGGGCATGGGCCACTGCCAGCAGCTGGAGAACTAACGGCTGTAGAACTCAAGAACTGTTAGGAACGTCTGACCACTAAGTGTGTTTGACTCTTAACCACCGAAACCTGCACGGACTATAAACGTATGATGTATATCATGCCAGTTAGGGTACCTTGTGTATACTGCACTTTGTATATACTGTTTACTTTTACTCTTACTCATAGTATATATTCAGATTCAAATTCGTATATTTATTGTAACGTATAATATAACCGATAGGGCATACAGACCCTTATCTGCACCTTTGTTTACACTGTTTATTTTTCTCATATTTTTATATTCAGAGTTAATTATATTAAATTGCCCATATTTATAATAATAATATTAATAATAATAATCATAATATATTCAATTTGTAGGGGCGCTTTATATTTGTGGAACAAATATCAAGACACTACAGTGTGGAAGAACATAAAAACTATCGAGTACAATTTACATAAAGGGCTAAAACTAGTAAAAGAGTAAAAGAACATAAAATAAGAAGGGCTAAAACTAGTAAAAGAGTAAAAAGAACATAAAATAAGAAGGGCTAAAACTAGTAAAAGAGTAAAAAGAACATAAAATAAGAAGGGCTAAAACTAGTAAAAGAGTAAAAAGAACATAAAATAAGGAGGGCTAAAACTAGTAAAAGAGTAAAAGAACATAAAATAAGAAGGGCTAAAACTAGTAAAAGAGTAAAAGAACATAAAATAAGAAGGGCTAAAACTAGTAAAAGAGTAAAAGAACATAAAATGTGTGGGGCTAAAACTAAAGGCCCTTTTTAAAAGCATCCACAGTCTGTGGTGCTCTCAGATGGTCTGTGGTGCTCTCAGATGATCAGGGAGAGCATTCCACAGACTGGGAGCGGACGAGCAGAAAGCACGATCTCCCATGGAGATCTATCTACTATTTTTTTTCCTCCTCTTTTTCTCCTCTTTTTCTATTTTTCTCCCATCCCAATTTCGCTGTACCAATTCTCCCCTCCCCTGTCTTGAACGTTGCTCACATATGCCCTCCACTGGCCGGTTGTAGGGAGGATAGAAGCCTTGCATCACGTGTCCCCTCCGATACACGAGGAGGCAGCCTGTCACATCTTTTCACCTGCCAGCGTGGACTCTCATTGGCGAGGTGTAACGTGTGGGAGGCTCAGGCTCACACTACCCCCGCCTTTTCCTGTCTCTGCTGTGCCAGGCGTCCCCCAACCGACCTGTAGGAGTCGCTGTCCACAACGTCCAGATTACCACCCATCGACTTCCACCCCGCTGACTCTGCCAATTGAGTTCGTATGACGGCCGGCCCAAGCCGGAGGCAACGCCGACAGCCGGATTCGAACCCGGTGTCTCTTGCGTTGGTGACGAGCGCAATGTCCGCTGCGCCACCCAGCCGCCCTGAGATCTATCTACTATTTATGTCTTTCTACTATTACCCTGCCCATACCTGTACCCCCCCTCCCCCATGCTGCTATAGTTATGTATAGTTATGTATACTGGTGTGTACTGAATACTCACCATTGTATAGTTATGTATACTGGTGTGTACTGAATACTCACCGTTGTATAGTTATGTATACTGCTGTGTACTGAATACTCACCCTTGTATAGTTATGTATACTGGTGTGTACTGAATACTCACCCTTGTATAGTTATGTATACTGGTGTGTACTGAATACTCACCCTTGTATAGTTATGTATACTGGTGTGTACTGAATACTCACCGTTGTATAGTTATGTATACTGGTGTGTACTGAATACTCACCGTTGTATAGTTATGTATACTGGTGTGTACTGAATACTCACCCTTGTATAGTTATGTATACTGGTGTGTACTGAATACTCACCCTTGTATAGTTATGTATACTGGTGTGTATCGGCTCCATGCGTTTAAGCCACTTCTGGTAGGTCTGGTCATCCTCCGCACTGTGATTATGCTCTCTGCATCGCAATCATAGGCAAAATACACAACGTTTCCAGCCAAACCCCAAGTAGAAGAAGAAGAAGGCACGTGTCAAATAACACCCTACAGACTGTTTTTCCGACACGCTGAAGCACTTAGTTCACACTGCAGGCCTTAGTGCTCAATGGACCTGTCTCAAACCCTGCCCTCTTTTCTTGATCCTCCAATCACAACTGTCGCTTACCTCGGACAAACTTGGTTTGTCCGAGGTAAGCGACAGTTGTGATTGGAGGATCAAGAAAAGAGGGCAGGGTTTGAGACAGGTCTATTCTGATGTAATGCTCAGATCAGATTCCTTTTGTTTGTCTGTTCACATTATTTAAAAAAAAAATAAAAAAGTGGCCAATATCAGATTCAGGTGTGAACTGGTCACGCTCCTATGAACTGACAAATGAACAATAACGAAGATGGACGTAAACATGGGGGAAACTGAAGTCACAGTTTATGGTTTAATTTATAAATTGTTGTGCAGTGGAGGACAGCTAATCTGTGAGAGAGACATTTCTTCCCTCAATATGCTTTCATACACAGAGCGGTTATGATACGTCCCCTCACGTGCTGCTTGTACAGAAGTATCTGAAATACTTATAAGGTAAACACCTCACTGTCCCTCCACTGACCACCTCCATCACAGCTGTCTTCACTGTCCCTCCACTGACCACCTCCATCACAGCTGTCTTCCATGTCTGTATCCACTGACCACCTCCATCACAGCTGTCTTCCATGTCTGTATCCACTGACCACCTCCATCACAGCTGTCTTCCATGTCTGTATCCACTGACCACCTCCATCACAGCTGTCTTCCATGTCTGTATCCACTGACCACCTCCATCACAGCTGTCTTCCATGTCTGTATCCACTGACCACCTCCATCACAGCGGTCTTCACTGTCTGTATCCACAGTGCAGAATTGTGATGAATGACAATTCTAGAGCGACGTAAAAGTCACATTAATTCTGATATGGCTGTTCAGACTGAGGTCACGTTGCAGAAAGATCAGACCTGTATCTGATTTAGGACCTTATGAAAGTGGTCCAAATCAGAATTGAAAAGATCAGATTCCATGTGATTTGTGCTGTTCACACTGGCATGAAAAAAACACAGATCTGAGGCACATATGAGTGGAAAAAGATTCTAGACACTTTTGCCTGCATTGTGAACGTAGCCTTAGTGCATTACTATCTAGTGCAACACACACACACGCACGCAAGCACGCACGCAAGCACGCACACACACACACACTCACAGCGCTCTCTCCATCAGCCGCCCCTGCAGGTCGCTCTCCCTCGCGGCGTCCAGGAATCGGCCTCTGACCGCCAGGCCAGCGCTGGCCTGGGAGGAGTTCAGCTGGACGATGGCCAGAGACAGAGAGCAGAGCGCCGCCGCGCTGAGGGGGAGGGGCCACGCTGTCATTATCACCATAACAACAACCTGTCATGCTTCTACTGCCACTCAGATCAGTGGTCAGAATAGTAGTGTAGTGGTCAATGTAGTGTAGTGGTCAGAATAGTAGTGTAGTGGTCAATGTAGTGTAGTGGTCAGAATAGTAGTGTAGTGGTCAGAATAGTAGTGTAGTGGTCAGATTAATAGTGTAGTGGTCAATGTAGTGTAGTGGTCAGATTAATAGTGTAGTGGTCAGATTAATAGTGTAGTGGTCAATGTAGTGTAGTGGTCAGAATAGTAGTGTAGTTGTCAATGTAGTGTAGTGGTCAGAATAGTAGTGTAGTTGTCAATGTAGTGTAGTGGTCAGAATAGTAGTGTAGTGGTCAGATTAATAGTGTAGTGGTCAATGTAGTGTAGTGGTCAGAATAGTAGTGTAGTTGTCAATGTAGTGTAGTGGTCAGAATAGTAGTGTAGTGGTCAGAATAGTAGTGTAGTGGTCAGAATAGTAGTGTAGTGGTCAGAATAGTAGTGTAGTGGTCAATGCAGTGTAGTGGTCAGAATAGTAGTGTAGTTGTCAATGTAGTGTAGTGGTCAGAATAGTAGTGTAGTGGTCAGAATAGTAGTGTAGTGGTCAGAATAGTAGTGTAGTTGTCAATGTAGTGCAGTGGTCAGAATAGTAGTGTAGTGGTCATAATAGTAGTGTAGTGGTCAGAATAGTAGTGTAGTGGTCAGAATAGTAGTGCAGTGGTCAGAATAGTAGTGTAGTGGTCAGAATAGTAGTGTAGTGGTCAGAATAGTAGTGTAGTGGTCAGAATAGTAGTGTAGTGGTCAATGTAGTGTAGTGGGCAGAATAGTAGTGCAGTGGTCAGAATAGGTGGTTAATTTGTGCTGATGTAAAATAAACGTCCTTCTGGCCCTGTGTACTAAAGGGATAGTCCACCAATTTTAAGAAGTCTTACTACCATAGTGTCTTTATACCTGTATTACTGTACATATTAATACAACTCTGTACACACATCTGATTAGCACTATTACTCAGTAGTACTAATTTATATATTTTATACCCAGTTTAATCACCTGTACATTGTATATTACTGTTGCACTTTACGGTTACATTTGCACCCTGGTTGGATGCCAAATTTATTGTGCTGTATGATGACAATACATTTTAATCTAATCTAGTCTAGTCTAGTCTAATCTAATGTAATGTAATCTAACGTAATATAATGTAATGTAATGTAATCTATCTAATGTAATGTAATCTAACCTAATATAATATAATCTGATTTGATCTAATCTAGTCTAATGTAATGTAATCTAACATAATGTAATGTAATCTAATCTAACCTAACCTAACCTAACCTAACCTAATCTAATCGAATCTGATCTAATCTAGTCTAATGTAATGTAATCTAATGTAATGTAATGTAATGTAATCTGATCTAATCTAGTCTAATGTAATGTAATCTGATCTAATCTAGTCTAATGTAATGTAATGTAATCTAACCTAATCTAATCAGATATAATCTAGTCTAATGTAATGTAATCTAACGTAATCTAATGTAATGTAATGTAATGTAATCTGATCTAATCTAGTCTAATGTAATGTAATGTAATCTGATCTAATCTAGTCTAATGTAATGTAATGTAATGTAATGTAATCTAACCTAATCTAATCAGATCTAATCTAGTCTAATGTAATGTAATGTAATCTGATCTAATCTAGTCTAATGTAATGTAATGTAATGTAATCTAACCTAATCTAATCAGATCTAATCTAGTCTAATGTAATGTAATCTAACATAATCTAATGTAATGTAATCTGATCTAATCTAGTCTAATGTAATGTAATGTAATCTGGTCTAATCTAGTCTAATGTAATGTAATCTAACATAATCTAATGTAATGTAATCTGATCTAATCTAGTCTAATGTAATGTAATGTAATCTGGTCTAATCTAGTCTAATGTAACCTAATGTAATGTAATCTAACCTAATCTAATCAGATCTAATCTAGTCTAATGTAATGTAATGTAATGTAATGTAATCTAGTCTAATGTAATGTAATCTAACCTAACCTAATGTAATGTAATGTAATGTAATCTAACCTAATGTAATGTAATGTAATGTAATGTAATCTAACCTAATGTAATGTAATGTAATCTAACCTAATGTAATGTAATGTAATCTAGTCTAGTCTGGTCTCCTCACCTGACGTGGGTCACCTCCCTGTGAGCCGTCAGCACCCTGAGCGTCTTCTGTCCGTCTGTCCTCTTGTACCTCAGCTGCAGCTGGACGGACAGGTGGCTGCCACAGGCAGGAGGGGACACTGAGCAGGACGGACAGGAAGACAGAGGGATGAGCAGGAGGGGACACTGAGCAGGACGGACAGGAAGACAGAGGGATGAGCAGGAGGGGACACTGAGCAGGACGGACAGGAAGACAGAGGGATGAGCAGGAGGGGACACTGAGCAGGACGGACAGGAAGACAGAGGGATGAGCAGGAGGGGACACTGAGCAGGACGGACAGGAAGACAGAGGGATGAGCAGGAGGGGACACTGAGCAGGACGGACAGGAAGACAGAGGGATGAGCAGGAGGGGACACTGAGCAGGACGGACAGGAAGACAGAGGGATGAGCAGGAGGGGACACTGAGCAGGACGGACAAGAAGACAGAGGGATGAGCAGGAGGGGACACTGAGCAGGACGGACAGGAAGACAGAGGGATGAGCAGGAGGGGACACTGAGCAGGACGGACAGGAAGGAGGAGACACTGAGCAGGACGGACAGGAAGGAGGAGACACTGAGCAGGACGGACAGGAAGGAGGAGACACTGAGCAGGACGGACAGGAAGGAGGAGACACTGAGCAGGACGGACAGGAAGGAGGGGACACTGAGCAGGACGGACAGGAAGGAGGAGACACTGAGCAGGACAGACAGGAAGGAGGAGACACTGAGCAGGACGGACAGGAAGGAGGAGACACTGAGCAGGACGGACAGGAAGGAGGAGACACTGAGCAGGACGGACAGGAAGGAGGAGACACTGAGCAGGACGGATAGGAAGGAGGAGACACTGAGCAGAATGGACAGGAAGGAGGAGACACTGAGCAGGACGGACAGGAAGGAGGGGACACTGAGCAGGACGGACAGGAAGGAGGGGACACTGAGCAGGACGGACAGGAAGGAGGAGACACTGAGCAGGACGGACAGGAAGACAGAGTGAGCTGATGAGCTGCGGAACATCTGACAGTCATCGTCTTCATCACACGGCTGGAAAGTAACTGCTGTATTTCTACTCAAGCATTATACATTATATACCTAAATGCAATGTTGCAATGTTGCACTGTGTGCACCTTTTAACTGTTGTCCTTGTTGGGAAATTATTATTACTTTAAATCTTTTACCCAATTTATCAAGAAACCTGCGGCTACGTCTTTAAAGAAACATATTATTTAACATACATGATGATTTCTCAAAAATTATGTAGTTTTAAACTTCAAGCTGGCCTAGCTGCAGGCAACAGGTGACTCAGGTCTGTTTTCTTCCCCATGACAGTGTGAACAACACCAATCACATGGTATCTGATCTTTTCTATTTTGATTTGGGCCACTTTCACATGTGGTCCTGAATCAGATACAGGTCTGATCTGTTTTAATTAGCTGGCCTCCACTGCGTTCAACTTGTAAATGAAACCATAAACTGTGACCTCAGTGTCCTCCATGTTTAAATCCTCCATCTTCTTTATTGTTCATTTGTGCTTGTGGGTCAGTTCAGGAGCGTAACCAGTTCACACTGGAATCTGATATTGACCCATAAAAAAACATGAGAATGTAGCGTGACAGAAGCCGACGCATTGAAGTGAGATCGCTTTGTAGCACTAAGACATGATGACATATCAACCATTTATACTTAGCCTAAGTATGTTAGTAGTGTAGTAGTGTAGTGGGCAAAATAGTAGTGTAGTGGGCAAAATAGTAGTGTAGTGGTCGGAATAGTAGTGTAGTGGGCAATGTAGTGGTCAAACTAGTAGTGTAGTGGGAAAAATAGTAGTGTAGTGGTCAGAATAGTAGTGTAGTGGGCATAATAGTAGGGTAGTGGGCATAATAGTAGGGTAGTGGTCAGAATAGTAGTGTAGTGGGCATAATAGTAGTGTAGTGGGCAAAATAGTAGTGTAGTGGGCATAATAGTAGTGTAGTGGTCAGAATAGTAGTGCAGTGGTCGGAATAGTAGTGCAGTGGTCAGAATAGTAGTGCAGTGGACAAAATAGTAGTGTAGTGGTCAGAATAGTAGTGTAGTGGGCAATGTAGTGGTCAAACTAGTAGTGTAGTGGCCAGAATAGTAGTGTAGTGGTAAAAATAGTAGTGTAGTGGTCAAAATAGTAGTGTAATTTCTATAGAAAAACCTACTTATAAGTAGGTTTTTCAACACATGCACTTTTATATGATCTTACTCGGGTGAAGGGTTTGTGAAGCCTGCCACATCCTCTCTCATATCAGACTGTGGCTCTTCTCACCATCTGAATCCTCTCTCATATCAGACTGTGGTTCTTCTCACCACCTGAATCCTCTCTCATATCAGACTGTGGTTCTTCTCACCATCTGAATCCTCTCTCATATCAGACTGTGGTTCTTCTCACCACCTGAATCCTCTCTCATATCAGACTGTGGTTCTTCTCACCACCTGAATCCTCTCTCATATCAGACTGTGGTTCTTCTCACCACCTGAATCCTCTCTCATATCAGACTGCGGTTCTCACCATCTGCATCGGTGTCATTGGCTCCAAACTGAAAGGTGATCTCTGTGTCTGGGGCCACGTTCCCCACCTCTCTGGTGGCTCTGTGTCCCGCCTGCCTCTCTCCTCTCACGCCCCTGCAGCCAAGCAAGAAAGAGGCTCAAACTCACGGGCCTCGGGAGAAAGATGGTAACCCTTACATGATAACGGAAGGGAGGGTCAAGACATAAAGATACAAAGAAACACATTTTCACACGAAACACATAAAGAATACTACATCATTATTGGAATGGAATTTTGGAACCTATGGGACCCGTTCTAGTGACTGGCTGGTCTTTAAGGTCCAGTTTGCTCTGAACAGGGTAAATCTGCATTTTGCTATGATGCCCCTCTAACTCATGGAATGAACTCCAACAGTCCTTAAAGCTCGAGATTCTCCCCTCTGTTGCAGAGTTTAAGACCTTAATCTCCAACCTTTGTCAATCAAGTTGTACGTGTTTTAATTGATTTGTCATTTATGATTTTATATGCTGTGTGATTTTATACGCCTTTATTTGCTTAACTCTGTATCTACACTCGACGTGACTGTAAATGAGGGAAACCTCTGTGGCCTTTCGAGTTTAAATAAAGGTTTGAAATTAAATGAAATAAAATTGAGAAAGGTGTTTCAGAACCTACAGTGTCTTGGGCACCAACAAAGTGACACTGCAGTGCGTGGCTATGGTCCTGTTCTCCACGATGGCTTCAAACTCTGCGTGCAGCCTGTGAGGGCTGGCTATCACCACCTGGGGGGGAGAGAGACGACTCTTTAACAGACATAGATCCTCTCTTTTCAAGTTCACTGCATACTGTTTGAAACACAGTGAACTAACTTGTATTTTACAATCCATCACTCCTACATCCTCTATTGTTCTCTCTCACCCGTCCTCCCGTGCGATCCGCCAGCCTCCCCAGCTCATCCAGTCTGCAGTCTGTTCCCTCCATGGACAGCACCGACACTATCACACTAGTGGAAGTAGGGGGGGGTCTACATGTTAAAATAATAATAGCTCTACATTCCGACAGCCATCACTGCTATAGATTGTCTGGTCAGTAACATGGGTAAATGGTAAATGGTGCATTTATATAACAGCTTTTATCCAAAGCGCTTAACAATTTAGTTAATTTTGGGTTAAGTGTCTTGCTTAAGGACACTTCAACACGCTGCCTGGGAGGAGCGGGAATCCAACCGGGAACCTTCTGACGACCGCTCTACCTCCTGAGCCACTGTCGGTCTCTCGGTGGGTCTCTCAGTCCCTCCTGCTTTGCAGTAAACACAAGATAAATTTCCTGGTTTCCTGTTCTCGTTAGAGCCCTGTACTGACCCCTGGCTGGCAGCATACTCGTTAGCGCTCTGTACTGACCACTGGCTGGCAGCGTACTCGTTAGCGCTCTGTACTGACCCCTGGCTGGCAGCGTACTCGTTAGAGCCCTGTACTACTCGTTAGAGTTCTGTACTGACCCCTGGCTGGCAGCGTACTCCCCCAGATCCTGGTAGAAGATGGTGGATGACAGGAGGGGATGAGCATCACTGTCCTCCACCTCCAGATTCCCCAGCTCTGTGTTGGCCTTCCCGTCCGTACAGATGATCACCTGAGACACAGAGATACATGTGTTTGCCATATGCACAGTTAAACAGTTACACTGCACAATGGGGGCAACAGTGGCTCAGGAGGTAGAGCGGTCGTCTGGTAGTCGGAAGGTTCCTGGCAGTGGTGGAAAGTAACTTTTTTCTCAAGTACTGCACTTAAGTACAATTTCAAGCTACTTGTACTTTTTTTTGTATCCACTTTTTCTCCCATTTTCTATATTTTTCTCCCATCCCAATTTCGTATCATCCAATTCAACCCTCCCCTGTCACGAACGCTGTTTCTTGCCTCCCACAAGCCGGCTGCAATGTGGACTAAGTCATACATAGCACAAGTCCCCTCCGGTACTTGAGGTAACAGCAGTCGCATCTTTTCACCTGCGCAGCTCGATCTCTCAGTGGCGAGGAGTAACGCGTGGGAGGCTCACGCTGCCCCTGACACTTCCTGATTCTACTGCGCAGGCGCACCAACCGACCTGTAGGAGTCGCTGTCCACAACGCCCGATCCCCACCCATCAGTTTCCCACCCCCTAATACGGCCAATGTGTATTAGTATGAACGACCAGCTAAACTGAAAGCAATGTGGAGCGCTAGTATTTTCATTTTAGCAAACTTTATACTTTTACTCCACTACAATTCAAAGGAAATATTGTACCTTTTACTCCACTACATTTATCTGAACCCATCAGTTACTAGTTGCTTTGAAGAAAAATATTTTGCATAGAAAACATGGTAAAAATGTATAAAGATTATATACTTTCACAGCGGACATAATCAGAGCAGCATAACTCGACGACATACTGTACCTTTAACATGACCTATAGAGGTCAATGGATGCACCATTTACAATGAAAATCTTACTTTGCTAGTCCACCCTTCAGACAAAAATCACAAAATATAGATTTAAACTACAATTACAAATATTAAGAAAATGTTTAATGCCAAAATAAAGAATCTCAAAAAGATGAATAAAGTATAAAAACAAGGCGCGAGTGACAGACAGTATTGCACGTTCAGAAAGACAGAAGACATTCACTATGAATTGAAAATGGGGGACCCTGATGTAAACAAGACAAACGTCTTTCTCTGGTCTGCATCCCCATAACAATTGTGTGTATTGAGCCCTACTGTATTGTACCCATTCTGCAATCTGTTAATAAAGTTTTCATTCATTCATTCATTCATTCATTCATTCATTCATTCATTAGTTCATTCATTCATTCATTCATTTATTCATTCATTCAGACTCTTACTTTAGACCCTGGTTGTCTGGAGGCCATCGCTACGGCCAGGAGAGCAGCCGGACCGAGGGCTGTGGCCCCGCCCTCCGATAACCTTTGACCCAAGAGAGAACCGTTAGAGCAGGGGCTGTGACCCCAAGCGGGGTCACATGGAATTGAAACGGGGTCGCTGGTCTCTCCTTGGCTAATGTGAAGCTGGAGTTTACCCTCCCCGTTCGTATTTATGTATTTATACGTTGTCTGGAAGAAAACAATCTAAATTGACATCTTTAAACAGACAGCAGGTAAACATAATGCATTAACCTGTTACATGTAATTAAGAACTAGCCATATTTTCAGAAAATGTATCTATTCATGACGTGATATTCATTTTGTACCGTACCGGACCACTCTGGCTTAAGGGGTTAAACATGTCAACTTGGATTGTTTATAATTTATAATCTTCCATAAAATGTTTGGCACCATGGGGGAGGGAGGTGTCATAAGTCACCTAGGGCGTCAAATATGCCAGGGCCGGCCCTGCGATCACATGATGTGATCAGCAGGCTATGTGCGCTTCCGCGCTCAAATGTTTCAGCCAAGTTAGCAAGAAAATCATAGCGACAGAGAAGGAAAGAAAACTGAAAGATTTCTTCACCCACCTGCATCCCCGTGAATTAATTGGCAAAAATGTCTGTTTTGTCTGTTTGTCATCTGTTTTCAATGTCTGGGTGTTTTGTAACGACAAAGTTGGGCCACGAGTCAAAAAGGGTTGAGTAAAGCAATACCAAAACAGCGACTCCTACTGGTCGGTCGAGGCGCCAGTTCAGCAGGGAGGGGATCTGGGGGAAATAACGTGAACCTCTGCATGCGTTACGTTCTCCCAGTGAAACTCCTTGCTGTCAGGTGAAAAGAAGCGGCTGGCAACTCCACATGTATCGGAGGAGGCATGTGGTAGTCTACACCCTCCCCAGACCGACAGTAGGGCAGCATGTGGTAGTCTACACCCTCCCCAGACCGACAGTAGGGCAGCATGTGGTAGTCTACACCCTCCCCAGACCGACAGTAGGGCAGCATGTGGTAGTCTACACCCTCCCCAGACTGACAGTAGGGCAGCATGTGGTAGTCTACACCCTCCCCAGACCGACAGTAGGGCAGCATGTGGTAGTCTACACCCTCCCCAGACCGACAGTAGGGCAGCATGTGGTAGTCTACACCCTCCCCAGACCGACAGTAGCGCAGCATGTGGTAGTCTACACCCTCCCCAGACTGACAGTAGGGCAGCATGTGGTAGTCTACACCCTCCCCAGACCGACAGTAGCGCAGCATGTGGTAGTCTACACCCTCCCCAGACTGACAGTAGGGCAGCATGTGGTAGTCTACACCCTCCCCAGACCAACAGTAGGGCAGCATGTGGTAGTCTACACCCTCCCCAGACCGACAGCGGGGCAGCATGTGGTATTCTACACCCTCCCCAGACCAACAGCGGGGCAGCATGTGGTAGTCTACACCCTCCCCAGACTGACAGTAGGGCATTGCTCGCAACGAATTGGCTTAACGTCTAAATTTGGGGATGAGAGAAAGATAGAAAGGCAAAAAAATAAAGTGTTACATATTAAATCTTTACCCCAGAACCTCTCTCTGTAGACAGTCCCGGGTCCGTGAGAGCGGAGGTGGACTCGGGACGCTGAGGGCGACCTCCTTCAGGTACCCGCTGTCCGTCAACTCGGCGCCCCGCAAGAATCGGGATGTGAACTCCTCGTATCTGTGTATCGTCACCTGGCGACGCAGAACATCAGCGGACGGACAATTATGAACATTGTTACTCAGCTGAAAGAGTTGTACCTTCCTGCTGACCTGTCGTACAGAACCTGTACTGTAAGTCACTTTCGATGAAAGCGTTCAGCTAAATGACTAAATGTAAATGATGTGGTTCAAAGTCAAGGGCTTTCGTCCGCAGACGTGATGCTGATGGAGACGGACCTGTGCTGATTCTGTACCTGGTCATTGAAGGTGATGAGCCCCACCCGGGCGTCAGGCTGCTGCTGACTCTGTTTCCGAACGCACTGCAACACGGCTTCCTGGAGGAGCTGGTTTTGAATGAATGAATGAATGAATGAATGAATGAATGAATGAAAACTTTATTTAACAGATTGCAGAATGGGTACAATACAGTACGGCTCAATACACACAATTGTTAAGGGGATGCAGACCAGAGAAAGTCATTTGTCTTGTTTACATCAGGGTCCCCCATTTTCAAATAATAGTGACATTTATGACATACACAACATACATGACATCATGACATTTATGGCATAGGGACATACATGACATACAGGTATATAGTACTGTTACATTTGTGACATATATGATATGCAAATATGCAGTACTGTTACCCATAGATCCTGACAGAGAGTATATACATATGATGGGGAGGAGACTGTACTGTGAAAACAGTGATTTGTTTTATGAAGTAGCCTGCATGTTGTGATACATACAGTACATGTGTATAATATGAAGTAGCCTGCATGGTGTGATACATACATGTGTATAATATGAAGTAGCCTGCATGGTGTGATACATACAGGTGTATATTATGAAGTAGCCTGCATGTTGTGATACATACATGTGCATATTATGAAGTAGCCTGCATGTTGTGATACATACAGGTGTATATTATGAAGTAGCCTGCATGTTGAGATACATACATGTGCATATTATGAAGTAGCCTGCATGTTGTGATACATACATGTGTATATTATGAAGTAGCCTGCATGTTGTGATACATACATGTGCATATTATGAAGTAGCCTGCATGTTGAGATACATACTACATACAGGTGTATATTATGAAGTAGCCTGTGTCAGGTGTCCTCGTTCAGCCAGATCTGGCTTAAAATATGTGAGTAAAGTACTTATCGACCACAGGAAAAAGGTACATATTGTACGTTATTTTATAGCCATGAGTAATGTATTGACGTATTTACGAAAATGTACAATGCTGGCCTGGGGACAATTCCCTGTACAATCCAGATGGAACAAACCCAGGACACTCACATAGGAGGCAAGTGCCTTTACCTCAAGACTACCGAGTCACACTCACCTGGAGACGGGTTCTGTACACCGCCTGTCCTCCCGCCCAGACCTTGGATAAGATAAGATAATGTTAAAGATGATAAAGCCTGTCGTTGATCGTTATCATCCTTCATCACCTCTGCGTTGTGTTGATTTAGTTCACGGAGGCAATCGTTCGGTGGAATTCTGTCCTCCCACGGCTTACTGGCTGAGACACTACTATCTCTTCCCACGGTTGCATTTGGACAATCGTACGCTGAGTCATCGTTTCATTCATCAGAAAGATGTTTATTCACCATAAACAAAGGTCTCACACAGAATGCACAGATAAGATAAGATAAGATATTCCTTTATTGATCCCCTTTGCGGTCCCATAAAGGGTCACTACATCTCACTACAGCGATCACATTAGCAGCGAGTTCTGTCACAATACAAAGACTTGAAGCGAAGAGGGGGTGGGGGGTAAACACAACGATGTCATCACCTGAGACGTAATACTCATGGAGCCTGAGATGTCGATACAGAAGAGGAGGAGGGCGTCGGCCGGTGACCGGGGCTCGTCGTCGGGGCTCAACAGGAAGAGGCCATCTTGGCAGCCATTCTGGGGATACCGGGGTGCGGTGGCAGGGGACGTGGGCTCCCATGGCTGGCAGCAGAAGTAACAAACCTTCACCTGTGTGGCAGAGGGAGGGGGGGAACAGTTTGAAAGTAATGTTGTTATTAATCTCAATGTCTCAGAGTTCACATTTAATGTCTGGTATTTAAAATCTGGATGTAAAGATCACTGCATGTGAAAAATGAAACCACTAATTACCACGTTGTCATAGCAGGAGTCCAGCACGGAGCCACATTGGGAGCAAGAGGTGGGTTCCCCCTGTATGGCCAACACTGGGGACCGACACACACAGGTTAGGAGGCCTGCTAGCAAGGCACGTATTAAAGGGGAATGTCACCCATTTTAAGAATCCACATTATGATCTTCCTGTGCCCCGGGACGGTTCAGTCAGTATTTGTAAACATGCACCACTCTCTCCTGAAGCTAAACATCGGTGTGAGAAGAACCCTTTGTGATGTCACCCTTTGTGATGTCACCCTTTGTGATATAAATGGGGATCACTGACTGTGTTGAGTCATCAAATTCATGCCCATGTGAGGTTTATACACTAGCACTGCTAACAGTCTAAACCTCGTTTCAGGGCAAGAGCTCAACATAGTCCACAACACAAGTGCCCCATTTATCAGGGCAGGAAGGAGCTCTATACCCACTGTGAAGGAGCTCTATACCCACTGTGAAGGAGCTCTATACCCACTGTGAAGGAGCTCTATACCCACTGTGAAGGAGCCCTATACCCACTGTGAAGGAGCTCTATACCCACTGTGAAGGAGCTCTATACCCACTGTGAAGGAGCTCTGTACCCACTGTGAAGGAGCCCTATACCCACTGTGAAGGAGCCCTATACCCACTGTGAAGGAGCCCTATACCCACTGTGAAGGAGCTCTATACCCACTGTGAAGGAGCTCTATACCCACTGTGAAGGAGCTCTATACCCACTGTGAAGGAGCCCTATACCCACTGTGAAGGAGCCCTATACCCACTGTGAAGGAGCCCTATACCCACTGTGAAGGAGCTCTATACCCACTGTGAAGGAGCTCTATACCCACTGTGAAGGAGCTCTATACCCACTGTGAAGGAGCTCTGTACCCACTGTGAAGGAGCCCTATACCCACTGTGAAGGAGCCCTATACCCACTGTGAAGGAGCTCTATACCCACTGTGAAGGAGCTCTATACCCACTGTGAAGGAGCTCTGTACCCACTGTGAAGGAGCTCTGTACCCACTGTGAAGGAGCTCTGTACCCACTGTGAAGGAACTCTATACCCACTGTGAAGGAGCCCTATACCCACTGTGAAGGAGCTCTATACCCACTGTGAAGGAGCTCTGTACCCACTGTGAAGGAGCTCTATACCCACTGTGAAGGAGCTCTGTACCCACTGTGAAGGAGCTCTGTACCCACTGTGAAGGAGCTCTGTACCCACTGTGAAGGAGCTCTGTACCCACTGTGAAGGAGCTCTATACCCACTGTGAAGGAGCTCTATACCCACTGTGAAGGAGCTCTATACCCACTGTGAAGGAGCTCTGTACCCACTGTGAAGGAGCTCTATACCCACTGTGAAGGAGCTCTGTACCCACTGTGAAGGAGCTCTATACCCACTGTGAAGGAGCTCTATACCCACTGTGAAGGAGCTCTGTACCCACTGTGAAGGAGCTCTATACCCACTGTGAAGGAGCTCTATAACCACTGTGAAGGAGCCCTATACCCACTGTGAAGGAGCTCTATACCCACTGTGAAGGAGCTCTATACCCACTGTGAAGGAGCTCTATACCCACTGTGAAGGAGCTCTATACCCACTGTGAAGGAGCTCTATACCCACTGTGAAGGAGCTCTATACCCACTGTGAAGGAGCTCTATACCCACTGTGAAGGAGCTCTGTACCCACTGTGAAGGAGCTCTATACCCACTGTGAAGGAGCCCTATACCCACTGTGAAGGAGCTCTATAACCACTGTGAAGGAGCTCTATACCCACTGTGAAGGAGCTCTGTACCCACTGTGAAGGAGCTCTGTACCCACTGTGAAGGAGCTCTATACCCACTGTGAAGGAGCTCTGTACCCACTGTGAAGGAGCTCTATAACCACTGTGAAGGAGCTCTATACCCACTGTGAAGGAGCTCTATACCCACTGTGAAGGAGCTCTATACCCACTGTGAAGGAGCTCTGTACCCACTGTGAAGGAGCTCTATACCCACTGTGAAGGAGCTCTATACCCACTGTGAAGGAGCTCTGTACCCACTGTGAAGGAGCTCTATACCCACTGTGAAGGAGCCCTATACCCACTGTGAAGGAGCCCTATACCCACTGTGAAGGAGCTCTATACCCACTGTGAAGGAGCTCTATACCCACTGTGAAGGAGCTCTATACCCACTGTGAAGGAGCTCTATAACCACTGTGAATGAGCTCTATACCCACTGTGAAGGAGCCCTATACCCACTGTGAAGGAGCTCTATACCCACTGTGAAGGAGCCCTATACCCACTGTGAAGGAGCCCTATACCCACTGTGAAGGAGCTCTATACCCACTGTGAAGGAGCCCTATACCCACTGTGAAGGAGCTCTATACCCACTGTGAAGGAGCTCTATACCCACTGTGAAGGAGCTCTGTACCCACTGTGAAGGAGCTCTATACCCACTGTGAAGGAGCTCTATACCCACTGTGAAGGAGCCCTATACCCACTGTGAAGGAGCCCTATACCCACTGTGAAGGAGCTCTATACCCACTGTGAAGGAGCTCTATACCCACTGTGAAGGAGCTCTATACCCACTGTGAAGGAGCCCTATACCCACTGTGAAGGAGCCCTATACCCACTGTGAAGGAGCTCTATACCCACTGTGAAGGAGCTCTGTACCCACTGTGAAGGAGCTCTATACCCACTGTGAAGGAGCTCTGTACCCACTGTGAAGGAGCTCTATACCCACTGTGAAGGAGCTCTATACCCACTGTGAAGGAGCCCTATACCCACTGTGAAGGAGCTCTATACCCACTGTGAAGGAGCTCTATACCCACTGTGAAGGAGCTCTATACCCACTGTGAAGGAGCCCTATACCCACTGTGAAGGAGCTCTGTACCCACTGTGAAGGAGCTCTATACCCACTGTGAAGGAGCTCTATACCCACTGTGAAGGAGCTCTATACCCACTGTGAAGGAGCCCTATACCCACTGTGAAGGAGCTCTATACCCACTGTGAAGGAGCTCTATACCCACTGTGAAGGAGCTCTATACCCACTGTGAAGGAGCTCTATACCCACTGTGAAGGAGCTCTGTACCCACTGTGAAGGAGCCCTATACCCACTGTGAAGGAGCTCTATACCCACTGTGAAGGAGCTCTATACCCACTGTGAAGGAGCCCTATACCCACTGTGAAGGAGCCCTATACCCACTGTGAAGGAGCTCTATACCCACTGTGAAGGAGCCCTATACCCACTGTGAAGGAGCTCTATACCCACTGTGAAGGAGCTCTGTACCCACTGTGAAGGAGCTCTGTACCCACTGTGAAGGAGCTCTGTACCCACTGTGAAGGAGCCCTATACCCACTGTGAAGGAGCTCTATACCCACTGTGAAGGAGCTCTGTACCCACTGTGAAGGAGCTCTATACCCACTGTGAAGGAACTCTATACCCACTGTGAAGGAGCTCTGTACCCACTGTGAAGGAGCTCTATACCCACTGTGAAGGAGCTCTGTACCCACTGTGAAGGAGCTCTATACCCACTGTGAAGGAACTCTATACCCACTGTGAAGGAGCTCTATAACCACTGTGAAGGAGCTCTATACCCACTGTGAAGGAGCTCTATACCCACTGTGAAGGAGCTCTATACCCACTGTGAAGGAGCTCTATACCCACTGTGAAGGAGCTCTATACCCACTGTGAAGGAGCTCTGTACCCACTGTGAAGGAGCTCTATACCCACTGTGAAGGAGCTCTATACCCACTGTGAAGGAGCTCTATACCCACTGTGAAGGAGCTCTGTACCCACTGTGAAGGAGCTCTATAACCACTGTGAAGGAGCCCTATACTCACTGTGAAGGAGCCCTATACCCACTGTGAAGGAGCTCTATACCCACTGTGAAGGAGCTCTATACCCACTGTGAAGGAGCTCTATACCCACTGTGAAGGAGCTCTATACCCACTGTGAAGGAGCCCTATACCCACTGTGAAGGAGCTCTATACCCACTGTGAAGGAGCTCTATACCCACTGTGAAGGAGCCCTATACCCACTGTGAAGGAGCTCTATACCCACTGTGAAGGAGCTCTATACCCACTGTGAAGGAGCTCTATACCCACTGTGAAGGAGCTCTATACCCACTGTGAATGAGCTCTATACCCACTGTGAAGGAGCTCTATACCCACTGTGAAGGAGCTCTATACCCACTGTGAAGGAGCCCTATACCCACTGTGAAGGAGCTCTATACCCACTGTGAAGGAGCTCTATACCCACTGTGAAGGAGCTCTGTACCCACTGTGAAGGAGCTCTATACCCACTGTGAAGGAGCTCTATACCCACTGTGAAGGAGCTCTATACCCACTGTGAAGGAGCTCTATACCCACTGTGAAGGAGCCCTATACCCACTGTGAAGGAGCCCTATACCCACTGTGAAGGAGCTCTATACCCACTGTGAAGGAGCTCTGTACCCACTGTGAAGGAGCTCTATACCCACTGTGAAGGAGCTCTATAACCACTGTGAAGGAGCTCTATACCCACTGTGAAGGAGCTCTATACCCACTGTGAAGGAGCTCTGTACCCACTGTGAAGGAGCCCTATACCCACTGTGAAGGAGCTCTATAACCACTGTGAAGGAGCTCTATACCCACTGTGAAGGAGCTCTATACCCACTGTGAAGGAGCTCTATACCCACTGTGAAGGAGCCCTATACCCACTGTGAAGGAGCTCTATACCCACTGTGAAGGAGCCCTATACCCACTGTGAAGGAGCTCTATACCCACTGTGAAGGAGCTCTATACCCACTGTGAAGGAGCCCTATACCCACTGTGAAGGAGCCCTATACCCACTGTGAAGGAGCCCTATACCCACTGTGAAGGAGCTCTATACCCACTGTGAAGGAGCCCTATACCCACTGTGAAGGAGCTCTATACCCACTGTGAAGGAGCTCTATACCCACTGTGAAGGAGCTCTATACCCACTGTGAAGGAGCCCTATACCCACTGTGAAGGAGCTCTATACCCACTGTGAAGGAGCCCTATACCCACTGTGAAGGAGCTCTATACCCACTGTGAAGGAGCTCTATACCCACTGTGAAGGAGCCCTATACCCACTGTGAAGGAGCCCTATACCCACTGTGAAGGAGCTCTATACCCATTGTGAAGGAGCTCTATACCCACTGTGAATGAGCCCTATACCCACTGTGAAGGAGCCCTGTACCCACTGTGAAGGAGCTCTATACCCACTGTGAAGGAGCTCTATACCCACTGTGAAGGAGCTCTGTACCCACTGTGAAGGAGCTCTATACCCACTGTGAAGGAGCTCTATACCCACTGTGAAGGAGCTCTATACCCACTGTGAAGGAGCTCTATAACCACTGTGAAGGAGCTCTATAACCACTGTGAAGGAGCTCTATACCCACTGTGAAGGAGCCCTATACCCACTGTGAAGGAGCCCTATACCCACTGTGAAGGAGCTCTATAACCACTGTGAAGGAGCTCTATACCCACTGTGAAGGAGCTCTATACCCACTGTGAAGGAGCTCTATACCCACTGTGAAGGAGCTCTATACCCACTGTGAAGGAGCTCTGTACCCACTGTGAAGGAGCTCTATACCCACTGTGAAGGAGCTCTATACCCACTGTGAATGAGCCCTATACCCACTGTGAAGGAGCCCTGTACCCACTGTGAAGGAGCTCTATACCCACTGTGAAGGAGCTCTGTACCCACTGTGAAGGAGCTCTATACCCACTGTGAAGGAGCTCTATACCCACTGTGAAGGAGCTCTATACCCACTGTGAATGAGCTCTATACCCACTGTGAAGGAGCTCTGTACCCACTGTGAAGGAGCTCTATACCCACTGTGAAGGAGCTCTATACCCACTGTGAAGGAGCCCTATACCCACTGTGAAGGAGCCCTATACCCACTGTGAAGGAGCTCTATACCCACTGTGAAGGAGCCCTATACCCACTGTGAAGGAGCTCTATACCCACTGTGAAGGAGCTCTATACCCACTGTGAAGGAGCCCTATACCCACTGTGAAGGAGCTCTATACCCACTGTGAAGGAGCTCTATACCCACTGTGAAGGAGCTCTATACCCACTGTGAAGGAGCCCTATACCCACTGTGAAGGAGCTCTGTACCCACTGTGAAGGAGCTCTATACCCACTGTGAAGGAGCTCTGTACCCACTGTGAAGGAGCTCTGTACCCACTGTGAAGGAGCTCTATACCCACTGTGAAGGAGCTCTGTACCCACTGTGAAGGAGCTCTGTACCCACTGTGAAGGAGCTCTATACCCACTGTGAAGGAGCTCTATACCCACTGTGAAGGAGCTCTATACCCACTGTGAAGGAGCTCTATACCCACTGTGAAGGAGCTCTATACCCACTGTGAAGGAGCTCTGTACCCACTGTGAAGGAGCCCAATAACCACTGGGTTGGTTTGTTGATCATGTGCACAATCATTCCAGACTGTCAACAGTCTTTGATTCTGGACTGTGACTGAAAAGGTACAGGCTGAAGCATATCTCTCTCTCTCTCTCTCTCTCTCTCTCTCTCTCTCTCTCTCTCTCTCTCTCTCTCTCTCTCTCTCTCTCTCTCTCTCTCTCTCTCTCTCTCTCTCTCTCTCTCTCAGCTTTAGGAGAGTGGTGCATGTTCATAAATACTGACTGTCCTGGGGTCCAGGAATATCATCTGAATAGTTACAACAGGTGTTATTTAAGCACTAAGTCAACCTGCTGAAGATGAGATAAAGGTGAGGGAGGTGATACAGGTGATAAAGGTGATAAAGGTGATACAGGTGATAAAGGTGTTAAAGGTGTTAAAGGTGATACAGGTGATAGAGGTGATACAGGTGATAAAGGTGATACAGGTGATAAAGGTGATACAGGTGATAAAGGTGATACAGGTGATACAGGTGATACAGGTGATAAAGGTGATAAAGGTGATAAAGGTGATAAATGTGATAGAGGTGATAAAGGTGATACAGGTGATAAAGGTGATACAGGTGATACAGGTGATAAAGGTGATAGAGGTGATAGGGGTGATAACGGTGATAGAGGTGATAAAGGTGATAAAGGTGTTAAAGGTGATAAAGGTGTTAAAGGTGATACAGGTGATAAAGGTGATACAGGTGATACAGGTGATAAAGGTGATACAGGTGATAAAGGTGATACAGGTGATAAAGGTGATACAGGTGATATAGGTGATAAAGGTGTTAAAGTCGATAAAGGTGATACAGGTGATAAAGGTGATAAGGTGATAAAGGTGATAAAGGTGATAAATGTGATAAAGGTGATAAAGGTGATCAAGGTGATACAGGTGTTAAAGGTGATAAAGGTGATACAGGTGATACAGGTGATAAAGGTGATAAAGGTGATAATGTGATAAAGGTGATAAATGTGATAAATGTGATAAAGGTGATAAAGGTGATAAAGGTGATAAAGATGAGGGAGGTGACTAATGTTTACAAACCATTTTCCTCTGAGAGCAGTTTCCCCAAACTGACCAGGATCACGTTGGGGTTCCCCAGCAGAGGCCCCGTGTCTGGAGCACAGGTAGAAATACAAAGGTCAACATTCTTCCACAGTATCAAGAATACTAAACCCTCCTTGGTCTAACTCCTCCGTATTTAATACATCTATTGTCATCTACTCTCTATAACACCAGAGCTGCTCACCATATCTCTATAACACCAGAGCTGCTCACCATATCTCTATAACACCAGAGCTGCTCACCATATCTCTATAACACCAGAGCTGCTCACCATATCTCTATAACACCAGAGCTGCTCACTATATCTCTATAACACCAGAGCTGCTCACCATATCTCTATAACACCAGAGCTGCTCACCATATCTCTATAACACCAGCGCTGCTCACCATATCTCTATAACACCCGAGCTGCTCACCATATCTCTATAACACCAGAGCTGCTCACCATATCTCTATAACACCAGAGCTACTCACCATATCTCTATAACACCAGAGCTGCTCACCATATCTCTATAACACCAGAGCTGCTCACCATATCTCTATAACACCAGAGCTGCTCACCATATCTCTATAACACCAGAGCTGCTCACCATATCTCTAGAACACCAGAGCTGCTCACCATATCTCTAGAACACCAGAGCTGCTCACCATATCTCTAGAACACCAGAGCTGCTCACCATATCTCTATAACACCAGAGCTGCTCACCATATCTCTATAACACCAGAGCTACTCACCATATCTCTATAACACCAGAGCTGCTCACCATATCTCTATAACACCAGAGTTGCTCACCATATCTCTATAACACCAGAGCTGCTCACCATATCTCTATAACACCAGACAGGGGTGTAGCTCCAGATTCTGGGCCCCATGAAAGAATGTATTTGTAGGCCCCCCGTGTATGCGAGCGCGCGTATGCGCGCGAGCGAATTTTTTTTGGCTATTTTTTTATTGATGAAAACGCATAATATGGTTTATACCTATACATTCGGATCAGCAGTTCAGCACCTGCACTGTTGGTGGGTGAGCCTAGTAAAGGATGTCGCATTGCGTTCATCTTCAATGAATGGACCAATGCAATAGTCTACCAAAGCCCCCCCTCTCTCTCTATATATCTCACACACACACACACACACACACACTTCAGAAACAAACATAGTATCAATGAGAGCATCAATAATGCACCGGAGTGATGTCTAGTAAAAAAAAAAAAAAAAAAAAAAAATGTTTGGGGCCCCCCCCTCAGTGCTGGGCCCTTGGAATCATCCTAAGCTACCCCCCCCCAGCTACGCCCCTGACACCAGAGCTGCTCACCATATCTCTAGAACACCAGAGCTACTCACCATATCTCTATAACACCAGAGCTGCTCACCATATCTCTATAACACCAGAGCTGCTCACCATATCTCTATAACACCAGAGCTGCTCACCATATCTCTAGAACACCAGAGCTGCTCACCATATCTCTATAACACCAGAGCTGCTCACCATATCTCTATAACACCAGAGCTACTCACCATATCTCTATAACACCAGAACTGCTCACCATATCTCTATAACACCAGAGCTGCTCACCATATCTCTATAACACCAGAGCTGCTCACCATATCTCTATAACACCAGAGCTGCTCACCATATCTCTATAACACCAGAGCTACTCACCATATCTCTATAACACCAGAGCTGCTCACCATATCTCTATAACACCAGAGCTGCTCACCATATCTCTATAACACCAGAACTGCTCACCATATCTCTATAACACCAGAGCTACTCACCATATCTCTATAACACCAGAGCTGCTCACCATATCTCTATAACACCAGAACTGCTCACCATATCTCTATAACACCAGAACTGCTCACCATATCTCTATACCACCAGAGCTGCTCACCATATCTCTATAACACCAGAGCTGCTCACCATATCTCTATAACACCAGAGCTACTCACCATATCTCTATAACACCAGAGCTGCTCACCATATCTCTATAACACCAGAGCTGCTCACCATATCTCTATACCACCAGAGCTGCTCACCATATCTCTACACCAGAGCTGCTCACCATATCTCTATAACACCAGAGCTGCTCACCATATTTCTATAACACCAGAGCTGCTCACCATATCTCTATAACACCAGAGCTGCTCACCATATCTCTATAACACCAGAGCTGCTCACCATATCTCTATAACACCAGAGCTGCTCACCATATCTCTAACAGCAGAGCTGCTCACCATATCTCTATAACACCAGAGCTGCTCACCATATCTCTATAACACCAGAGCTGCTCACCATATCTCTATACCACCAGAGCTGCTCACCATATCTCTATAACACCATCATGTATTGGAGAGATGGCAGATATATCGCCATAACTAACCAAATCACACGAAACAATCTAGATGGATGGATAGAATAGAATAGATCTTTATTGTCATTGTTACAGTTGTTACAACGAAATAAAAAAATGCAACCCTAGGTGCTAGTAAAATAAGAATAAAAAAAGTCCTAAACACAGTGTTACACATAGCACTCCGGTGTGTGTATATATATGTTATAAATGTGTGTGTGTGTGTGTGTGTGTGTGTGTGTGTGTGTGTGTGTGTGTGTTTGTTTGTGTGTATATATATCTATATATATATATCTATATTGTTTTGTTCTGTTCTGTTATATTCATATATGTTTTGTGTTGTATACTGTTTTGTATCATTATCAAATAATGGACAAATAACAAAAAGAAACGTTACCAGTGGGAGGCATGTCAAGGGGTGGGTGCAGCCGTGAGGATGAGGAGGAGGGCGTGGGAGATGAAGGTAGCAACTCCAGGTACTCTGGAACCAACCTCATGAACAAGGGCCTCGGAGGGAGGGGCGGGGCTAGAGGAGGAGAGGAGTGTCACCAGTTAGTGACGGGCAGGGAGGGGCGGGGCTAGAGGAGGAGAGGAGTGTCACCAGTTAGTGACGGGCAGGGAGGGGCGGGGCTAGAGGAGGAGAGGAGTGTCACCAGTTAGTGACGGGCAGGGAGGGGCGGGGCTAGAGGAGGAGAGGAGTGTCACCAGTTAGTGACGGGCAGGGAGGGGCGGGGCTAGAGGAGGAGAGGAGTGTCACCAGTTAGTGACGGGCAGGGAGGGGCGGAGCTAGAGGAGGAGAGGATTGTCACCAGTTAGTGACGGGCAGGGAGGGGCGGAGCTAGAGGAGGAGATGAGTGTCACCAGTTAGTGACGGGCAGGGAGGGGCGGAGCTAGAGGAGGAGATGAGTGTCACCAGTTAGTGACGGGCAGGGAGGGGCGGAGCTAGAGGAGGAGAGGAGTGTCACCAGTTAGTGACGGGCAGGGAGGGGCGGAGCTAGAGGAGGAGAGGAGTGTCACCAGTTAGTGACGGGCAGGGAGGGGCGGAGCTAGAGGAGGAGATGAGTGTCACCAGTTAGTGACGGGCAGGGAGGGGCGGAGCTAGAGGAGGAGATGAGTGTCACCAGTTAGTGACGGGCAGGGAGGGGCGGAGCTAGAGGAGGAGAGGAGTGTCACCAGTTAGTGACGGGCAGGGAGGGGCGGAGCTAGAGGAGGAGAGGAGTGTCACCAGATAGTGACGGGCAGGGAGGGGCGGCGCTAGAGGAGGAGAGGAGTGTCACCAGATAGTGACGGGCAGGGAGGGGCGGAGCTAGAGGAGGAGAGGAGTGTCACCAGATAGTGACGGGCAGGGAGGGGCGGGGCTAGAGGAGGAGAGGAGTGTCACCAGTTAGTGACGGGCAGGGAGGGGCGGAGCTAGAGGAGGAGATCACTATTATTTATTTATTATTATTATCATCAGTCTTCTCTTTCATCATAACTACCTACCTCATGACTCTGTTTGATAACATGTACAATAGTGCTGTATATACCATATACATTTATATATTTATATTTACCGCATATATACAGTATATCCATGTGTCTGAATATACCTGCATGACTGTAATCCTTCTATAAACCTACTTATACACCTGCATATAACCCATACAACTCTGATAGCATGTATAATAATGCTATATATACCATATATATATTCATTCTTACAGTATATATATCTATCCATATCTGTCTGTACATACCTGCATATAATCCTTTTAACATATCAGTAGATACTATATCTATATATGTACATATCCCTTACCTACTCTTACTAGTTACGCTGCTGGCTAGTATGACTTACTACCATAGTGTCTTTATACCTGTATCACTATACATGTCTGATTAGCACTATTACTCAGTAGTAGGCCTACTAATTTATACATTTTATACCCAGTTTAATCACCTGTACATTTGATATTACTATTGTACTTTACTGTTACATTTGCACTCTGGTTGGATGCCAAACCTCTTTTCTTGTTGTACTGTACTTGTGCTGCATGATGACAATACATTTGAATCTTTTTTTTAGTTTTAGTTTTTTGTTATATATATATATATTTGTTTTGTAAGGTTTAAATTAGTACACTCATTTGAGTAGTGGAAAAGGGGTAGGATTAAATAAGTGTATACTTCTTCCTACTCCTTTTCGAAACATGTATATGTTTTGCTTTTGTTTATTTTTTATTTAGTTTTCCATTGAATTTCTTGAGATCAATGATTTGTTTTGATTTGATATTGTTTGTATTTATTTACATGTTCGAAATAAATATAAAAAAAAAAAAAAAAAAAAAATCTAATCTAATACATCCTGTCATACATGTGCACCAGAATGATCACATCGGTCGTATCCAGAAGCCGTCCGTTCACCTGGGTGCTTGGGTGCTGCTGGCCCCCTGGCCGCGCCGGGCAGCTTCCCCTCTGCCCCCTCTGCCCCAGTGCCCTCTGGGACATTGGAATGGTATCCTGGATAATTGGGACCGACGCCGTTCTCCTTGGGAAGAAGGTCACAGACGAATGACCGGCCGGTGTTTTGGGGAGACGCCGGCGGCTCCATGTAAGGTGCTGATTGGCCGTTTGCTGCGGGTCTCATGTGAGGCGGAAGAAGGGCTGAGTGATAGAGGTCATCCATGTTAAACCGTCCATACCATCCATGTTAAACCGTCCATGACTCAACCCTTTTGGGGTAAAGGACCCCCAGATTCATACACACATCAGGCCACAGATGTTTGCTGTTGGATATAATTAAGTCCAGAGATAACAGTAAAGTGAAACCTATGATCAGAAAACTCTTTTATATCCTCTCATTGGGCTAACTTCAAAAGGATTTTTTTTTTACGTTATCTTTGTTTATAAATGTTTTATTATATTTAAAAAATTATAATAATAATAATAATAATAATAATAATAATAATAATAATAATAATAATAATAATAATAATAATAATAATAATAATAACACATCCACAGAGCTTTCAGAAAGGTGCACAATAAAAATATTGATTCATTCATTTATCATTTAAAGAAATGTATCCCCTCCCTACTTCTCATTTTCCCCACGTGCATGGAATGCACCTGATTGGATAAATGACCTGCTGGTGCTCTAGTGCGACATCTAGTGGCTGAATGTTGTCTATAGCACCTTTAATGACCCCAGCACTACACCCAGTTCATAGTACCTTTCTTTTGAGGTGTGGGAATCAGTTGAGACCAGGGAGGGGCAGACAAACCTGCAGACAGACCTGCAGACGGACCTGCAGACGGACCTGCAGACAGACCTGCAGACTGACCTGCAGACAGACCTTCTCTGTGGTGAAAGGCGGTGTTCTCGTAGACCGGCTTTACGTCCCTCTTCGCGTCTTCGTCTATGTTTTTAATGAACTTCTGTGTAGGAGAGGTGCATTGTGGTCTTTTGAGTTCTGTAGAGTTCTGTGTTTTCGGAGGAGGAGGGGGAGGAATGCGAGGACGGAGCCAGCTGATTGGAGGGAGGAGGGCTAGAGGAGAGATGGCGGGATAAAGAATATTAAAATACATGTCATGTGTCATGTGAGTGAGTGACAATAGGCTGACATAGGAATGGACCAATGCAAATGGTAAACGATTAGTGGACTGCATTTATATAGCACTTTTATCCTAATTATATTACTTCTTTATTGGAATGAACCACTGGACCCTGTCGTACACGATCCAGTGATCATCTTACACTTAGAGTGTCTAGAGTTTGTACTGAACTGGGTAGATCTGCTTTAGGCTTCTCTGCCCCTACCTCATGGAATACCTTGCAGGAGACTCTGAAACTAGACACTCTAGTGTCTATGGGTCGGTTTAGAACCTTGACGACCAAGTCACCACAATATGTCATTGTTCTAAAATTCTTACCTTTGTTTTTTAATTATTTTAAATTATTTTAAATCGTTTTGTTTTTAAAATATGCTCTGTTCCGATCTGTATTGTTCTGTATTTACTAACGCACTATGACACTTGTGAATGTAACATCTCGACGACACTGTAAATGAGTTTAACAACTCAGTGTATTTATCAAGTATAATTAAAGATTGAATGAATTAATGCAATGCACACACAGACGACAGAAGCAACCATACAAGGTGTCAACCTGCTCATCAGGAGCAGTTAGTGGGTAAAGTGTCTTGCTCAAAGACACTTCAACGTGCTGCCAGGAGGAGCCGGAATCTAACCGCAAACCCCCGACTACCAGACGAGCGCTTTGCCTCCTGAACCGTGATGGTTGACAGCAGGCACGTGCACACATAGAGCCCACAGGGTGCTCGAGCACCTGCCCTTTTGTGCCTCATAAAAAAGTGCCCTTTTTACTTTTCTTTTTTCTTTTTTACTGTTGCGATAAAAGTGTCTTTCAAGGATAAGTGAGCTCCTGCACTGATTAATATAGTTCAATATTCAATATTTGATCACCAAAACCCCCCAAAAAGCATAAAAAGGGAGCCCCCCGCCCAAAAAGGGCCCCCAAAAATCAGGCATGCGTCAAACGTGCACAGGCCCAGTGCCCTTTTCAGCCTTTGAGCACCTGCCCCTCTAAAGTCCTGTGCACATCCCTGGTTGACAGTCATGCTGACAGGTTGACAGTGACGTAACTTGTGACTAAAGAAGGCAGATGGCTTGAAATGGTAAAGCCTGTGTGAGATAGTGAGCTCCACCACGCCCCTGTCTAGCGTCATGTAGTGACAGGTAGACAGAAGGGTGTGGAATGTTTGGGGGGAAAAGTCACACCTGAGCGTTTAATGACATGTGGGCTCGTCCTTTGTCCCTCCTCCTGATTGGTCGCCGGTGGGACGTAAATAAACCCACAGGCAAATTCCATTGGTGGGTCTGCTTGATTGGGGAAGAAAGAACACCAGTAATACTATGATAACTCCTTGCAAGATTTAAAGAGATATTTCACTTTAGTAGAACTTGAATAAAGTAATCAGTAATCAGTAAACCAGTGACCACTGCTGTCCCTGTCGTCTGCTGTCAACACCACCGTTCCACCCAGGCTCCTCGTTCATTTTGGGGACCTTGTCTTAATATCATACTTCTGAAGTATAAGCAAACTACCGCAGTGAAGATTTCAATAAATAGACCATTCTGAGTCAAAGGTACGTGTTCGTTTTGAGATCTGATGTGTGTTTACAGATGTATTAAAACTACAACTCGAGAACTGCTATTAAAAATAAAAGCAGATCCGGTCAATTTGTTGTAGGTTTGAGTGCTCTGTGAATCTTTGCCTGGCATAGAATGTTGGGGAGTGGTCAAAAATATATTACATCCAATAATATTGCTGTATTGTTTGTTTGTAATTCAGAGGTATTATATTTAGAGCCTGCCACCTGGGATGAACGGTGGTGTTGACAGCAGACGGCAGTGGTCACTGGTTTACTAGTAGATGACTTTAGATAAGAGGTAAAACTGACGATCTGTGAAATATCCCTTTAATCTGAAACCTTCACACAAATACATATCTCTCCCTTATTGTTTAAAAAAATAAATAAAAATTAAACCTTTGTTTCGATAATAGCTGACAATAGTAAACAAGCTAACTGCAATACAATATCTGCCAGTGTAATAACATGTAGACGTACTGTATTACCCCTTTCACTACCGCACTACCAAATGGTTAACCCTTTCACTGCGACAATACAGAAGGTTAACCCTTTCACTGCCACACGACAAAGGGTTAACCCTTTCACTACCACGCTACAGAAGTTTAACCCTTTACTATCACACTACAGATGGGTGGGGTGGTTAACCGTCTGTAGTGTGATAGTAAAGGGTTAACCTTCTGTAGTGTAGTAGTGAAAGGGTTATAATCTATCTGTATCATCCAAACACATCCAAGCAACACTACAGTATACAGTAGATACGCGGAGAACACAGATATATTAGCATTATTCAACTCATGTAGCGAGAGACACACCGGTAGGCTACAACGGAGACGTACTCACATGTGGAGAGCCCTTTGAGCGCTGACTGTACACTGCAACCGGAAATGTCAAACCCTCCCAGTCTCAGAAATGTTTTAAGAGCACGTGTGTGACAAAGTCCATCCATTGTTCTCTCCTCAAACAGCCTGTCCAACAGGTTTTCTCTAGATTCTCTAATGCAGCAGTTCTCAAACGACGGGTCGCGACCCAAAGTGGGGTCGTGGGTAGGTGACAGTGGGGTCGCGCGTTGGCAAGTATAAAACATAACATAAAGTATAAAACAATATATATAGATTATTTTTTTCTATGTTCTGCCAACATATTTTGGCTAAATATGCCTTGTTTTATTTATTTTTTAGGCGTTTTTATCGTTTTATTCCTACTGGGCAGTCCAGTAGATAGAGACAGAGGAGGAATGGGAGACAGAGTGGGGGGAAGACATTCGGCAAATAACAACGGGTTCGGGAATCGAACCCGGGTCGGCCGTGTCGCGGCTGAGCGCGCTATGTGGTTCGCCACTGGGGCGCCCCATATGCCTTGTTTTATAAATGTGTATTGATAACATAGTGCTGTAATTACATTTTCTAATACATATGCATGATCAAGTTCAACAACGTGTGCTTTTATTTTGATATTCCTTAATTCCATGTTGAAATTACGCAATACATTAAGCGTGGGGTCGCCAAAACAAATCCTAAATTAAAATGGGGTCGTGGTATAAAAAAGTTTGAGAACCGGTGCTCTAATGATACTGGCTGCCGTAGAGTACACAAACAGCCGCACGTCGTAATCAGTGATGTAATTGAACATTACCAAACTCTATTAACCATTGCTTATGTAGAGGGAGCGGTTGTTCATTGCATAAAACCAAAGTATATATATATATATATATATAAATGGTGCATTTATATAGCAGCTTTTATCCAAAGCAATTTACAATTTGTTCCTCACATTTGATCCATTCACACGGATGGCGGAGGCAACCATGCAAGGTGCCAACCTGCAAGTGTCTTGTTCAAGGACACTTCGACATGCTGCCTGGGAGGAGCGGGAATCGAACCGGGAACCTCCGGATTACCAGACGACTGTTCTACCTCCTGACCCACTGTCGCCCCATATATACAGGGGCGGAGCTTCCTATAGGCAGTTGCCTAGAGCGCCACCCAGAGGGGGGCGCCAAAAACGGCATCCAGCAAAAAAAAATAATAATAATAATAATAATATATATATATATTATTACTATTGTTTCTTTTTTTTTGGTGAGCAGACATTGTTGTGCCCCCTTCTATATCTGCAACTAGTATTTTGACATTTAAAAAAAGTATCTAACATAACATTTATTGGGGGGGGGGGGGGGGGGTGACGCTTGCCTAGGGCACCAAATGTGCTAGGTCCAGCCCTGCATATATATATATATATATATATATATATATATATATATATATATATATATATATATATCACTTTAATTAAACATTCACCTTAACACTTTTTTAACATTACACCATATATTATCTATTTATTCTTACAAATGTGCACTACCTCTCTACCTCATTTAGCATTTAGTCTTTTGCATTTTGTACATTTTAGTTTTGTTTATTGTATATTGTGTATTACTTTTCTTTTACCTTTTTTACTATTCTCAGGAGGCTCATACAGAACCAAGCATTTCACTGTAATGTTCATGTACCTTGTATGTGACAAATAAAACTACATTTGAAACTTGAAATATACAGTTGTCGGTGGTGAGAGAGCCTGGTAGCCATCTTTACAACCCAGTGACATCAACAGGAAGGACGACGCGGGAAAACAAGATTATTAAAGAGTTAGGAACTTTATTTTGAAAATCCAATGCTAATATCGATAGAGTGTCTACGTACCTATAATACTTATCAAGTAAACATTAACATTTTGGACTTTATGCAACACAATCATTTGTAAACCTGCGCTTTGGTAAGGCCTTGTGCATCCTGGTCGAGGGTATTTATCTCATGAATAAATACACTGAAACAAGTGTCAGAGGATAAATATTTTGTCTTATTCTCTTCTATACTCATACATGCACATTCACACATATACACATGCACACACACAGACACACACACACACAGCCCCAGCACCATAAATACACAGTGCACAGTAGGCATTCATAAGTTAATTCATATTGCACAAGAACTTGAACCATGTACAGGTTATACTTTAAAATAATTAATAAAATTGTACTCCTTTCAAATGTTACTGCAAACATCGTACATATACACGATTTCTTTTTTTTAAATCAGAATCGCCATTACACCGTTATAAACTCATGTTTCATATGAATCCCCCAAATTTCCCCATAAGGGGATCAATAAAGAAATATCTGATCTTATGTTAATCGTTATGGTTCTTTTGTACAATTAAAAAATTCCAAAACGAAATCGGTGTGTGTTGTGTCCACGACGTGCCCTCTTGTGGCGAGACGGATTCATGACGTTAACCCTTTCACTACCACACTACAAAAGGTTAACCCTTTACTATCACACTACAGACGGTTAACCAACCGTCTGTAGTGTGATAGTAAAGGGTTAACCTTCTGTAGTGTGGTAGTGAAAGGGTTTACCCTTTGTTGTGTGGCAGTGAAAGGGTTAACCTTCTGTATTGTCGCCGTGAAAGGGTTAACCGTTTGGCAGTGAAAGGGTTAATGTGAGTTGATGGCGAGGCGTCACTCCGCGTCACTCCGCAGCGGCGACTTCCACGTAGTTGGCGGGGTAGAAGCCCTCCCTGTCTCCGCTCAGCACCCCCCGGCACCAGCCCTGGTCATCCTCCTCCTCCACCTTCAGGAACACCTCGCCTGGGGGGGTCACGCCAAGGTCACCGCCACGTCGAGGAGGAAGAGGAAGAAACATTACTAGTGGAACACACACATGTGACCGGGGGCCCAGCGGACTCATGCCTGGAAGTCAGATCGCGAGAAAATGAATGTTTGAATGTTTAAGAACATATTTACTCTAACAGCTAACATAGTTATAGTTATAGTATCTCTAAATAGTAAAAACCCTTGTTTAAAAAAGGCAGTTTGTGACACCGAGGGCTAGATCCACAAAGAATGGATTGCACGGTGCTAATTGCACCCTTACTTACAAGTCATTATGAATTGTGTGTATTGAGCCGTACTGTATTGTACCCATTCTGCAATCTGTTAATAAAATGTTCATTCAATCAATCACCGCGACTGTAGTACCTGACTGCCAAGGTGTTAAAAATGCAGCCAAACTTTAGATTGGATTGTCTCTGTTTTTCTCTGCTCTCAGACTTGAGGTTTAACTAGATTAAAATAAGCACATCTTCTTCAAATATTTTCAATACGTTTTCGATGTATGACACATCATTTGAAAGCTTACATTCTGTACTTTCATAATCTGTATAAATCTAAAATATTACCGAGGGAGACGTGTGCCATGAACTGCTGGACTCTGTCACATGTGTAGCCTACCTCCGGTCAATGGTCTCTAACTACACACCCTCAAGACCCCTACGCTCTGCATCTTCTGGCCGCCTCAGACCTATCCGAGCTCCCGGAGGGTCATCAAAGAGAAGCCGCCTATTCTCAGTCCTTGCCCCACAATGGTGGAATGAACTACCCACCCCAGTTAGGACAGCCGAAACCCGTCCAATCTTTCGCTGTCGACTAAAGACGCACTTCTTCAACCATTATCTGAAATAATAATAAAATAAAAATATATATCTAACCCCAACTAACCTTACTGTCATGCACTTGTCCTAATAAACTAACCTACACTGTAACACGCAACACTTTGATGAACATTGTTACTCAGCTGATAGAGTTGTACCCTTCCTGATGACTTGTCGTACAGAACTTGTAAGTCGCTTTGGATAAAAGCGTCAGCTAAATTACTAAATGTAAATGTAAATGTAGCCTACAGTGTCTTCTGAGCTTTATATTCAGTGCTGCATTGGGTCATACTTGTTGCATTGGGTCATACTTGTTGCATTGGGTCATACTTGTTGCATTGGGTCATACATTCTCATTTATATGATGTCATTTATAGGCGTTAACCCTTAAATCCGGACTCTGTGTATCACTCTGCCCTCAGATTCATCACTAGTAACAGCAGTAACAGTACTGTTTATCTGTATGTCGTGTATGTCATAAATGTTATGATGAATTGAAAATGGGGGACCCTGATGTAAACAAGACAAAAGTCTTTCTCTGGTCTGCATCCCCTTAACAATTGTGTGTATATTGAGCCGTACTGTATTGTACCCATTCTGCAATCTGTTAATAAAGTTTTCAATCAATCAATCAAAACTAATGATAGATCACTGTGTCCTTTATGAGAAGGTTGGTTCGTCCTCTCTGACGGAGAGGCACAACAAATTTGTATTTGTTCATTTTTAAGGCCCTTATTGGTAAGCTACCTCCTTATACTACATCATTGGAATGGAATTTTGGAACCCGTTCTAGTGACTGGCTGGTCCCTAAGGTCCCCAGAGTTTGCTCGGAGCAGGGTAAATCATTTCATTATGATGCCCCATAGCTCTAAAGCTCATGGAATGAACTCCAACAGTCCTTAAAGCATGAGATTCTCCCCTCTGTTACAGAGTTTAAAATGATCTCCAACCTTTGTAAATCAAGTTACGTACGTGTTTTAATTGATTTGTTATCCTTGCTTTTTGCCTCGTCTTGTTGTCTTATTGTTTTATATGGGTTTATTTTGCTCATCTCTGTATGTACACTCAACGTGACTGTAAATGAGGGAAACCTCAGTTGCCTTTCGAGTTTAAATAATGGTTTGAAATTAAATATGCTAAGATATACCTAAAAAGGGATGATTTGCGTTTTTACATTTTACATTTACATTTAGTCATTTAGCTGACGCTTTTATCCAAAGCGACTTACAAGTTCTGTACGACAAGTCATCAGAAAGGGTACAACTCTATCAGCTGAGTAACAATGTTCATCAAAGTGTTGCGTGTTACAGTGTAGGTTAGTTTATTAGGACAAGTGCATGACAGTAAGATTAGTTGGGGTTAGATTTTTTTTTTTTTTTTTTTTTTATTATTATTTCAGATAATGGTTGAATGGTTGAATGGTTTTTAATGAGCTGATCTGATTCATTGGTTGGAGGTAGAAGTGCATTTGTCAGCATGCAGGTCAATGGAAGTAAAAAACAACAAAAAAAAATTTCAACAACATTGCCTATATAGGTCATTGGTACCCTGACAAAAAAAAGTATGTTAACATAGTGAATAGCGTTCTAACAAAGCTAGATAATATTTTAACAGTGAATAGTGTTCTAACATAGCTAGATAGTGTTCTAACATAGGGGATAGTGTTCTAACATAGGGGATAGTGTTCTAACATAGGGGATAGTGTTCTAACATAGTGAATAGTGTTCTAACATAGCTAGATATTGTTCTAACATAGTGAATAGTGTTCTAACATAGTGAATAGTGTTCTAACATAGTGAATAGTGTTTTAACATAGTGAATAGTGTTCTAACATAGTGAATAGTGTTCTAACATAGTGAATAGTGTTATTTAAAAAAAAAAAAAATTCTCCGCCTGATTTTCTGTGCTTTTCTTCCCATCCCAATTTAGTCGTTATGCCAATTCCCCCCTCCCCTACCTGGTCGTTGTGCGCATGTGCCCCCTACTGGTCGGTCTAGGGAGCCCTGAGGTCTACCACATGCTTCCTCCGACACATGCAGAGACAGCCAGCGGCTCTCTTTTCACCTGGCAGCGCGGACTCTCATTGGTGAAGTGTAACACGTGGGAGGTCACGCTGCCTTCACCACTTCCTGTCTTTTGCTGTGCAGGCGCCCAGACCTGACCTGTAGGAGTCGCTGTCCACAACGCCAGATTACCATGCACCCATCAACTTCCCTCCCGCTAACTCAGCCAAACGAGTTAGTATGACGGCTGGCCCAAGCCGGAGGCAATGCTGACACCCGGATTCGAGACCGGAGTCTCTCGCATTGGTGACGAGCGCAATCTCCGCTGCGCCACCCAGCCGCCATTAGTGAATAGTGTTCTAACATAGGGAATAGTGTTTTAACACAGTGAATAGTGTTCTAACATAGTGAATAGTGTTCTAAAATAGTGAATAGTGTCCTAAGCCTCATCATGTCACACTCCAGCGCAGCGTCACCTGCTCTGAAGGACAGCTCGTCCCCCTCCTCTCCCGCGTAGTCGTACAGCGCTCGCACCTTCACGCCCCCGATCATCACACTGCGGAGAGAGGAGCAGAACAGCATGTCTCCACTGTGCAGGTTCATTGGGGATCATGGCTATTATCGCTTATAATGTCTCGGAGAACTCACGGTCGGCCATCTTGCTTTTTGTCTCGTATTCTCCTCTTCAATTTCTTTACTGCCGGAACCCATTCCTGAAGGGAGAGGTGTGCGTTTTTATTTGATTAATACAAAATATGTTTTATTGTTTTTCCATTATTTGACAATGATACAAGACAAAACATATATTAATATAACAGAATATAACTAAACTAGATATATATACATATACATACATACACATATATACATACACACATATACACATACGTGTATATAAATGTATATACATATACATGACATTATCTACATGAGAAGAGTAAAGTAAACAGTATACACAAGGTGCAGTATATACTATGAGTAAGAGTAAAAGTGAACAGTACACACAAGGTGCAGTATACACAAGGTACCCTAACTGGCACGATATACATCATACGCTTATAGTCCGTGCAGGTTTTGGTGGTTAAGAGTCAGACACACTTAGTGGTCAGACGTCCCTAACAGTTCTCGAGTTGTAGGTTTAAGACTTCAAGTTAATCCACCCTTTATCACACAGAACAACGGCGATGGAACTGTAGGCCTACTGCAACCTATAAAATAGTTCTGCTGTTCACCCAAGTATTGATAACACGCTTAGTATTTTACAATTTCTTAAAACATTTGAATGAACGTGGGCACTGATATGCGAAAATGAACTAAATGGGTTTTATAATTTTTTTTTTTTTTTAAAGCATACACTGGTTGGGGGCGGTGGACAAGTAATGTACTGGGTGGAGCCTGAACACCAAGTACCACGGCAAGCCTACACTGTAAAAAAAAACAGATTACTTTTGTTTTTCTACTTTAAGTGTAAATGCCATAAAAATACAGTAAATGACCTTTTATCAAAATATTAACCATTAACACTTTGAATGCCGACGACGTGTATTGTCGTCTTATCATGCCCCCCGTTGAGTGCCGACGACGTGTATTGTCGTTTGATTTTTTTATTAGCGATCTGAATTCATATTTCATCAACCGAGTCTCCCGTTGGTACAGCAGACCCTCTAGGAGCTCAGATGGGAAAATACCGCCCCCTATCGTCTATCCCTGTGTAACTGCAGGCCATTCGATTATACTGGGAGATCCCTGTGGGGGGAGCCTACTGGCTCCATTATGCTGGCGAGCCGTCTGATGAACATGGAAGTGATCGTGAGATGGAAAGCAGCGTGGAATATATATTTACAGCAGCCAATAATCAATCAATAAATGCGATCGATATTTGGAATTGGAATAATCTTTTTGGAGAACATCTGATCTAAGGTAAGGAGTCTATGTTACGGGGAGCTCCCGTAGCTCACCGCATATCTCGGCGCTATTTCTGCGTCGGGGAAAACCGTGCTCGTCACGGATCTGGGGGACACGAGTTCGATTCCCGGACCCGCCGTCATTTCTCAGAATGTCTTCCCCTGCTCTACATCCCATTTCAACCTGTTTCTGTCGGTCATGCTTGACCAGAAAAGCGATAAACGCTAAAAAATTAAGTTTAAAAAAAAAAGTTACCAGTTTTAGGATAATCAGAGCTGAGATATCAGCGTGTGCCGTGTGTGTGTATGTGTGTGTGTGTGTGTGTGCGTGTGATCTTGAGGAAATGACAGAATCGGTTTCTCAGCGTGCATAAGTACACATATACTATCGATAATCTAGCGTTTATTTGAAAACGATTCATAAATAGGCCGACAAATGACAACGTGTTTAGTGTATTCGAGAATATTCCAATAAATGCCGTTTATGGGGGAATCTTTCAATTTTCCGAACATTTTCGAGAGAACGATAGCTTTTCAAAATGCTATAAAAAGGATATGAACCGATTAAAAAACAATCCGTTTCGACAATGTTGACTGCAAACAAGTCATTGATAAGCGACGGGCAGATTAGACACATAGCCATAATTTAAAACATAGATTATGCGTTTTTAACGCTAACATTGAAGTGGATGATGGCATTCAACGGGGTAAAAAGGTAAACAAGGCCGGCACTGATAGTGTTAATAAATAAAGGTTGTAATCTGTGTGTGTGTGAGTGAGTGTGTGTGTGTGTGTGTGTGTGTGTGTGTGTGTGTGTGTGTGTGTGTGTGTGTGTGTGTGTGTGTGTGTGTGTGTGTGTGTGTGTGTGTGTGTGTGTGTGTGTGTGTGTGTGTGTGTGTGTGTGTGTGTGTGTGTGTGTGTGTGTGTGTGTGTGTGTGTGTGTGTGTGTGTGTGTGTGTGTGTGTGTGTAGCCTACCTCTATCTTGGGCCAGTCAGTGGGCATGCCAGGACCGCTGTTGTTCTTCCACCATCTCAGGTCGTCCTGCTCACTGATGGACATGAGAGTGTGATGGAGCTCGCTGTAGACGGCCTTTACACTATAGTAGAGAAGACAGAGCGTACAACCTTTTAGCACAAGAAACAGCCGTCCAATGGGATCACAGCCAAATGCAAGCAATGAGCACTCTAGGCTTACAATGGCTTGCCTTCAAACAGCTCAGAAACAGATGTACCACAGCTATGAGAAAGGCTAAATCAGATTACTATTTTGATTTAATTGCAAGTTCCTACACAAACCGGCTCAGTTTTGGAAGGCAGTTAACTTAAAGAAAAACAAGACCTCTAATTCACTACCCGCTCATATTAGTGTTGACGGTTGTGTTATTTCTAGCCTATTTAATAAACACTTTGCAGTTGCTGGGAACCTGTTTGATAGAGCATATATTGAAATAGATAGATGTTTCTGGGGCACAGAAGCTGAAAGCAGATTTTCCTAATTCAGTGCAAACTCTAGGAACTTTAAGTGTAAAAGCCAGTCGCCAGAGAGAGTACGATAAGGTCCAGCACTCCAGTAATGAAGTGATGTAGGGTGGGACTGGGAGATCATCAATCATGGTAGATAATAATGTTTTGAATTGGAATAAGGAGAAAGTTGACAGTGACAGTAGCTTGTTCTCCCTTGATCCTCGGACAAACAGTCTATCGTTCTCATATTTTTATATTCAGATACAATTTTATAGATAGATAAATAAAGATAAACAGACAGACAGACAGACAGACAGACAGACAGACAGACAGACAGACAAACAAATACAGATGTGTGTACACACACACACACCCACCCACCCACCCACCAGCGCACACACACACACACACGCACACACACACACACACACACACACACACACACACACACACACACATGAGGCTATTGAAACTGTTTTTGTCGAAATTCTATTTGAAAGGGCTAAATCTGTTCTAGTCGGCACAATTTACAGACCGCCAGACCAAAATGGCTTTTATGACGTGTTGGATGAGTGCTTAGCTGGAGTTGAGGATACAGAAATGATTCTTATTGGGGATTGGAACACGGATATGCAACAAAAAGATGCACCCGTCTTCAAATCCTACAATAGGTTTTGTGATCTGCACGGCCTCAGCCAACTAATCACACAACCCACACGTGTGTGTGAGTCAACTCAGACTACCATTGACCTCATCCTGACCTCTGACAAGTCCAAGATCGCCAATAAAGGGGTTATAGCATGCGGGTTAAGTGATCATTATATGATATTCTGTACCCGCAAAAAGCTAAAACAAAAGGCTGGCTGTCACAAAACAGTCACATCTAGAGACCTAAAAACCTACTCTAGCGAGGCCTTTAACCTTGAACTGGAGGGTCTGGACTGGTCAGATGAGCTCAATGGTACACTGGTTGAAGAAACATGGCTTGGCTTCAAAACCAAATTTTCAACGATACTAAACAACATGGCCCCCCTAAGAACCACCAGGGTAAAAAATCGCGCTGAGCCGTGGATGCACGCTGAAATACTGACCGCTATGAAAACCAGAGACAAAAAATGCTCTGAGTTTCGTAAAAGTCAGTCAAAGCTTAACATAAGCACGAGCAGTGAACTCCAAGCCCACGTGACTGAACTCAAACTGCAAAGAAACAGACTAAGAAATGATGTAAACTCCATGATCAAAACAGCAAAGAAAAAATTCATCAATGACAAAACCGAGGAAAACAAAAACAAACCGCGTGAACTTTGGAAATTACTCAATAACCAACTAGGCTGCAGTAAAAAACTTAAAACCAGATTCTCAAACATAAACATAAAGACGGACAACACGCTCATCACAGAAAAGCTGGATGTAGCCAATTACTTAAATAGTTTCTTCACAAACATAGCCACAACACTGGTAAACAAACTACCCTCCCACTCAGGGCATTATGGGGTAGAACACATAGTAGCCTACTACAAAAACCTAGGGGTCCACAAAGACGACTTCAAACTGGAAATGGTAACAACAGATGAGGTACTCAAAAAACTGAGCGCCCTCCAACCTAACAAGGCCACTGGCCATGACAACATCCCCTCCAAATTCCTCAGAGACTCAGCAGCCGCCATCACCCCAGTCATCACACACATAATAAACCTCTCTATAAAACAGGGACACGTCCCCAAGGACTTCAAAATTGCGAGAGTGACCCCTCTGCACAAAAAAGGCAGTAAATTAGACCCAGGCAACTACCGCCCTGTTTCTATCCTTACCTCCATCTCGAAAGTCATGGAAAAAATTGTATACGAACAGGTCGAAAAATACCTTGCGGAAAAAAATCTAATCTACGAATTCCAATCTGGCTTCAGAACATCCCACTCCACTGACACATGCCTTCTCTATTTAAACGACCACATCAAACAAGAGGTGGACGCGGGCAAATACTGCGGCATGGTCATGCTGGACCTACAAAAGGCCTTCGACACTGTCAATCACACCATTCTGATTGACAAGCTAAAAGCAATTGGTTTTGATAGTCTATCAGTGAGCTGGATGCAATCCTACCTGGAGGGGAGAGAGCAGATGGTGGAGGTAAACGGTACCCTATCCCCCCCCCTCACAGTAAACTGTGGTGTTCCACAAGGAAGCATACTAGGTCCGCTACTGTTCCTAATTTATGCAAATGACATGTCGTCAGCTTGTGACTGCAACTTGTTCCTGTTTGCGGACGACTCAGCCCTGCTGGTCTCTGACAAGAACAAATTACAGGTTGAAAAAACCCTCAGCTCAGAACTAAGCAAAATCTGCATATGGCTCGCTGATAACAAACTATCATTACACATGGGCAAAACAGAGTCCATTCTCTTCGGTTCAAATAACAAACTCAGCAAGACCGACGGCTTCTCAGTTACAGTGGGTGACAATATTGTCACAAGGAAAGAAGATATTACCTACCTGGGTTCCATCCTAGAGGCAAATCTTTCCTGTGACAAAATGGCATCCAATGTAATAAAAAAAGTCAACCAACGAACTCGTTTCTTGTACCGGATCTCCTCACTGGTAAACAAGAATACCCTGAAGACTCTAGCAGGAGCACTCATTCAAGGGTACTACGACTATGCTTGCACCTCATGGTACCAAAGCACCTCAAAGGCGCTAAAAACAAAATTACAAACATCTCAAAACAAACTGGTCAGACTACTGCTTGACCTTACTCCTAGAACCCACCTCACCCCTGCCCACTTTGACAACCTAGGATGGCTTAGAGTAGACGACAGAGTACAGCAACTTGCAATGGGCCTGGTCTACAAGATACACTACACGACCAAGGTACCCATGTACATGACTAAATACTTCCCAAAGGTCAGTGAATACCACGATCACAACACCAGAGGGAGCTCCACAAATCATGTTAAACCCAGATTCGGCTCAAACAAGGGACTAAACACGTTTCGCAATTATGCCACATCAATGTGGAACGCCCTACCCAAAGCTGTAAAGGAATGTGAATCACTACCCACTTTCAAAAACACGCTCAAAAAACACCTAAGGGAGACTGCAACTCGAAACTGGCCCCTGTAAATGTCCGAACACAACCCCCGCCAACACCCCCCCCCCCCCCCCCACTCCTACCCCCCCCCCCCCCCCCCCCAACCACCTCCAATGTACAGTCCCACCCCCACCTACCCAATCCAATGTACAGTTTCTACGCCTAATGTATATACTCTTTTCTTTCTGGACTCTTTTTGTATCACAAATACAGTACTGTAATTGCAAATCTGGTATGTCATAAATGTATAGATGTAGCAGTACTGTCTATCTGTATGTCATGTATGTCATATATGTTACGATGAATTGGAAATGGGGGACCCTGGTGGAAACAAGACGAAAGTCTTTCTCTGGTCTGCATCCCCTTAACAATTGTATGTATTGAGCTGTACTGCACTGTACCCATTCTGCAATCTGTTAATAAAGTTTTCATTCATTCATTCATTCACACACACACACACACACACACACACACACACACACACACACACACACACACACACACACACACACACACACACACACACACACACACACACACACACACACACACACACACACACACACACACACACACACACACGCACACACACACACACTATACCTCTCGTTGTTGGTGATGTCCAGGTGTCTGTGGATGGACAGGAAGGCCTGTTTGAGGAAGCTGATCCTCTTCCTCTCCTCCTCCTGCGATTGGTCGAAAATGGCCTCCATCTCCTCCATGTAGCGCGGCGTGAAGGACGTCAGGTCTTCCAGAACCTTCTCGTAGCGCTCGCGGAGCTGAGGAGGAGGAGAAGCAGGGTTCACGGTCAAAACAACGTGCCAAGACCACACGGTCCCTCTGGATGCAACCAGAAGGCCCCGGTGTGCGGTGTTTCCTTGGCGCCCTGAGCGGTTCTGAGCGTGCATAAATCAGGTACGTTGAGAGGGTCACTGTATATATACTGTATGTACAGCTGGGCCGAGCAGTGTGTAAACACAGAACCATGTGTCACTGTATACTGTATCTACATCTGAACTAAGTAGCGTAAACACAGGGGCAGGTCCAGTCACAACACACGGTTTGGAATGGAATCTTGGAACCTATTCTCTACACATTCAAATGACTTAGGGTTCCTTGAGTTTGCTCTGAACTATATGGAAAAACAGCGTTCTCCTTTGATACTTTCAACACAGTTAAATTTGTCAGGAACACTGTCTTTTCGTCTCAACCTGTTTTCTTATACAAACAAATTGTCAGATGCAGTCAGGTTCATTCTTATTTTACTAGGTCAGCTGATGATGGACAGATTATGTTACCACGTCCAAAATCAAATGCTTTAAAGAGGACTGTTGTTTATCGTGCCATCAATCATTGGAATAACTGCCCACTGAACATAAGTAAATTGAATAGTAAAGTGTCTTTCAAATACCACCTGAGAATGCACTACTTAAATATGTGAGCAAAATATTCTGATGTTGATAATGATGTCTACAATGTTTTACTGTTTTTAGATTATCATTGTTAATTGTGATTGTCATATGTATCTCATGTTGTTATGTTTTGTGTTTTCTGTTGTCTTTCTGTGTGGACCCCAGGAAGACTAGCTCGCCACTTAGGTGGCAGCTAATGGGGATCCTTTTAAACAATAAACAATACTTCCGACACCTGGAACGCCTGGAACGAGTCGAAGGTTCTTCCTTCTCTCGCTGCATTTAAAAGTCCGACCGCTGTGTGTGTCGACTTGTAACCGTCTTAGCTGATTCGTTGTTGTTTATTCTTGTTTATTGTGCCTGTGTGAAATTGCTGATGAACCGTGTCTTGTTCCGTGAGCTCGTCGTTGCTGTGAGCGAGGGTGACCTCGGTGTCTCACGGGTTGAAATGAAGGTTTGAAATGCATCACTGTGTGCCCGCCGTCCCGTACGGCTGAGTCGAGCCGTCGTAAACACACGGGCGTGGGAACAAAAACAACACACTGCCACAGAAGGAGACTCTGGTTGAAAAATAATACATGAATGAATATAAATTGGAGACCAGATTATGATACGTTTTTGGACAGATCGGTTTTCTCATCCAGAATCGTATACTGTGACAGCTGGATAAATTAGATTAGATTAGATTAAAATGTATTGTGTGTGGTATAGTGTGTAGTATAGTATGGCATAGTGTGTAGTGTAGTATAACAGTGTGTAGTATAGTAGTGTGTAGGGCTGACCCCTATTAATCGATTAGTCGACTAATCGGTCGAAAGGAGCCGTAGTCGACTGGCCAACCGCTTAGTCGAATATAATATATATATTTTGTTTGTCGACCAATAGTCGACTAACGGCACATTTTGGCCAATCCTAGTCGACCATCCAAATCCTTAGTCGGGGACAGCCCTAGTAGGACAGCCCTAGTAGTTAGTATAGTATGTAGTATAGTATGTAGTGTAGTATGTAGTATAGTATGTAGTATAGTATGTATTATAGTGTAGTATAGTATGTAGTAGTATGTAGTATAGTATGTAGTATAGTGTAGTATAGTATGTAGTAGTATGTAGTATAGTATGTAGTATAGAGAGGAAGTGGAAGACCAAGAAGAGGCTGGGTAGACGACGTCTGTGATTGGAGCGGAGTGAGAGGCGGAGTCACGGAGTTGGAGAGAAGAATGGGTTGGAGAGTGATAGGCAACCTTCGGAACGAAGAAGCCACCTAATGATGATGATATGTAGTATACTGTAGTATAGTATGTAGTGTAGTATGTAGTATAGTATGTAGTATATTATGTAGTAGTATGTAGTATGTAGTGTAGTATGTAGTATAGTATGTAGTATAGTATAGTATGTAGTATAGTATGTAGTATGTAGTATGTAGTCCTCACCTTGGCCTTCTCCTCCGTGGCCTTCTCTCTGACGGCTGTGATCTTCTGCTGTTTCTCGGGGGTCATCGCGGTGTTCTCCTTGGCCTGCGTCTCTTTGTCTGCAGCGATCTTCTCCTTCTGACAGGCCTTGTGGTAAACACCTCTGGCACTCTCCAGCTGCGACGGCAGACAGAAACACGCTGTTTATACGTGAGGACACACAGCTTCACAGGCACACACGCACACCACAGATACAGTACCTGCCGCTATTAGTTTCTTCAAGTTTCAAGTTTCTTTATTAGTTGTCATACAAAAGTACAGAATACTTTTATATAAAATGCTTCTTTCTGTTTTGCTCCAGAGATTGCGCTAGATAAAAATAGATAAGTATAAAATAAGTATAAAATAGAAGTCAAGTATGTAGACAAAAGTGTTCAATATACATATATACAATATACAATGCAGAGTAGAAAAGTAACTGAGTTACAATACAATATACAGTACAATGCAGAAATGGGATGAGGTACAATTTAGGTACAATTTACAATAAGGTGTAATGAAGTATGAGTTGTAGGGCAAATTCTTTACCAATAAATATAAAGTGTGTTAAGTGTCTAAAGTGGGTAAAGTGGGTGCTGCAGTGAGGTGTTTGTTTAAAGTGAGTGTGTGCGTGTGGATGTGTGTGCTGTGAGTGTATTTGATGGTTTGTTACATAGTTTACATAGTTACATAGTTACATAGTTACATCGTTTAGTTAGTTTTAAATAGTATTACTACACTTGTGAGGACGTTACAGTGACTTGCAGCCATTCTCTAATCCCTTGCCGTACATTTAGTAATTTAGCTGAATCCTTATCCAAAGCAACTTACAAATTGTGAACAACAACTCAGCAGGAGGGGTACATCTCTGGCAGTAAGATTGTTCATAAAATAGTGTTGAACTTGAGTGTTACACTCTGAGTGCATAGTAGTATAGACATGTTAGCATACTATGGTAGATAGTAGTATAAGTATAGTAGCATATGTGACGGATCATACTGGGTCTGCGTTGTGTTTTTGATGTTAAATGAGAATGTCCCGAGGGGGAGTCGAACAGGGGGCTCCCGCGTCTGCGGGCGACGACACAGGCCGCTGCACTAAGAAGTGAATTCACTCCTAACTACCATCCCTATGCGTCTGTTAACCCTGTTATGAGGAAGTGAGTTTAACTTACCAGCCCGCACTGCCACAGTCACCCGTCAACACACATGTTTCAGTGACTGTGGACATACCCACGGACTTCCCTGTTACACTCACCTCCCTAAACTCACGCCCCTCAGGACATCCGGGTCGCGTGTACCTGTTCCGCAACAGTAAGTGACTTCCGGGGTAGGCCTGATTGGCCCCGACAGGCACGTGACGCGGCAAACTCAGGACGCGCAACGAGGCTGCTGAGAGCTGTCGCGCGGAAATAGGCTGTCTATTGCCATTCTCTAACACAAACTCTAACCTTAACCAGCTCCTTAACAGCGCCTAAACTTAACCGTTCTAACCTTAACCAACTCCGAAACAATGCCTAACCTTAACCTTAACCTTAACCATGCCTAACCTTAACCATAGAAAGAATATTGCCATTCTCTAAGACAAACTCTAACCTTAACCAGCTCCTTAACAGCGCCTAAACTTAACCGTTCTAACCTTAACCAACTCCGAAACAATGCCTAACCTTAACCTTAACCTTAACCATGCCTAACCTTAACCGGCGAAAGAATACACGTTAAAAAAAAAATCACGTTAAAAAAAAAAGTTTTGATGGGATTCGAACTCACCAACAACGGACCGCAGGATCGCAGGACCGCTGCTCTGCCAGGTGAGCTATAGCGCCAAATGAGAGTCATGGCGTATTTGGACGGTTACGTAATTCCGTAAGCTCTGCCGCTCGGCTCCGCGGAGCGTGCCGCGCGGCAGAGAAAGTTGCGCGTCACGTGCCTTGTCGGGGCCAATCAGGCCTACCCCGGAAGTCACTTACTGTTGCGGAACAGTTACACGCATCCGGGTCACTGGGCACCACTGTGACGGATCATACTGGGTCTGCGTTGTGTTTTTGATGTTAAATGAGAATGTCCCGAGGGGGAGTCGAACAGGGGGCTCCCGCGTCCGACGACACAGGCCGCTGCACTAAGAAGTGAATTCACTCCTAACTACCGTCCCTATGCGTCTGTTAACCCTGTTATGAGGAAGTGAGTTTAACTTACCAGCCCGCACTGCCACAGTCACCCGTCAACACACATGTTTCAGTGACTGTGGACATACCCACGGACTTCCCCGTTACACATAGTAGTATAGACGTATTAGCATGATGGGTACCGGTAGTAATATAAGGATAGTAGCATAGTAGTATAGACATATTAGCATCATATGGAGTAGTGTAAGTATAGTAGCATAGTAGTATAGACATATTAGCATGATATGGAGTAGTGTAAGTATAGTAGCATAGTAGTATAGACATATTAGCATGATATGGAGTAGTGTAAGTATAGTAGCATAGTAGTATAGACATATTAGCATGATATGGAGTAGTATAAGTATAGTAGCATAGCAGCATTATCTGAAAAAATTAAAATTAAATAAAAATCTAACCCTAACTAACCTTATTGTCATGCACTTGTCCTAATAAACTAACCTACACTGTAGCACGCAACACTTTGATGAACATTGTTACTCAGTTGATAGAGTTGTGCCCTTCCTGATGACTTGTCGTACAGAACTTGTAAGTCGCTTTGGATAAAAGCGTCAGCTAAATGACTAAATGTAAATGTATATGTAGCAGTATAGACATTAGCATGATAGGTAGTAGTATATAGTAGCATTGACATATTATCATGATAGGTAGTAGTATAAGTATATTAGCATAGTAATATAGACATATTAGCATGATAGGTAGTAGTATAAGTATAGTAGCATAGACATATTAGCATGATAGGTAGTAGTATAAGTATATTAGCATAGTAGTATAGACATATTAGCATGATAGGTAGTAGTATAAGTATAGTAGCATAGTAGTATAGACATATTAGCATGATAGGTAGTAGTATAAGTATAGTAGCATAGTAGTATAGACATATTAGCATGATAGGTAGTAGTATAAGTATAGTAGCATAGTAGTGTAGACATATTAGCATGATAGGTAGTAGTATAAGTAGAGTAGCATAGTAGTATAGACATATTAGCATGATAGGTAGTAGTATAAGTACAGTAGCATAGTAGTAAGGTACATAATAGTAAAAGACAGTAAGAAGGTTATTTTAACCATTTTTAACCATTTCTAACCATGACTTCACCAAGTACACGCCTAATCCCGAACCCTAGCCAGTAACACTGAAATCAGCTTTTCCCCCTTGTGAGGACCGGGCCAGATGTCGGTCCTCACAACTATAGCAAATACATTATGTACACAGACACACAGTACATTGATATACGGGGACACACCCTGTCCATATATCACACTGTTCACACTGTCTGTCTGTCTATCTATAGTTGTTCGCATGGGCCTCTCAGCTGGCTTTGAGATGAAGCAGTACCTCTCTGGTGTAATCTAATCACGCGGCCACACACATAAAAGATATTCTGAGTGTTTTAAACATGTGTCATCCAAGTTCTGTCCTTGTTCAGTTTACTAGCAACATTAAGGACAGATGTGAAGATATAGACACAAGAGGTCACACATGTATACTGTACTGTCTGTATATACAAGTGCACACAAGCACACACACACACGCACACGCACACGCACACACACACACACGCACACGCACACGCACACACACACACACTAGGCTTGCTGCGGTAGTCAGTGATACCGTTGTTACTCAGTGATCAGGCTCCACCGAGTACCGAGGTAATTATTTTTCTTTAGAAATAAAACCGAATTAGTTCATTTTCGCGTCAGTTCCCATGTCAAAAAAAAAAAAAAGGCCGAGATATTTTATAAGTTGCAGTACAGAGTAGCTTAGCTTTCACTTTCACTGAGAGTAGATTTAACTTTGCGTGAAGGAGAGAAAGGAGACTCTAGAGATGACAGGTTACACAGCGATGGCAGAGGATTTGGAAATATTTAAACCCTCGACTAGAGGAGCTCTGAGGACCAGTCCAGACCAGCAACAGTATGTTTGACTGGAGAGGAGCTCAGAGGACCAGTCCAGACCAGCAACAGTATGTTTGACTGGAGAGGAGCTCAGAGGACCAGTCCAGACCAGCAACAGTATGTTTGACTGGAGAGGAGCTCAGAGGACCAGTCCAGACCAGCAACAGTATGTTTGACTGGAGAGGAGCTCAGAGGACCAGTCCAGACCAGCAACAGTATGTTTGACTGGAGAGGAGCTCAGAGGACCAGTCCAGACCAGCAACAGTATGTTTGACTGGAGAGGAGCTCAGAGGACCAGTCCAGACCAGCAGCAGTATGTTTGACTGGAGAGGAGCTCAGAGGACCAGTCCAGACCAGCAGCAGTATGTTTGACTGGAGAGGAGCTCAGAGGACCAGTCCAGACCAGCAACAGTATGTTTGACTGGAGAGGAGCTCAGAGGACCAGTCCAGACCAGCAGCAGTATGTTTGACTGGAGAGGAGCTCAGAGGACCAGTCCAGACCAGCAACAGTATGTTTGACTGGAGAGGAGCTCAGAGGACCAGTCCAGACCAGCAACAGTATGTTTGCAAGATGCGCTAAATAAGGCTGCAGCTACATTGATCCGTCAATGAACAGATAGAAAATTTTATGGTCCGTTATTAGACCGTAACATCAACTCTGTCTGTCCAACAAATGGATGCTAATCTTTGAAAATGTATTAAAAACAGACACAGTGGATCAATGTAGCCGCATTAACGTTAAAGATCAAAGTAAGCGCTATACAGATATTGAGTGTAATTTTGTCAAATGTTCGGTGTCACCGGTAATACCGGGGTTGTTGTGAGTTTATTAGTCATGGGAAATGTCACATCGCCGCGGCAACTCAACCCCCCCCCCCCCCCCCCCCAGTGATGTACCTGAACTCGTTCATATTTTGGGCGAACGTGAACTGAACGTACTGTATTTCTGCTAGATGAACGTAATTGTGAACGCGTTCATTCTCGGCGATCTATCACAGTATAACTCCGTTCAAAAGTGTGCCAGATTTGGGACGAAAGGTTTTGGTGTGTGCGTGTTGCGCACGGAGAGAGAGAGACTCGTTACGCGGGCAGCCCCTTTTAAGGCAATGGTAGGGGAAACACTGATAAATAATCACAGTGTGATGGAAATGCCAGTATTATTATTTTTTTTTTAATTATCTTTTCCCCCCCTTCTTTTTCCGTTTTTCTCCCATCCCAATGTTAGTCGTTATGCCAATTCCCAATCCCCTTCCTGGTCGTTGCGCACTCTACCCCCTACCATCGGTCTGGGAGGGCGGAGACTATCACATGCTTCCTCCGACACATGTGTAGTCAGCCCACCGCTTCTTTTCACCTGGCAGCGCGGACTCTCACTTAGAGAGTGTAACGTGTGGAAGGTCACACTACCTCTCCCAGATCCTTCCCTTGCTGTGCAGGCGCCCCGACCGAACTGTAGGAGTCGCTGTTTTACAACGACCAGGACCCACCCACGCCGGCTTCCCACCCGCTAACAGTGCCAATTGTGTTAGTATGGACGGTCGGCCAAGCCGGAGGCACCACAGCCGGATTCAATCCCACTGGCTCTGTGGTGGTAGACAGACGGTTAGTCCGCTGCGCTACCCGGCCGCCCGGAAATGCCAGTATTCTGATTGCTGTCTGTGGTTCTATATGGGTTGTGGCAATCATTTTGACAAGTAATAGCTTGCAGCAACATATTGAAAAAAGAACTATAAACTAGTTCATTTTTGAAACCATGAACTTTAGTTCAACATTTTGAATTATGAACTATGAACTGAACTAGTTCATGTATTGTAGAGAGTGAACTTTCCCAACACTCCCCCCCCACACACTGTATACTGTATATTTGCATATCTTGTATGTCATAAATGTAACAGTACTGCATATCTGTATGTCATGTATGTCATAAATGTCATGATTAGTTTAGATTAGATGATTATATTATATCTGTATATAAGTATATTGTGTATGTCATATCTGTATACTGTATATATATATATAACCGTATATTGTGTATGTCATAAATGTCATTATGAATTGAAAATGGGGGACCCTGATGTAAACAAGACGAACGTCTTTCTCTGGTCTGCATCCCCTTAACAATTGTGTGTATTGAGCCGTACTGTATTGTACCCATTCTGCAATCTGTTAATTAAAGTTTTCAATCAATCAATCAATCAATCACACACACACACACACACACACACACACACACACACACACACACACACACACACACACACACACACACACACACACACACACACACACACAGGTTAGAAGGTGCATCCAGACCTTCTTGAGCTTCTGTGTCCAGGGCTTCTGCGTGCGGGAGAAGCTGGTCCTGGCGGCGTGGCTCTCCCTGAAGCCACAGAACAGCTTCTTGGGGAAGGTCTCCTTCTGCCACGTCTTCACCCGGTCGCCCTCCTCCGCCGCCAGGGCCTGGGAGATGGAGGAGTGGAGGGTGGAGAGGCGCTCGGTGGAGGAGAAGAACGACTGCCACGCCCTCATGAGGGAGCCGTAGAGGGGCCCTGGGGGGTGAGTCACAGAACCCATCAGGATATAATTGCGTCCATCTGTCCATTAGAAGACGTCAGACAAGACCCCTGTGTCATAGTGTGGTGCAATTTCTTATTTATAATAAAACACTAGATACTCGTGCCCTAGTGATGAGGATAAACGCTCAATGAAGAAACCCAACCCCCTTGCCAAACATTATGCTACTCATAGGGATCAAATAAAAAGGTCATTATGTGTATATGAGTGTGTGTGTGTGGGGGGGGGGAAGGGGGGGGGTAGGATACAAGCCCAGTTTAGGGTAAGGGGTGTAGGGGTAGGGAATAGGATATGAACCTGGTTTAGGGTAAGGGGTGTATGGTAAGGGGTTTAGGGTAAGGGGTGTATGGTAAGGGGTTTAGGGTAAGGGGTGTATGGTAAGGGGTTTAGGGTAGGGGGTGTATGTTAAGGGGTTTAGGGTAGGGGGTGTAGGGTAAGGCGTTTGGGTGCATGAGGAAATTGTTAAATGGTTAAAATGTGAACTCCAGGTATTGATGTCATGCTGATATGTCAAATAAAATTCTGGTTCTGATTCTGATGTGACAGTGGCTCAGGAGGTAGAGCGGCCGCCTGGTAATCAGAAGGTTCCCGGTTCGATTCCTGGTTCGATTCCCGGTTCGATTCCCGCTCCTCCCCGGGGGCATGACGGAGTGTCCTTGAGCAAGACACTTAACCCCTAACTGCTCCCGGTGAGCAGCTTGGCACCTTGCATGGTCGCCTTCGTGTGAGTGAATGGGTGAATGTGAGGTATATATATATAGTATAAGTGGTAAAGCGCTTTGGATAAAAGCTGTTGTATAAATGCACCATTTACCATTTATGCATGTACAGTGAGCGATGAAAGAAATCAAACTATAAACAGTTATAAAATGTACTTGTGAATAATAGCGATACATGAATGTTCTGTTTTAAATAATAATGATGTAGTCTACGTGTTTATGAAGGCCTGATGACATGTTTAGCTGTAGATGTGGATGTTTGAACGTCCATGCATCAATATGACAGGAGGGTTTGACAGAGAGTTTACTGTGACTTGAATAGAATCACTATGTACACAATCAATGTAAATGGGGTGATGTTTCAGGAGCCTCTTAGCCCATGGCAGAGGAGGTGGTAGTGTTGTTGTCTCAGGTTGATATGGTAGTGTTGTTGTCTCAGGTTGATATGGTAGTGTTGTTGTCTCAGGTTGATATGGTAGTGTTGTTGTCTCAGGTTGATATGGTAGTGTTGTTGTCTCAGGTTGATATGGTAGTGTTGTTGTCTCAGGTTGATATGGTAGTGATGTTGTCTCAGGTTGATATGGTAGTGTTGTTGTCTCAGGTTGATATGGTAGTGTTGTTGTCTCAGGTTGATATGGTAGTGTTGTTGTCTCAGGTTGATATGATAGTGTTGTTGTCTCAGGTTGATATGGTAGTGTTGTTGTCTCAGGTTGATATGGTAGTGTTGTTGTCTCAGGTTGATATGGTAGTGTTGTTGTCTCAGGTTGATAAGGTAGAGGAGGTGGTAGGTGGTAGTGTTGTTGTCTCAGGTTGATACTATATGTATAAAAGACATAATGATTCAGTGTTTCGCCGGTTCTCGCAAGGAATAACTGGTATTTTTGCATGTAATCAATAAAGTACCGTGTTCATTCCTGAAAACATTTTGTCCAAAATCGAATTTCCCGCTACAATAGGAAGGTAAAGAGCAACTTCAACAAGACAGTCACTTAAAATGATCGAAAATACCTCAAATATGTCAGTTTTACAACTCATTCAATTACCTTTTGTTCCTTTACATCTTTATCTATCAAATGTTTTGCTGAGCGTGCATGTTGAGCGTGCATGTTGAGCGTGCATGTTGAACGCGCATGTTGAACGTGCATGTTGTTTGTCAGCAAAGCCCTGCTACACACTCACACCCGGGGGGAATGCTCGGTCCAATCACAGTAGGCCACCAGCCGGCTCCACCGGGAAACAATTGGGGCTTTAAGTGCCTTGCTCAAGGGCACTTCCATCGCCGGGGGTTTCCCTGCGCACACGATCCGGGTACTCGACACCGGCAAACCACGCGGTCACACGACCCACACGGCTCTCTAACCCCCGAGCCACTGCCCCGCTTTGACCTTTGACCCAGTTGTTCTCTGACAACACCCCCCCCATCCGCTGGCACTCACTGGCGTCCACGATGGTCTTCCACTTGCTGCTCCACTGGCTGAGCTGCTGGGCGTACTGCTTCTCCACCTTGGCGCGCTCCAGGAAGCACACCATGATGTCACTGCAGGCCTGGTAGGACTGGTCGGTGCGGCGCACCGTGCGCTCGTAGTTCCCTGGCTGCGCGGAGGAGAGAGAGAGAGAGATGAGGACGACGAGGGGTTGGAATGAGAAGCAACGGCGGCGGATTGTTTTTCCTCACAAACGGTCACACGCGAAGATTTGTGCTTTGCACACAAACAGCCGCGCGCGCTCGTCTCAGGGGAGCCAGGCGTCATACTGACCACATAGTTCAGCTGCTGGTCATTCGGACCACGTCAGGGGGCGTGTCTCGGTTAACCCTTTCACTACCACACTGCAGAATGTTAACCCTTTCACTACCACACTAAAGAAGGTTAGCCCTTTCACTACCACACTGCAGAATGTTAACCCTTTCACTACCAACTGCAGAAGGTTAACCCTTTCACTACCACACTGCAGAAGGTTAACCCTTTCACTACCACACTGCAGAAGGTTAACCCTTTCACTACCACACTACATAAGGTTAACCTTTCACTACCACACTACAGCCGGTTAACCCTTTCACTACCACTGCAGAATGTTAACCCTTTCACTACCACACTGCATCATGTTAACCCTTTCACTACCACACTGCAGCATGTTAACCCTTTCACTACCACACTACAGAAGGTTAACCCTTTCACTACCACACTGCAGAATGTTAACCCTTTCACTACCACAATAAAGAAGGTTAGCCCTTTCACTACCACACTAAAGAAAGTTAACCCTTTCACTACCACACTGCAGAATGTTAACCCTTTCAGTACCACACTGCAGCATGTTAACCCTTTCACTACCACACTGCAGCATGTTAACCCTTTCACTACCACACTACAGAAGGTTAACCTGTCACTACCACACTAAAGATGGTTAACCTTTCATTACCACACTACAGAAGGTTAACCTTTCACTAGCACACTACAGAAGGTTTCACTAGCACACTACAGAAGGTTAACCGTCTGTAGTGTGCTAGTGAAAGGGTTCATGTTTAGAAACGTCCTCCTTACCACCCAGAAGCTCTTGTGCTTGGTGTCCTCGGGGGGGTCTTTGGGGACGGTCGCCATTGTTGGAGACTTGTCTGGAGCAGAGAGGGAGAGAGAAGTCAACGTAGTTTTACCAGACAAATCACCTATAGGAGCTTTAAGACGCCAAGCGAAGCAGAGATTTCATTTCAAACCTTTTATTTCAACTCGAAAGCCAACTGAGGTTTCCCTCATTTACAGTCACGTCGAGTGTACACACAGAGTTAAGCAAAAAAGGCATATAAAACAACACAGCATATAAAATCATAACAATAAGACAAGTAAGGATAACAAATCAATTAAAACACATACAACTTGATTGACAAAGGTTGGAAATCGAGGTTTTAAACTCTGCAACAGAGGGGAGAACCTCAAGCTTTAAGGACTGTTGGAGTTCATTCCATGAGCTAGAGGGGCATCATAGCAAAATGCAGATTTACCCTGTTCTGATTAGTGATGTGTCGGTCGCGAACGAAACGGCTGATTGATTGATTGGTTGACATTTTTAACTTTATTAACAGATTGCAGAATGGGTACAATACAGTACAGCTCAATACACACAATTGTTAAGGGGATGCAGACCAGAGAAAGACTTTCATCTTGTTTACATCAGGGTCCCCCATTTTCAATTCATAATGAATTATCGACTCTTTGAAGTGAACGACAGGAGCCGGCTCCTGATTGGGAGCCGATTTGTTTTTCTCCTATTTTCTTTTCTGTCAAAGTTAAGCTAAGCTTGTACTTTATAATAATGTTTTTTGTAGCACTCTGCTCCATGTTGAGTATGTAAATGAAGCCATATAAATAATAAACATTTGATATAATGTATGTGTAGACACCTGAATATGTCTGACAATAATTCAATGTGTCTAACGCTAATTCCTTGCATTCCCTGTGTTCGCGAGGACGTTGTGTAACCGGCTGACCGTTCTTGATCCTCCCTGCCCTAACATTGACACTTAACTTGCTACCTCTCTTGATGGGTCCCTATCCTAACATTGACACTTCATAGTGGGACAGGATACAGGTGCCGCCAGGGGGAGCTGGTGACGACGTTGGGCAGGGAGATACAGGTGAAGAAGGATGGGCTCAGGGGCGGCGCCGATGGGAGGCACTTCCTCTTCAGCGTTTTCCACAGAGAGGACGCACGGAGCTGGAGCTCCGGAGATCAAGCATGCGAGATATAAACCCTGTTACGAAGCGGGTTAGTAATGAGTATGTGATAGCTTAGCTTTTAGTTAATGCGGAAGAGACATTGTGAACGTAGAAGCAGTCGAGCGACTGCCGAAGAGTGTGGTAGAGATTGCCCACATTGCGTTTTAGTAAGTATATGCGTCATGACAGGGGGTTCACCACGACCCACAGCTTAGCTTTGTTTAGGCTAGCACCACAGTTTAGCCCGCGTGTCGGCCCCCTTCAGCCCAGCAGCGGACGTCACTACACTGCACGCTCCTCCAGCCCCTCCAAGCCGTTGCCCCAGCAGTCACCTGCCCAACGTCTACCCAGCCCGGCTGCCTGCTATCACAGGACCTCCAGACGGCCATTTCACCACACGGACGGTTGGTGGTGAGAGCGGGCCCGCCATTTGGATAAGTACAGCAAGCGCTCCGAGTGCTGAAGTTTTATCGGTAGACATTCGCCACTGGGCGGCGCAGGCTCTCTAAGGGCGAAGAGAAAACAGTGCTTTGAACTGACGCTGATAACAGTGTCTAGGAGCGCCCCGACCATTTATTATTTTGGGGAAAAGCCGGCTATATATAGGACTTTTATTTGTAACGTGGGCCCACTGTCATTTGGTTGAGTGTAATAATACTGTTCTTTTACAAAAATCCCATTGAACTCCTTTATCCCTCTCCCTCTTCTTCCCCTCTCTCCCCCCATCTACGGAGAAGCGGAGCAGTAGATAACCCTTAAAGGGAAGAGGTTATTACTGTGTCTAGCCCAGTGTGGGAATAACTTGAGTCTGTAGTATAGAGCGAGAGCACTAGGTGCCCAGTGTGGAAATAACTTTCATATAGGTGTGTAATAATCTGTAACGTGCATCAGACTTCCAGTAAAGGAGAAGTAAATGGGACCACTGTGTGCGTGTCTGTTAATGTGCATTCTGTCTAACCCTTTCCGGGTAATGCTCATTACAGTTTAACCCTTTCCCCACCCCCTGCCTATTATTTCATTGTGAAAGGTCTCTACTCATCATTAAGGAAGGGTACTGCTTTGGGGAGCGAATATATCATCCATCTTTACTGCCATCGGGTGTGGGAGGACCCAGGAAGTATTGGGGGAAGTGTGGGTGTGTGGGGAGCTACTGCTGATCGCCCTGGAGGGCAAGAAGGACCAGCGTAACATCCCTAGGTCAGTGAATCCTAGGCCCCATCCACTCCTGCTGCTCGACCTCCACTTCAACATTCCTGGCCTAAAGTCGGGGACTCAGCTGGACCCAGCTCTGCTGCGTCCTCACTACCAGGTGGCCGTGTACATCCACTCCCATAAAGCCCTGCTACATATATTTTTTTTACATTAGTAATACATTTTACATATAATTGTACATACATTTAGGTAATAAGCGACAAAAAAATCTGAGGAGCCGAAAGAGCCGGAATTCCAATCACTAGTTCAGAGCAAACTGGACCTTAAGTCACTAGAACGACCTTATTAAGGACCAGCCAGTCACTAGAATGACCTTAAGGACCTTAAGTCACTAGAAAGGGTTCCATAGGTTCCAGAATGATGAATGACTTCCTACTGGCAAACAGCTGGTCAGCACACTGCACTTAAACAGCTTGAACCACCGGTGTCTCCAGCAAAGCAGATACACAGGACCATTACATCTTCCTTTGGTATATAGGCCTAATATAGCAGGGTCTGATCATTCATTCTTTCCATTTAAAACCTTTATTTAAACTCGAAAGGCAACTGAGGTTTCCCTCATTTACAAGTAAGAATTTGTTCTTAATTGATTTGCCTGGTTAAATAAAGATAAAATTAAATAAATAAATAAAAAGTAATTTGAGTGTATATATACAGAGTTAAGAAAGAAAAATGCATATAAAAATCACACAGCATATACAATCATAACAAACTAAACAAGACAACAAGACAAGGCAAAGCAAGGATAACAAATCAATTAAAACACGTACAACTTGATTCACAAAGGTTGGAGATCAAGGTTTTAAACGCTGCAACAGAGGGGAGAATCTCAAGCTTTAAGGACTGTTGGAGTTCATTCCATGAGCTAGAGGGGGGCGGGGGCATAGGCGTGCAGCCAGGGACATGTCCCCCTCAATATTGAGAAGAGGTAATTATTTGTCCCCCTCAAAAAATATAACAAATATGAAAGACAACCCCCTCCCCAAAAGAGGTAAAAAAAAATAAGAGGGATATCAATATAAACCGATGCAGAAAAGGCACAAATTGATGCAGAAAAGTACACTAGAATGCAGGAAATTAAGTTTTTCAGATTTCCAGGGAGGGGAGGACCGCTTACGGTGTCCCGCTAAAAGCGTTGAAACCAGACCTACGCCCTTGGCTACGGGCATCATATCAACTAGACTGGAACCTGGCAACACGTCCCGTTGAGCTCATTATTACCGTGACAACCCCCGGGGCTATACCGATGAGGCGTTATTTATACTGTACATTGCTTACATGCATCCAATCCCGTGCGCGAGTAAAAAGCCAGCGGCATTCCACACGGAGGAGGGGGGAGAGAAGAGAGACGGGAAGTTCATAACAGCACTGGAACCCTGACAGCGGGAATAGAACAGCCGCTCCGGCATTCCTCCAGTCCCGCTGCTGCCGTCCCAAAATAAACAGCGGGGAGAAGGTCATCTTTCCCCTTTTGCTCCGGCTAACGCCCCGCTATTGCTATTAGCTCTCCAACTGTCTCCCCACGCCTGCTGCTGCTGCCATTTGATATGGAAATCCAAGATAAACAAGGAGAGAGAGAGAGAGAGAGAGAGAGAGAGAGAGAGAGAGAGAGAGAGAGATCTCTGATCTGGAACTATAGAGCGAGAGCGTGGCTGGGGGTTTAGAAATGAGTTTTAAGTTATCACAGCTGTGTAAAGCAAACACATTTTAGGGACGTGAGTGACTGACAGATGCATTGTCACGAGGACATCTACGGTATTGGAACAAACGAAGGGAGATCCATGCAGATGCACGCACACACAGACCCACACAGACCCACACAGACCCACACGCACACACAGGCACACACACACACGCACACACAGACCCACACACACACACACACACACACGCACACACAGACCCACACACACACACACACACACACACACACAGACACACACACACACAGACCCACACACACACAGACCCACACACACACACTCACACACGCAAGAAGGCCTATTTCAGTCTGGGTGACACGTTGACGCCTGTCCGCTGCCCCGGTGGTAAAGTGAGGGGCCGCACCTCATCACAAGACCACGCATCATGGGACCCGGGAGGAACAGGAGTCTCTCTCTCTCTCTCCCCCTCTCCCTCTCCCTCTCGCCCTCTCTCTCTCACACACAGCAGAGAGAGCTCCGCTCTGAAAGCGGGCCTCCTCATCTCTCTCTCTCTGTTTATCTTCCCATCTCCTCGCCTTTCCGCCACGCAGCTGGCCTCGATCGAGAGATCACAGGCCCGGGAGTTTTATAAATGTTGATAATATACGGTATTGTCCTCATAACTATCTGGTTTCACACGGCGTCTGTGCAGAGATCAAAGCAGCGTCTTGAACTTCTTTTCTTTTTGTTTAATCTTCAGCAAATCCTGACCATGTGGTAGGAAGGAAGGAAGGAAGGAAGAGGGACTGTAGTAGCTTCTCATTGGTTACAACAGCAGCCCGCATGTCATTTTTCTAATCCGAGATGGATTCAAAATTCAAGTCACTTTGATTAATAACAGTCCACTTTATATACACATAAACAGCAAGTATATAGAAGCGACACACAGGAACCAAAGGCCTGGGAACAGCCAGCACTTACGTCTCTCTCTCTCTCTCTCTGTCTGTCTGTCTGTCTGAATCACCAATGATTACTCAAGTGACCACTTGTTACTTCAAAAGCTCTCTCTCTCCATTTCTCTGTCCGCCTGCCCCTCTCTCTACCCTGTGAGCCTCTCCCCCCTCTCATGTAACATACAAGCTCCTCTCCTCTTCACTCTCTCTCTCTCATTGACCTCTCTCTCTCTCCACCCCCCCCCCCCCCCCAACCCCCGGCACTTAAAGTTACACACACTCAAACTGTTGATCTCAGGGTGGGTGTGTGTGTGTGTCGCCCAGGCAGAGCAGAGCAGGGCAGGGCAGGGCACTCTAAAAGCTCAACAGGCCGTTTGCATGGTTATATCACATCGCTTGTTAACTGGATTTGAGGCGAATGCAGCTGTAAAAAAAAACGTACCTCTGGTTTCACTTCCTTCAGATGAGAGCTTCTCCCTCCATGGATGGAAAGTTTCTGTTTTTTCACCGGTGTGGCTTCTCTCTCTCTCTCTCTCTCTGTGCCTCCCTACCTCCTTCAGAGGCTGTTTGTTCTCCTGCGTGTCTCCTGGATCGTCACCCTCCTCTCCCTCCCTCTTCCTCGCCACTGTGTATTACGAAAAACAACTGGGAAACAGTCCCCCTCCTTCTCTCGCTCTCTCCCTCTATCTCCCCCCCCCCCTCTCTCTCTCTCTCTCTCTCTCTCTCTCTCTCTCTATCCCTCTCTCTCTCCCCCTCTCTCTTTCCCTCCCTCTGTCTCAGTCCGGTGCTAATGAACGGTGGTATGTCAGCGCGTTAAGGCCCGGGGAGGGAATGTTGAAAGGCATTTCTCCGGGAGCCCATGTGCTTGTCACAGCGCCCTGTCAGGGGGGCACGGGGGCCCGTGGACTGATTAGCGTGTGTGTGAGAGCAGGGACAGTCCCGTGAACTGCTGCATTAACCCTGCGCTCCTTGGTGACCATCCCCTCTCTGGCGAGGCCTGGAGATATGTGTGTGTCTGTGTGTGGAAAGGCTGCGTTCACACCGCAAGTGCTCAAGTCAGATTTTGTTTTGTTTAGCTGTTCACATTATTATTATTATTATTATTATTATTATTATTATATATTTTTTTTAATGGGGCCAATATCAGATTCCACGCTGCTGAACTGACCCGCATGCGCAAATGAACAATAAAGAAGATGGATTTAAACATGGAGGACACTGAAGTAACAGTTTATGTTTATGGCTTCATTTTATACGTTGATTAGTTGCAGTGGAGACCAACTAATTAAAAACAAAAATCGGATTTATAGGCCGTGAACCAGGGCCCCAAATTTGGGCCACGGCTACCATCTTGGGGGACTAACTTTCATAGTGATTTTTGGGAAGGTATACACCCCTGCTGCTAGAAAATATGTGATAGCAATGCAGCAGTTGCCTCCAAATGTGTGCTATCACAGCTTTTATAACACTACCAAGCATATCTTTCAGGCCTCCTGTCCGAAATTACATGCCCCAAATGAATCATGATAGCTCCTGAACAAGGCCTATATGCATGTTTCTGGTCTCCTTTGATAGGTAACAAGCTAGGACATATGAATCCAGTGTAAGTAAACCCACATATATTACCATTCCAGAGTAAATGGAGATACAATGAAGGAAAACATCATATTTATATCCTCGCCTGGTACATAATCTTAATTTAAAAGGCAATATGACCATTATTACCAATATCACATGGATAATAATGCAACTGAATGTGTCCTCCTACTCCTTGACTACAAATGTAACTCTGGATCTGATAAAAATTCACAAAAAATACAACATTTATGATACAATTTATAAAGATATCCCATTTGATCCATGGACATGACTTTTAAAGGCTGTCTAGATCTATAATTATTATTATCTGACTCCACCCACCCATATGAACAAACATTTTATTGGATGTCTATAAGCCAACCACTGTTCCACATCATCTAAAGTGGACTGCATTAGAGCCACACCCCTCTTTCAGCAAGCATGGCCGATCGTGATGCTAGAAGAAAGCGTAAGATACATTTTAATCAAGTAATCATGTTTACATTTTTAACACAAACCACCTTCTACTTCCTTATGCAGTGTGGAATAATAATATAATGCCCTCATCATGTAAAGACATTCCCCTCCCCTGTGTCCCCTTACCTGTGTGCCCCTGTGGGATATTTGTGGATATCATGAAGAAGAATGTTCTCAGTCAACCGAGGTTTGGATAATAACAAGGTTTATTAACCAAACAGATAGAAATATATATAGTATATATTCTGGATTCTGGTCGGGAGGAGCCCTATATAGTTAAAAGGGGAGGGATGTGGTCCCATTTGATAGGTCAATTGGGTGGGGGAGGGGCACACAGGTAAGGGGACACAGGGGAGGGGAATGTCTTTACATGATGAGGGCATTATATTATTATTCCACAGCAGTAAGGACAGGTAATACTGAGCTCATCCAAACACTGAACAAGCTTGGGCATGGGGTCTATTACTCCCAACTTGAAGAGAAGGACACGGCTCTGTGTATCCAAAAGCTAGCAACAGCCTCAACTCAAAGAGTTGTACTTCCAGCATCAATCTTGCATTGGACAATATTGATAGACTTGAGGAAACTCTGGGCGGCTAGGTGGTGTAGTGGTCTAAGGCACTCGCCACCAGTGTGGAGACGCTAGGATTCGCGTGTTCGAATCCAGCTCTCCACATTGTTTTTCAGTTTGGCTGGTCGTCCGCAGTAATACACATTGGCCGTATTACGGGGAGGGAAAACTGAAGGGTGGGGATCGAACGTTGTGAACAAGCGACTCCTACAAGTCGGTTGGTGCGCCTGCGCAGTAGAATCAGGAAGTGTCGGGGGCAGCGTGAGCCTCCCACGCGTTACTCCTCGACACTGATAGATCGAGCTGCGCAGGTGAAAAGATGCGACTGCTGTTACCTCAAGTACCGGAGGGGACTTGTGCTATGTATGACTTAGTCCACATTGCAGCCGGCTTGTGGGAGGCAAGAAACAGCGTTCGTGACAGGGGAGGGTTGAATTGGATGATACGAAATTGGGATGGGAGAAAAATATAGAAAAATGGGAGAAAAAGTGGATCAAAAAAAAAAAGACTTGAGGAAACTCTCACTGGAAAGGGCACATCACATAGAGTCAATGGCATAGTTGTACAGGCCAATGTCTATGGACCACAACTACCAAGAGCTGAGCTTCCACACATTGAGAAACTGAAGCAGAGATCGGTCACCATTGAGGACCAAGAACTGGGAGTATATGTAGCAGGTGCGTGGGCCCACAGCCTCTCCCAACCAGGGAACACTGTGTCCAAGAAACCAAGGAAGCTGCTCTTCTTGCCTGCAAGAAGAACCTGGTGTGGGCACTTGCAAGGCAAACAGATACAGAGAATCAGACAATCCCAAGCTGGACTGGTTTTAATATCAGCACCAGGGACCAAGAACCAATCTCACAAGATATAGTTGGGTATCTGCCAACCATCAATTCACCAGCCACACAGTTGACCAGTGTTTGAAATCCTGAATCAATCAGAGATAATCAGAAAGGAACTGCATCTAGAATCAATTGTGGTAGTCATGGATCAAGCACTATATGCGAAAGCCACTGAAATTGCCTGGAAGCACAAAGAGCGCTTCTCCAACATTCCTCTCAGAATGGGGACATTCCGTACCATACTGCAGGGCTATTCAACTGGCCCGCCAAAGATTACATGATAATAAAAAAAAATAAAAAAAAATAAAAAAAAATATTTTTTTTTAATATTTTTTTTTTTTACTTTTTTCTTTTCATGTCAACGTTAACACGCACAATTGAGCCAACAGTCACTAAATTAATGACAGATTTCATTGATAAATTGAGGGAAAACTTTGCAAGTCGATTTGATGAATTTGACATGTCCAGAGAATTGATGCATTTTGTGAGCAACCCATTTGCCAATGTAGCTGCTATTTCCACAAAAGGACAAGAGTTCCTTGCATCACTTCACATTGATGAAGGTCTCCTGCAACTTGAAATAATTGACATGCAAGCATCATCTGCTCTGAAGCAGGCACTTGAGAATGAATCCACCACAACATTTTGGATAAAGTGTATTCATGTCAAGACATTCCCCAAAATAAAAACGCTGGCAATATCTGTGCTAACAATGTTTGGCTCAACATACACCTGTGAATCCAGTTTCTCTCACATGAATGCCATTAAAACAAGCAACCATGCCTCCTTGACAAATGAGCATTTGCATCACTGTTTGCGGGTAGCCCTCACTTTATGAACCCTCTTTCTCTGCCATTGCCCAGTCAAAGAAGTGCAATCACTCTCATTAGATGTGTGTATGTAGGCTAGGCCTGTCTGCGCCCCACCCCCCCCTGATGTTTGAGAGTTAAGAGTCGACAATAAGTGCTAATAAGATGCTGTGATTTGCTGTTGTTGCACAGACATGAAGCACTTTTTCATAAGCTCAGCTGCACTATAAATGTGTTTTTTTGTTCAAGTGTTGATGTTAGAATGTTCAGATGCACATCATGCACTTATTTGTTTTTTATTTTATTTTTATATTGAAATGTTGAAGAGGAGATGTTGCAGTTGTTGCACAGTCATAAATGAAGCACTTTTTGCAGGAGATGTTGCAGATGTGGCACATAAATGAAGCACTTTTTTTGAAAAGTATACTACTTTTGCAATGTAGTTAAAGGGGAACTATCTTATAAATGGCCCTTTTCAGTGTTTAGCATTGTTTCCTAGCTATGTGGACTTATATTAATATGATCTATGTCTCTAATTCTCATATTGGCGCATTCTTCCAATTCTCCTCTCACAATATTCACCCTCACTGAACTGAGTCATCTGAAAATTTGCTGATTTGTGATGTCAGAGAGACACCGCTGCATGATAATCAGCTGAGTTTCCACACAGTTCCCACTGTGGTTGGAGCCCAGGCTCAAAACGGCTTAAGATCTTGAGGTAGAAAAATGCTGTTTTTGAGTACTTGATTAGAAATACAAAACAATGAATTAAAAAAAATAAATTACAGAGGTGTTCCATAAACCCACAGGAATTGTGTAAAAGTGCCCAAATAGTGAAAGAAATAGTAAAATAGTTCCCCTTTAAATAAAAGTTGTGAAAATGTGGTTGCGTGTTGTGTCAAGTGTACATATATTCATAGCACGGGGAGGCGCCATGGCAGTCCGGCCCCTGGCCCCTTGGGTTTCTGACAATGTGGCCCCCTGAACAATTTAGTTGAATAGCCCTGCCATACTGTATGTCCTTGATGGTAAACACTATAACCGTGCTGTCAGGGTCCACATGTACATCTATGAAGCACTGATGAGACTCGCATGGGCAGAGTTCAGAGTTCACACTGTGGGTTGAGGACAGCATTCCAGAGAAGAGTGGGATGATCAAATCATTCTTGGACAATGTGAAAGACATGGCCAGTGACTTGAACCAACAGACGGCGAACAATCTGCTCCAAAGTCACCTCTTAGCTGAGCTGATAACCCTGTGGACAGACTTTCTGGAACACCTCCGTCACAACAATGGAGAGCTTTCTGCATTCTGGATGTCATACATTGACATGGTAGATAACTTAAGTAATACTTGGCCTTCTGCGTGCCTCTCGTGAGGGGGACTGGGAGTTGCACCTCCATGCTATAATAAGTATGATCCCATGGGGCTTTGCTTATGATAAGATAAATTATGCCAGGTACCTGTCCCCTTACTTCTCTCAGATGAAAAACCGCCCAGAGAAGCATCCTGCTGTGTATGAGGCCTTCAAGACAGGCCAATTCTTGGTGCAGCTGTCAAGTAACAACCCCTTTGGACGGATCCCTGTGGACCAGGCTACTGAAGTCAGAGTTAACAAAGACACACAGACTCCTGGAGGCACAACAAGGTTCAGCCTGAATGCTGGAGCTGTCAAGCGTCACTACATAACAGCTGAGCACCGCAGTGCATTCCTGGGACAGTTAAGGGAGATGGTGCAAGGTAACAAATCAGAGGTTTGTCATACAGAGCTACAGCGGCCAAGAATCCAGAAAGATGAGGAAGCAGTTTCAGCAGTGGTTAGCCTCATACCGGAATGGGTCAACCCATTTGCAAAGAAGCGGGACCTCATTAGCATCTCTACAGCAAAGACAGCCCCCAAGGAGATTGCCTCCGACCTGATCAATGCATATGAGATTGGTGAGCAATACAATCTTCAAGGATGAGAGACTGGAGAAAGACCCACCAGCAAAGAAATTCCATGACCCAATGAAAACCAACAGGCTAAACACATTCAGTGATATGTGTAGGAAGAGAGAAGTGAAATCAAGTGGGAGGGCAATCATCTTAAAAGCAAACAGGTATTTGTTTGGACACATCAAAGTGATGGCACAAGGGCGCAGTCTATATATGGAAGATATCCTTTCTCATCCCCTTGGGCGATTTTCCTGGGCCCTGTCCACAGTCCACACCAGGCGGATTGCTGAGAAATACAAATAAAGCTACTTTGGCCACAACCTTACAGAAAAATGTAGCAGTAGCAGAGCAACTCCCAGGGAACTCTGCTACAGTGGTTGATGGAATGAACTTGGTCCAAAGAGTGAAAGGTGATCAAGTTACTTTCAGAGATGCTGCCACAACAGTTCTGGGTATGGCTCTGAGGGAAGGCAGTCAGAGTAGCAGAATAGATGTTGTGTTTGACACATACAAGGAGAACTCTATCAAGAACAGTGAAAGATCTCTACGGGGTGAAGAGACTGGTCATGAGTTGCAAGGTATCACAGGTACACAGATGGTGAGGCAGTGGAGGAGCTTCCTGACCAAAGTCAGTAACAAAACTAGTCTCATTAGCTGTATAGTCGATGAATGGAGGAAGGCAGAGTACAGAGCAAAGCTACAAGACAAGATTCTGTATGAAACTGTGAATGACAAATGTTACAGAATCTCATCTCAGGACAGTGAGGAGGTGTCAGCTCTTCAATGCCAACAAGAAGCAGATGGCCGCCTACTTCTCCATGCTGCCCATGCCACAAAGAGAGGGATACCCATCTGTAGTTATCTGCTCAGAAGACACAGATGTCTTTATCATGTCTTTAGCGTTCTGTGACAAGATTGAGGCCCCATTGTTCCAGATGTGTGGCAGTAAATCCTGTGCAAGGCTTGTGGACACCAGGAAGGTTGCTGCCACTGTTCGCGTGTGTAGGGCTCTCATCGGGTTGCATGCATATACAGGATGTGACACTGTAAGTGCTTTTGCAGGCAAAGGGAAGACAAGTGCCCTAAAAATTCTGACCAGCAATAGGCAAAATCAGGACACATTCTCAGAGTTGGGTCAGGAATGGGATCTCTCCCCAGAGCTGAGGGACAAACTAGATACATTTACATGTCTCCTGTATGTCCCAAAAACATCAACCACCAAGGTCAATCAGCTCAGATATCACATTTTCTATGCCAAAAAAGGTGAACTTGAAAGTCATCAACTCCCACCATGCAAGGTGTGGGAAGCTATTGTTTGGAGAAGGATGTTTGGAGAAGGACCCACAAGTGCCAAGCCCTGTTGGCAGAGGCTGGAAGATGGAGAGAGAAGAGGAAGCTGAACAGTTGGTGGTGGACTGGACGGAAGGCCAGCCAGCATCCGATGCCGTCCTGGATCTACTGGCCTGTAACTGTCCAAAGAAATGTTCACTCCCAAGATGTATGTGTTGCAAATGGCCTCAGGTGAAATGACATGTGTAGACTGGCAGACTGTGAGAACCAGGCATCCACCTCAGATAGTGTGGAAAGTTCTGATGAAGATGTGGAAGACATGGAACACTTGGAAAATTATTATGATTACTAGGTTATTAACAGTAAACCAATTGTAGAGCGCCACCAACAGCGCCACGGATAGAGACTTAGAACAGTCTGTACTTTCCAAAATAAACAAATATTTTTCTGAAAACATTATATATTATATCATTGTATAGGTCTAACTGGGCTGAAAACATTGATAGGTGACATGGCATGACACTCTGTGGCCCTATATGAATGTTGAATATGCATATTGATCAATATTCATTGTTTTTTATTACTATTTCAATGTTTTGGGGAGATTTATGTTTTTGTAACATGGCAGTATTGAAAGAAATAGTGTTTTGGAGTAAAATTACCAGCAAACAGTCAACATGTAAACGGTAACCATGGCCAAAACATTTACATCATCTGAGTATACCTTTTTAAACGGTATCATAAATGTTGTATTTTTAGTGTATTTTCATCACATCCAGAGTTAGATTTGTAGTCAAGGAGTAGGAGAACACATTCAGTTGCATTATTATCCATGGGTTATTGGTTATAATGGTCATATTGCCTTTTAAATTAAGATTATGTACCAGGCGAGGGTAAAAATATGATGTTTTCCTACATTGTATCTCCATTTACTCTGGAATGGTAATAGATGTGGGTTTACTTACACTGGATTCATATGTCCTAGCTTGTTACCTATCAAAGGAGACCAGAAACATGCATATAGGCCTTATGGTTCAGGAGCTATCATGATTAATTTGGGGCATGTAATTTCGGACAGGAGGCCTGAAAGATATGCTTGGTAGTGTTATAAAAGCTGTGATAGCACACGTTTGGAGGCAACTGCTGCATTGCTATCACATATTTTCTAGCAGTAGGGGTGTATACCTTCTCAAAAATCACTATGAAAGTTAGTCCCCCAAGATGGCTCACGGCCTATTAGGACCACATTATGAAAGTGGCACAAATCAGAATAGAAAAGATCAGATTCCACGTGATTTATGCGGATATATGAGCAAAGAAATATGATTTGGGCCACTTTTGCCTGCAGCTTGAACGGAGCCTGTGACCATCTCCTCTAGCCTAGAAGTATGTGTGTGTATACAGTATGTGTGTGTGTATATATGTGTATATATACAGTATGTGTGTGTATATGTGTGTATATATGTGTGTATATGTGTGTGTGTATATGTGTGTGTGTGTGTGTGTGTGTATATATATGTGTGTGTATATGTATATGTGTGTATATATACAGTGTGTGTGTATATGTGTGTATATATATGTGTATATGTGTGTGTGTATATGTGTGTGTGTATATGTGTGTGTGTGTGTGTGTGTGTGTATATATATGTGTGTGTATATGTATATGTGTGTGTGTGTGTGAGTGTGTGTCAGAGAGACTATGCAGCCTGTGCAGAAGCCCAGTGTTGAGTTTCCTTGGTCGGCATACTTTTGGCCATTAGCCAGCAGTTCCATTTTCCACTGTATATATATATAGAGGCTGAAAGCAGGACGGCCTGCCTGAGAGGCTTCATCACACAGGCCTGTCCTGTCTCTGTCTGTCCTGTTTCTGTCTGTCCTCTCTTGTCTCTGTCTGTCCTCACAGGTCTGTCCTGTCTCTGTCTGTCTGTCCTGTCTCTGTCTGTCCTCACAGGTCTGTCCTGTCTCTGTCTGTCCTCACAGGTCTGTCCTGTCTCTGTCTGTCCTCTCTTGTCTCTGTCTGTCCTCACAGGTCTGTCCTGTCTCTGTCTGTCTGTCCTGTCTCTGTCTGTCCTCACAGGTCTGTCCTGTCTCTGTCTGTCCTCACAGGTCTGTCCTGTCTCTGTCTGTCCTCACAGGTCTGTCCTGTCTCTGTCTGTCCTCACAGGTCTGTCTGTCCTCACAGACCCCTGTCTGTCCTGTCCTCTCTTGTCTCTGTCTGTCCTCACAGGTCTGTCCTGTCTCTGTCTGTCCTCTCCTGTCTCTGTCTGTCCTCACAGGTCTGTCTGTCCTGTCTCTGTCTGTTTGTCCTCACAGGCCTCTCTGTGTCTCTGTTTGTCCTCACAGGCCTCTCTCACGTCACTGTTTGTCCTCACAGGCCTCTCTCTGTCACTGTTTGTCCTCACAGGCCTCTCTGTGTCTCTGTTTGTCCTCACAGGCCTCTCTCTGTCACTGTTTGTCCTCACAGTCCTCTCTCACATCACTGTTTGTCCTCACAGGCCTCTCTCTGTCACTGTTTGTCCTCACAGGCCTCTCTCTGTCTCTGTTTGTCCTCACAGGCCTCTCTCTGTCTCTGTTTGTCCTCACAGGCCTCTCTGTCTCTGTTTGTCCTCACAGGCCTCTCTCTCTGTCACTGTTTGTCCTCACAGGCCTCTCTCTGTCACTGTCTGTCCTCACAGTCCTCTCTCACGTCACTGTTTGTCCTCACAGGCCTCTCTCTGTCACTGTCTGTCCTCACAGGCCTCTCTCTCTGTCACTGTTTGTCCTCACAGGCCTCTCTCTGTCTCTGTTTGTCCTCACAGGCCTCTCTCTGTCACTGTTTGTCCTCACAGGCCTCTCTCTGTCTCTGTTTGTCCTCACAGGCCTCTCTCTGTCTCTGTTTGTCCTCACAGGCCTCTCTCTCTGTCACTGTTTGTCCTCACAGGCCTCTCTCTGTCACTGTTTGTCCTCACAGGCCTCTCTCTGTCTCTGTTTGTCCTCACAGGCCTCTCTGTCACTGTTTGTCCTCACAGGCCTCTCTCTGTCACTGTTTGTCCTCACAGGCCTCTCTCTGTCACTGTTTGTCCTCACAGGCCTCTCTCTGTCACTGTTTGTCCTCACAGGCCTCTCTGTGTCACTGTTTGTCCTCACAGGCCTCTCTGTTTGTCCTCACAGGCCTCACTGTTTGTCCTCACAGGCCTCACTGTTTGTCCTCACGTCACTGTTTGTCCTCACAGGCACATCTTATAAAAGTCCTGTAATAAACACAGCAGAGTGCTGGCGTTGGATGAAGCCTGTGATTGATTGATAATTTTATTAACAGATTGCAGAATGGGGTACAATACAGTACGGCTCAATAGACACAATTGTTAAGGGGATGCAGACCAGAGAAAGACTTTCGTCTTGTTTACATCAGGGTCCCCCGTTTTCAATTCATAATGAGTTGAGTGGTGTTGTGTTACTTCCTGGAGGCCGTGTCACCCAGACACGGAGACACGTGGCGTCTTGGAGCCCCCGGGGCGGAGAGAGAGAGCAGCCAAGTGGCTCAATGCAACCAGCTCAAGTGGATCATTGTGGCTGCGTTCACACTGCAGGCCTAAATAGGGCTCAATTCAGATTTATTGCTCTGATCTGATTTTTTGTTTTGTTTGGCTGTTGCTCCTGAACTGACCCGCGTGCGCAAAATGAACATTATTAAAGAAGTTGGACGTAAAGAATTGTGACAAATGTTAATCTAGGGTGATATAAAAGTTGCATTAAAGTGTGACTGAGGTGGTATTGCAAAAAATATCAGACCTGTATGTGATTTTGGACCACTTGGAATACAAACATGGAAGACAGATGTGATGGAGGTGGTCAGTGGATACAGACATGAAGACAGCTGTGATGGAGGTGGTCAGTGGATACAGACATGAATACAGCTGTGATGGAGGTGGTCAGTGGATACAGACATGAAAACAGCTGTGATGGAGGTGGTCAGTGGATACAGACATGAAAACAGCTGTGATGGAGGTGGTCAGTGGATACAGACATGAAGACAGCTGTGATGGAGGTGGTCAGTGGATACAGACAGTGAAGACAGCTGTGATGGAGGTGGTCAGTGGATACAGACAGTGAAGACAGCTGTGATGGAGGTGGTCAGTGGATACAGACATGGAAGACAGCTGTGATGGAGGTGGTCAGTGGATACAGACATGAAGACAGCTGTGATGGAGGTGGTCAGTGGATACAGACATGGAAGACAGCTGTGATGGAGGTGGTCAGTGGATACAGACATGGAAGACAGCTGTGATGGAGGTGGTCAGTGGATACAGACATGGAAGACAGCTGTGATGGAGGTGGTCAGTGGATACAGACATGGAAGACAGCTGTGATGGAGGTGGTCAGTGAAACGGCTCTTTTTTACCTCCTCCTCTGCTTACGAATTATCTGGCCTCCACTGCATCAACTTATAAATTGAACCATAAACTGTGACTTCAGTGTCCTCCATGTTTAAATCCATCTTCTTTATTGTTCATTTGCGTATGCGGGTCAGTTCAGGCGCGTAACCAGTTCACACTGGAGTCTGCATGATCTTGGCCACATTTAAAACAAATTCTGTAAACGGCCAAACAAACAAAAGAAAATCAATAAATCAGAATTGAGCACTAAAGCTTGCAGTGTGAACGCAGCAATATGTGAATCTGGCAGGAGGAGAGGCGACCTGCTGGGAAATAAAAACCCAGACAAGGCGATTGTTTATTATATAGCGATTTATTTCAACACCTTAGTTAAAGCTCTATCATTATTTTATCAGTATATACTGTATTTCGTTTTTTAAACAAAAACGTCATAAATATCCTCTTATCTCTGCATACTTAATTCTCATACTGTATATAGGTCATATTCATTATGTATTCCACTAGTCCTAAAATACTCTTTTTGTTAAATCATAGTTATATAGGATGTTATGCTTTCTGCACCGCTCCGTCCTGCTCCTTCTGCCGGGTCTGCAGCACATCAAGCGCTGAGGCGTCTCGGTGGGAGACCAGGTAATAAGAGAGGGAGAGAGAGAGAGAGAGAGAGAGAGAGAGAGAGAGAGAGAGAGAGAGAGAGAGAGAGAGAGAGAGAGAGAGAGAGAGAGAGGGGGGGGACAGGGAGATAGAGAGAGAGAGAGATAGAGAGAGAGAGGAGAGAGAGGGGAGAGGACAGGGAGAGAGAGGAGAGAGAGACAGAGAGAGAGAGAGAGAGAGACAGAGAGAGAGAGAGAGAGAGGGAGAGAGAGAGAGGAGAGAGAGAGAGAGAGGAGAAAGAGGAATAAAGAGAGGTTAGAAAGAGAGGATAAGAAAGAGAGAGGAGAAAGAGAGGAGAAAGATATAGAGAGGAGAAGGATAGGAGAAAGAGGGAGAAGAGATAGAGAGAGGAGAACGAGAGAGAGGAGAAAGAGGAATAGAGGGAGAGAGAGGAGAAATAGAGGATAAGAAAGAGAGAGGAGAAAGAGAGAGAGAGAGGGGAGAGAAAGAGGAAGAGAGAGAGAGAGAGGAGAAAGAGGAACAGATGGAGAAAGAGGGAGAAGAAAGAGATAGAGAGAGGGAGGAGAGAAAGAGGAAGGGAGAGAGAGAGGAGAAAGAGAAATAAAGAGAGAGAAAGAGAGGAGAAAGAGGGAGGAGGAGAAAGAGAGAGAGAGGAGAGAGAGAAAGAGGGAGAGAGAGAGAGAGAGAGAGAAAGAAAGAGAGGGAGAGAGGCATCACTGGGGTCGTGGACGAGCAGCATAGAAAGCATTTACAGGAAACGCAAAGAGAAAACAAACCAACAAAGAAAACAACGAATAGCTTCAAATAATTTGTCCACACTATTGGAAGACGGAGATTCTTAAAAATGTTTACATACTTAATAATTAATATCGTTATCATTGTTAAAGTATACTATGTTTTTGATATCATCATCATCATCGTCGTCGTCCTCCTCATTATTACATATGACTACAAATGGTGCGCTTTGAACCCTACAGTCGGATGAGGAATGAGGAACGAGCGAATGGAACCTAGCATGTAAAAACACCAGGGCGTTTGTGGTTGACTATGTACTGGATGGTTTGCCTGAAGTACTGTATGCTGCTCTGAAAAAGGTTTCCTCTCCGATAAGAGAGATTTCTGCCTCATTAATGAGAAGAATGGTGCGATGGTATGATTGTCAAGTATTTAGAAGGATAAGAGATCTTCTGACCGTTGGAGAAGGTGTTAGAGAGAGAGAGGGGGGGGGGTATGGGTTGGGAAGGGGAATTGGGCAACAGACAGACAGACAGACAGGGCCAGAAGGTGGAGGAGAGGAGGTCAGACAGACGGGACCAGAAGGTGGAGGAGGTCAGACAGACGGGACCAGAAGGTGGAGGAGGTCAGACAGACAGACAGGGCCAGAAGGTGGAGGAGAGACAGACAGATGAGCAGTAAAAGCCCTTTTTGATCACTGCACCTGTAAACAAGAGAGCTGTTGACATTATGGCATCATCGATTTCCATCCCTTGAACTGTGCTGTGTTCGTGTATCGATAAGAAAGTCGATTTGCAGAGTAAAGACATGCATACCCACTCTCTACTCTCTGCTGTCCCTCTCCAATAGTCATAATTCATTTTATATATATATATATATATAATTTTTTATTAAGATAATAACCATGATAATAATAACATATCTCAACCTATCTCAAACCCGTCCTCTTTTCTTGATCCTCCAATCACGACCGTTGCTTCAGTGACAGTTGTGATTGGAGGATCAAGAAAAGAGGGCGGGGTTTGAGATTCAGTTCAATTCACAATGATATATATTATATATATATATCTATATTACTATATCTATATATCTATAGATATATGTATATATATATTCTTTTAAATTTGTATAATCCTCATTACGCACAATGGAGCTCAACATTTATAAATACCCTGACCTGTTTGAAATGAATGATTGCAATCAGCACTTGGTACAAAACAAAGAAATGGTTCTAATTATTATGAATCCCTTTTTTTTCTTTGCACATAGGATATATTCAGTGCTCGCAAAGTACACACATACAAAGCTTATTGGGCGTCATTCAGGAGATAAGGGCAAAAAGAAACGATATCAATATAAAAAAGACTACTATCACTATCTATGGTTTCCATTTGTCATGGTTTATAAAACAAAGAAAAAGAAAAAAAAAGGTTACTCTCCGTTCCTGGGGCCATATTGTGACTTTGGCTTGTGTGCACTGCAGTTAAAACGTGATCTAGATCTGCTTAAAGCCAGCTCTACTGGAGTGAGAACGTGGCCCTCGCGCGCTTCGCTGCCGTCGGTAGAAGCCTTCCTTGGGACTCTCTCTGTAGCAGCTTTCCCATCTCCAGACCTGGATAGAAGTTCTCCCCCGGTGCTGCCATGCAGCGGATGGATCGAGAATTATGCGATTCAGTGTTTTGCGTGTGTGTGTGTTTGTGTGTGTGTGTGTGTGTGTGTATGTGAGCGAGCACACACCAGAATGTCTTAACTAAAAGCCTTTGCACCAGTCATGTTCATTGTTACTTTTCTTACAGTATCCTTTTCACCGCGTAGCTCGTACCGCCGCTCGGCCCACGTGAGCCAGAGTTCATCTCGTTTGAAATCCAGGGTCAAACATCCCCTTCGGCACAAAGGTCCTACTTGTGATCCTATCGATCTACCCGCTTCCTGTCCAGCGCTCCTCTCCTCTGCTCTCCTCCTGGTGAGACACCCCAGCTTCTTGAGCTCTCTCAGTCTGTGTCTCGGGGAGACGGGGCGACATGCAAGGGAGAGGAGAGACGCCCGGTGGGAGAGAGGGAGGGAGGGAGACAGAGGGATGAGAACGAGTGTGTCTGTGTGGGCGGGGGGGGGGGGGGGGGGGGGGGGCTAAAGAGGGGTGACAGATTAATAAGAGAGGGAGAGGGAGAGAGAGGAGAAAGAGGAATAGAGAGTGAGAGAGAGAGGAGAAAGAGGGGGGGGAGAGAGAGGAGAGAAAGAAGAGGGAGAGCAAAAGAGGGAGAGAGAGAGAAAGAGGGAGAGAGAGAGGAGAAAGAGGAATAGAGTGAGAGAGAGAAGGAAAAAGAGGGAGGAAGAGAGAGGAGCGACAGAGGGAGGGAGAGAGAGGAGATAAAGAGGGAGGGAGAGAGAAAGAGGGAGAGAGAGGAGAAAGAGAGAGGAGAAAGACAGAGGGAAAGAGAGGAAAAAGAGAGAGAGAGAGAAAGAGAGAGGAGAAAGAGAGAGGGAGGAGAAAGAGAGAGAGAGAGGAAAAAGAGGAGGGGGAGAGAGAAAGAGAGAGGAGGATAATCAAATCATATCTAATGAGAATCTAACGAGGGAAGGGGATGGACCCAGCTGACTCGCGTGGAAGGAATGAGACACGTCAGACTTTTCCTTCTCCATCCAGTCCTTCCTTCCCACCCGCTCCCTCTTACGCTCCCAAGTCGTCCCACGGTCCACCAAAACCCCCCGGTGGACGCCGCTTCCCGTGGGCACGCTCGCCCCCCCCCCCCCCCCCCCCCCCCCCCACAGCGATAACCAGGTGAGACGTCCCTCTCACCTGTCGGTGAGTTTCTTCAGAGCCCTCTCGATGTTCATACGGTGCCCCACGCGCGTCACCCCCAGGTCCAGGAAGTCGTCCTTGGCGAGCGAGGGCAGGTGCGAGCCGTCGATCTCGTTGTCCAGGAAGCGGTCGCGGTGCTCGCCCAGGTTCAGGTAGGCGAGCCAGTCCGCCACGTCGTACTTGGTCCAGTAAGGCAGCGGCTTGACGGCGAACGGCTTGACCGGCGGCGGGGGGATGAGGTGGGGGTAGCTGTGGCAGGAGGGGCTGGGCGGCAGGTGCAAGGGGGAGGAGGCGCCCGTGAGGAACTGCGTGGGGGAGAGCGAGCGGGAGACCAGGAGGGGGCTGGAGGCCGGCGCCCCCGTCGGGGAGAAGAGGGGGGGGCCGGAGGAGCGGTAGGCGTCCCTCAGGGCGTGGTGGCCCGGCGGCGTGAGGGGCCCGGGGAAGTCGAAGGGGCCGCTGTAGGCGGGCGTGCTGGGGAGGATGGGCAGGGAGGAGGGCCTGGGAGGCGCCGGGCCGGGCTGCTCGTTGGAGTAGATCAGGGGGCTGGGGGCGCGGCGGCGCGACACCGCGGACGACCTCATCTCGGGGCCGCACTGGAAGTCGAACGTCTGCTGGCGCAGCTTGGAGCGGTGCTTGTTGGGCGACGTGGGGTACGGGGAGTAGGTCGGCGAGAGGGGCGGGTGGGCGTGGACCGGAGAGGTGGGCATCTGCGGCGACGGGGAGCGCGCCCACGTGCGCTGGAGGGCGCCCTGCGGGGTGGGGGAGACGGAGGGCGTGGCCGCGAGGTTGGGGGTGAGGATCTGACGGTGCTGTGGGGAGGAGGTGGGCAGGGGGGAGGTGGAGCGCCCCGAGGGAGGGCTCTGGAACGCGTCGCTGAAGTCCGCGGAATACCTGGAGGAGACACGGAGCGAACCGGTGAGTCTGACGTCTGAGAGGAGACAAGAGAACCTGACAGAACACAAGAGAACCTGACAGAAACAGAACACAAGAGAACCTGACAGAAACAGAACACAAGAGAACCTGACAGAACACAAGAGAACCTGACAGAACACAAGAGAACCTGACATAACACAAGAGAACCTGACAGAACACAAGATAACCTGACAGAACACAAGAGAACCTGACAGAACACAAGAGAACCTGACAGAACACAAGAGAACCTGACAGAACACAAGAGAACCTGACAGAAACAGAACACAAGATAACCTGACAGAACACAAGAGAACCTGACAGAAACAGAACACAAGATAACCTGACAGAACACAAGAGAACCTGACAGAACACAAGATAGAACACAAGATAACATGACAGAACACAAGAGAACCTGACAAAACACAAGAGAACCTAACAAAATACAAGACAACCTAACAAAACACAAGACAAGAGAACCTGACAGAACACAAGAGAATCTGACAGAACACAAGAGAACATAACAAAATACAAGAACCTAACAAAACACAAGACAACCTAACAAAACACAAGACAACCTAACAAAACACAAGACAACCTAACAAAACACAAGATAACCTAACAAAACACAAGACAACCTAACAAAACACAAGACAACCTAACAAAACACAAGATAACCTAACAAAACACAAGATAACCTAACAAAACACAAGACAACCTAATAAAACACAAGAGAACATAACAGAACACAAGGGAACCTAACAAAATACAAGAGAACCTAACAAAAAAAACTTAAAAAAAGTGAATATCAGGAAGGCAGCAGGACCGGACGGCATCCCCGGCTGCGTCCTAAAAGTCTGTGCCGACCAACTGGCCCCGGTATTCACTGACATCTTCAACCTGTCCTTAGAACAGGCTGTCATCCCCACCTGTCTGAAGAAGTCCACCACCATCCCTGTACCCAAAAAATCTACGCCCGCTTGCCTCAACGACTACCGCCCTGTAGCCCTCACCTCCATAGCCATGAAGTGCTTTGAGAAGCTAGTGAAGGGCTACATCTGTTCCTCCCTCCCCATCAACCTGGACCCCCTGCAATTTGCATACCGCCCTAACAGATCCACGGAGGATGCCATAGCCCATGTGCTGCACACAGCAGCATCACACCAGGACAAGAGGCAGGGGAACTATGTGAGAATGCTGTTCATTGACTACAGCTCAGCATTCAATACCATAGTCCCCTCCAAACTCATAGCCAAGCTCAGGGACCTGGGCTTGAACTATGACCTCTGCCAGTGGGTCTTGGACTTCCTGACGGGCAGACCCCAGATGGTAAGAGCAGGCAACTGCACCTCCTCATCCATCACACTCAACATAGGGGCCCCCCAGGGCTGTGTTCTGAGCCCCCTCCTCTACTCCCTGTACACACATGACTGCGTGGCACAGCGGAACAACAACACAATCATCAAATTTGCTGATGACACAGTAGTGGTGGGCCTGATCTCTGCCAACGACGAGAGGGCCTACCTGGAAGAGGTAGAGAATCTGTCACAGTGGTGTCAGGAGAACTGCCTCTCCCTGAACGTCAGCAAAACAAAAGAGATGATTGTGGACTTCAGGAGGTCGGGGGTCAAGGACTACAGCCCCCTCAGCATCGACGGGGCACCGGTTGAGAGAGTGAACAGTTTCAAGTACCTCGGAGCCCACATATCCGAGGACTTGACATGGACCACACACATTGACAGTGTTGTGAAGAAGGCACGACAACGCCTCTACTTCCTCAGGCGCCTAAGGAAGTTCCAAGTCAGTCAGAAGATCCTTAGGAACTTCTACTCATGTACAATCGAGAGCATCCTGACTGGCAACATCACCTCCTGGTTTGGGAATAGCACTGCACAAGACCGTAGCAGACTACAAAGAGTGACACGTTCAGCCGAACGCACAATTGGAGGGGGGCTTCCCACCCTCCAGAACATTTACAACAAGCGGTGCAGGGGGAAGGCTAAGAGAATCATCAAGGACTCCAGCCACCCGAACAACTGCCTCTTTGAACTGCTGCGGTCAGGCAAGCGATACCGGAGTCTTAAGGCGAGCACAGAAAGACTCAGAAGGAGCTTCTATCCCCAGGCCATCAGGCTGCTCAACGAACAATAAACACTATGCAGCAACCATCAAATGCACACAGCACACACATCCACACGCACACACTCACTTTAAACGGGCAACTCACTGCAGCACCCACTTTACACACTTTAGAACACCTAAACACACTTTACACTTTATATTTATTGGTAAAGGATTTGCACTACAACTCGCACACCTTACTGTAAATTGTACCTAAATTGTACCTCATCCCATTTCTGCTCTGCACTATATAGTATTGTATATTAGTACATTGCATAGTATATTGTATATTGTATGGTAACTCAGTTACTTCTATTCTGCATCGAACATTGTACATATGTCTATACTGAACACTGTGACCTCTATTTTCACTTCTATTTTACATGCTATACTATTTTTATTTTTATTTCATACTATCTTGTCTAACACAGTCTCTGGAGCGAAACAGTAAGAAGCATTTTGTATAAAAGTATTCTGTACTTCTGTATGACAACTATTAAAGAAACTTGAAACTTGAAAACACAACCTATATTTATGCCAACTTTATGCTCATTTCATGCCTATGTCTATTTTATGTCTACATTACTGCTGTGAAGCACTTTGGCTGCAATTCTTGTATGAAAGGTGCTGTACAAATAAACGTTATTATTATTATTATTATTATTATTATTATTATTATTATTATTATTATTATTATTATTATTATTATTATTATTATTATTATTATTATTATTATTATTATTATTATTATTATTATTATTATTATTATTATTATTATTATTATTATTATTATTATTATTATTATTATTATTATTATTATTATTATTATTATTATTATTATTATTATTATTATTATTTTTTTTATTATTATTATTATTATTATTATTATTATTATTATTATTATTATTATTATTATTATTATTATTATTATTATTATTATTATTATTATTATTATTATTATTATTATTATTATTATTATTATTATTATTATTATTATTATTATTATTATTATTATAACAAAACGTTAGATTTGTATTAGCCCTGACCTGAGGAAAAATTGCATTCGTCATCAGCACTATCTGGGAAATATAAAATGTCAAAATGTGCTTGTAATTCTATTCACGTATGACTGATATGTGATATCAGATCTCTACAGATAACAGACAGGGTTGTGTGCATCACGCGCCTTCCTATTCCCATTCACACATGACCAGTGATGCCGGTAACGCGTTACTAAGTAACGCGTTATTGTAATCTGATTACTTTCCCCCGAAAATAGTAATCTAACGCGTTAATCTTTAAAAGCCAGTAATCTGATTGCAGTTACTTGTCCAAGTGGCTGTGCATTACTATTTCGTTACTATCTCATCATAAATTCATAATGCAGGCGGAATGCAGTATTTTATTTCGTTTTCGACAGTCAAAAATACATTTTGAGCTGTTTTTCTTTTGGGAGTGACGTAGTGTGGCAGTGAAAGGGTTACACAAGAATGTGTCCCCGCGGCGTGACTGGACACTCTGTCTGTGAGTGACATCTGCTTTGGTCCAATCACATTCCCCATCCACAGTCTGCGAATCAGAGGCAGAGTAGGGCGGGTCTTCACAGCACGTCATGTGACATATGCGCCAATCGTGTGACAGCAGGGCTCCGTCGTCGGAGAATTCCACCCCAAAACGCTTGGCAAAATTAAAAGTGAGTTTCTGTTCAGACTTCCATCCCAAAACGCTCGTATAGCCTCAGTCACTACTTCACGTTCATATGCGGAGGAAACAAAATACTGTCTACCGCTAAAAACAGCACATCCAATTGCATTGAAAGCATCTGGAATCACAACACTGGGGGACCCTGATGTAAACAAGACAAAAGTCTTTCTCTGGTCTGCATCCCCTTAACAATTGTATGTATTGAGCTGTACTGTACTGTACCCATTCTGCAATCTGTTAATACAGTTTTCATTCATTCATTCATTCATTCATTCACTAGCCGACGCTTCGACTAGGTACAGGAGGACTCGGAGGCCAGCCAAACAGCAAAAGAGAGAGATTGTTTCTTTCCCTTTTGATTAATCTATATTTGATGGTGGCAGAGCAAAAGCTCTTATTTGCCAGATTTACAGTTAATTTACATGCACCCCTAGTCGCTTTTTCTACTTTTTTGAAATATTTTGAGTGTGTGTGTGAGCACAGCGGTGTCTGTGTTTATTATTATTTCATGAAATTGGGTAAATATCTTAATTTTACATATATGTTCATTGTGTGAAAAGCTTAGAACATGAAACACTCTAGAAATAGGAGAGACAGATTTAGTGCCTTCTTCACCCCTAGTTACTATTTCTACTCTCATCCACTCCAACGTTAAAACGGCATTTTTAAGCATTTTTAAATCTGCTCTTATTCGTTCAATTCTCTATATATCTTGCCATGCTTTGAATATTCCACGAGACAAGGACCCTGCAATTGCTGGGGTGTGCTGTTACCGATGTAAAACTCATGGTGGCGTCATTGCTCCACAGATAACTTTGCCACAAGTCAGGGGAGGTGAATAGACTGTGGCGGGCTGATAGTGCTTGAAACTCGGCACACAGGTTTTGTGGTGGGGGGGGGGGGCCGGCGAGTGGATTTTCAAGACAGAACCAGAGGCGACCGGACCGCGCAGTCTGCAGCGCGCCACACGCCGAAAAAACAGGACCCCCATAGGCGGCACGCGCCAACGAGGAAGTGTACTGCGCGGATCACCTCTGGTCCTTGTTTCACCAGCGAGCCGAGCCGAATATTCTGGCCGGGGCAGTACATCGAGCGCCCGGAGGATAATGCAGGTCAGTGGCCCACTTGGTAAAGTTTCGCCTCAACTGCGTTTGTGGTCGAACTAATGAGCGAATCTTTAATATTTTTTTTGATTCATATTCAGAGGTAATTCGTCGAGATATTCCTAATTGGTATTTATCAAAAATAAATATTAGAAATATGGTCAAAAACAACATGTAGTCGTTTCTTTTGAACCGCAATTCGCAGTTGCCCACTTGGTAAAGTTTCGCCTCAACTGCGTTTGTGGTCGAACTAATGAGCGAATCTTTAATATTTCTTTTTATTCATATTCAGAGGTAATTCGTCGAGATATTCCTAATTGGTCTTTATCAAAAATAAATATTAGAAATATGGTCAAAACAAACAAGTATCCGTCTTTTTCGATGAAAAGACATATTTTTTCAATAAAAACTGACGTGGTATCAAACAAACACTAATTTAAGTGGTTAAAATTCGAAAATATGTGTAATTTTTTACAGATATCTTGAGAATAGGCTATGAATGTTAAACATGGGTAAAATTTTTTTTAAAAATAGTAAACAGTTAAAATTATATGGCTTTAAACATGATGTATCTTTTCCTCTCCCTAAGCCCAGTGAGCTCCCTCATCGTTAGGACAGCACAAGGGTTTTAAAGAGAGACTGATTGTATGTTTATAGAGAGACATTTATAAAAACAATTTAATAGTTACAGTTGATATAATTGAATAGTTCAGCCTGCATTTGTTAGATGTGAATGGATATACACTGGTTTTGTAAAACCACTGGCTGGCTGCTCTAATGCTGTGAGCATCATAGACTGTTGCTTTACCATACTTGATGGTACAGAAGCTGAAGCACTAGTTTAACAATTTACGTTATGTGCAGAGAAACAAGTTAAAAACAATTTATGCACTTTCAATAAAGCGTTTAAAAAGAAAAACGGTTGGGGGAACGACGACGACTTCATAACCTAGTTACTTTCAAAGTAACTAAGTTACTCTGATAATCAAGTAATCAGTAAAGTAACTTGGATTACTTTTTAAAGGAGTAATCAATAATCAGTAATCGGATTACTTTTACAAGTAATCTGTGGCATCACTGCACATGACATGGGCCAGTGTTTATGTAGTTTGGGTGAACTATTACTTTAATAGTAATAGTTCACCCAGGATGGTCTAGAGGTAAAGAAACCGACCAGTAACCAAAAGGTCGCTGGTTCGATCCCCGTCTCCGACAAGAGGGTGTATTCCAGCTGTGAGCTGGTGACTGAAGGCTGGCTGCTATTACATCCACAGTGCCCACCATCCTGCCTAAGTGCCCTTTAGCAAGGCACTGAACCCCAAAACTGCTCCAGGGGTGTTGCACTGTGGGCGACCATGCACTCTGACCTCTCTGACGAAAAGCATACGCATACGAAACGACCGTGTGTGTGTAACTAGGAGGGATATGAGGACTGTGTGTAACTAGGAGGGATATGAGGACTGTGTGTAACTAGGAGGGATATGAGGACTGTGTGTAACTAGGAGGGATATGAGGACTGTGTGTAACTAGGAGGGATATGAGGACTGTGTGTAACTAGGAGGGATATGAGGACTGTGTGTAACTAGGAGGGATATGAGGACTGTGTGTAACTAGGAGGGATATGAGGACTGTGTGTAACTAGGAGGGATATGAGGACTGTGTGTTTGTGTAACTAGGAGGGATATGAGGACTGTGTTTGTGTAACTAGGAGGGATATGAGGACTGTGTGTGTGTGTAACTAGGAGGGATATGAGGACTGTGTGTGTGTGTAACTAGGAGGGATATGAGGACTGTGTTTGTGTAACTAGGAGGGATATGAGGACTGTGTTTGTGTAACTAGGGGGGATATGAGGACTGTGTGTTTGTGTAACTAGGAGGGATCTGCGAAAAGACAATTCTCAATACATTGACAATAAAATGACAGCAGACTGCACCTGTTGTGTACGTTGGGGGGCCTGGGAGTGTGGCTCCAGTCGTCCATGCTCTTGACGTTCCCCATCTGCTGCAGCTTGGAGCTCAGCTCCGTGATGACGCTGGCCTTCACGCCCGACATCGGCGAGGCTCCCCTCCGCGCCTCCAGCGACACGCCGGCTCTCAGGAGCACCACGCCGTGCTCCGCCTCCTCCGCCGCCGCCGCCTCCTCCCAGCCCGTGGACCGCGCCTCCATGGGCCTCTCCAGGCAGGCGGCCAGGGCGGAGCCAAAGCCATCCTCCACCTTGGAGCGGCTCGGCCTGTGCCTCCTCTCCTCCGCCCCCTCCCCCCTGGCCTCCTCCTCCTCCTCCTGGGAGGGGGGGTTGGCGCGGGGAGCAAGGGGGGTGAATGGTGCTCTGTCGTCGTAGCGTCGCCGGGGGCGGCGGCCTGCCTCCTCCTCCTCCTCCCGCCTCCTTGTGGCGAGTCGTCTTCGGGGGGAGCGCCGGGTTCGCCTGTTTGGTGTCGTGCGCCTCAAATGTTTGCCCGCCTGAGTAGGTGGTGTAGGTGTCGTGGTGCTCGGCGCCTCCCTCTCCTCCTCCTCCTGCTCCTCCTCTCTCTCCCCTCAGCCCGGTCAACCCCAGCATCTCCAGATGGTGGTCGCTGCTGCTGTGGCTGTCCAGCTCCTCGATCCCAGAGTCCCCCACAGCGTCCTGCCACTCCCCGCTCTTGGGGACCGCGGTGGGGGGGTGGTGGTCGCCCGCTTTGCCCGTCTTGGGGCCGCCTGTAGTCACGTCGTAGTTAGAGGAGGAGGAGGAGGCGGCGGTGGGCGTGGCGGTGGTGGAGGCGTAGGTCACGGCGGCGGCGCCTCTCTCCTGGGTCACGACGGTGGCCGGGGGCTGGGGTTCGTCGGGACCGGCAAGGCGGGCGTGGGAGAGGGTCACGGGCCGGGGGCGGTGGAGAGACTGGGCGGGGAGGGCCGAGGAGGCGGAGGAGGCGGCGGCTGCGGCGGCGGAGGAGGAGGAAAGGGGGAATATCTGGGGCGACGGGAGCGACGGGGAGAGAGCCGACTGCGTGAGGTTGGCCACCTCGCTGTCGTACGACGTGAGGCTGGAGGCGGCGGAGTCGCAGCCCTGGGGCGAGGGCTGGGGCGCGCTGGAGGGCACGCTGGAGGGCACGCTCCCCGCAGGCGCTTTGGCGGAGGGGAGAGGGGGAGGCGGGGGCGGCTGATGCTGATGAGGATGCTGATGAGGATGAGGGTGCTGATGAGGGTGCTGATGATGATGAGGGTGCTGATGCTGAGGGTGCTTCTGACCTCCTCGCTCGTGACCGCCGTTTGCAAACTCCAAAGGGGGGGGCAGGGGGTCGGCGAAGACAAACTCGTCGTCCATGTCTATCGAGGGGGCCGGCGGAGGGAGGACCATGAGGCCCAGACCTCCTCCTCCTCCTGTCTCTCCCCCGGGGCCGTGAGCCTGAGGCAGGCCGGTGGCGGGGAGCGTGTACTGGGGGACGTAGCTGGTGGCGTTGGGACCGGGCTCCATCTGCAGGAAGGAGGGTCTGCGGGGGGTGGGCTGAGGGGGCGGGGGGCCGGGGGGCAGCGAGGACAGAGCGGCCCTGCTGTCGTACACTCTGCGGGTAATACTGCGGCGCGTACTGGTTGGTCCTGTCCTCCGAGAACCGCACTCTGAGGCCCTCTCTGGGGCCCTCTCTGGGGCCCTCTCTGGGGCCGCCCTCCTTCTCTCTCTCCATTCGCTCTCCTCCTCCCCCTCCCCCTCCTCCCCCTCCTCCTCCTCCTCCTCCTCCGCCGCCGCCCAAGCGCAATACCCGGGGGGACTGCGGGCGGCTGTGGGAGGCGGGGGTGGGCGACGCGAGGGGCATGGGGACGGGGGAGGTGTAGGCGGACGGCGTGGGCGTGGGGAACAGCGAGGGCGTGGGGGGTCTGGACGGGCGTGGCGAACGAGCCCGCGGCGGTCATCTGCCGGCCGAAGTGTCTGTCCTCGCGCCGGGTCCTGCGGTCGTCCTTCAGGGCCCTCTCGCGGGCCGCCAGGGCCAGACCCAGGGGCGACAGCGGGTCCAGGACCTTCCCGGTGAGCGGGTGGATGAAGGTGGTGGCCGAGCCGTAGTTGGAGGGCGCCGACCGGGGCTGGCCGTCGTGCCCCAGGACCGGGGAGGAGTACTCGGGCAGGCCGAAGGCCGGGGGCATGCTGCTGGCGTAGTGGACGTAGCTGTCCCCGGAGAACATGCCCTCGTCGATGGACTTGGAGGGTCGCAGGCGGGGCGCGGGCGTGTCCATCTCGGAGTCGTGCAAGGGCTGGGTCCTCACCGCTCCTCCTCCTCCTCCCCCCGCCTCTCCCTGGAGGTCCTCCTCGGACGAGAGGAAGAAGGAGGCGCTCTTCCTCCTCATGTCGCGGAAGCGCTCCCTGTCCCGGCGCGCTCCCCCGCCGTAGGCCGCGCCGTAGTCCGCGTTCTCCGGGTTGTGGTGGTGGTGGGCGGGGGGTGCGGCGGGGGGCGGGCCCACCATGTGGGGCGGGGTGGGGGTCAGCGGGGAGGGGAGGCTGGTGTTGGGGCTGTCCGGGTCGGGCAGGGCGGCGGGCTCGTCCTGGGCAGGGTCGGTCTCCATGCTGCTGCCCTGGCTGCTGCGCCCGCTGCTGCTGGTGGAGGGCGCCTTGACGATGATGGTGGGGATGGCGATGGAGCTCTTCTCCTTCGCCCCCCGCCGCCGGCCTTCCCCCCCGCGCCCCGCCCTCCACCTTGGGCTGCTTGCTCAGGGCGCCCTTGCCGCCTCCCCGCCTCACGGCGACCCTGCCGGCCCCTCCTCCGTCCCGCTCCACCCGCCCCCCGTGATGCTGCGGGGGCTGCTGGGACTTGGGCGTGGCGCTCGTGGGCGGCGCGGCGCTGCTGTAGCCCCTCCTCATCCCCCCATCTTGCCCCCCCCTCCCTCCGGGGCACCTCCGTCTCCCGGCCGTACAGCCCCTGTCCGTCCGACGGCCTGCGGAGGGTGGGGGCCACGTGCTGCTGGTTCATCCCCCCCGGGGCGCCCCTCTCCCAGGCCGCCTGGCCGCCCCCGGCCCCCGGCTGGTAGTGGAGCTGGGAGCCGGGGGAGACGGGCCCGGCGGCGAGGGGCGGCTCCGGGGCGGACGTGTTGGGGGCGGGGGATGTCCTCCGACAGGCTGCGGGCCAGCTTGTTGGCTGCGGGGTTGAGATACTGCCTCTCCTCCTCCATCACGCCTGCACACACACACACACACACACACACACACACACACACACACACACACACACACACACACACACACACACACACACACACACACACACACACACACACACACACACACACACACACACACACACACACACACACACACACACACACACACACACACACACACACACACACACACACACACACACACACACACACACACACACACACACACACAGGTAAAGTACATGTTTTCAGACAGGTAAAGTACATGTTTTCAGACAGGTAAAGTATGTGTTTTCAGACAGGTAAATCACATGTTTTCAGACAGGTAAAGTACATGTTTTCAGACAGGTAAAGTACTTGTTTTCAGACAGGTAAAGTACGTGTTTTCAGACAGGTAAAGTACATGTTTTCAGACAGGTAAAGTACATGTTTTCAGACAGGTAAAGTACATGTTTTCAGACAGGTAAAGTATGTGTTTTCAGACAGGTAAAGTATGTGTTTTCAGACAGGTAAAGTATGTGTTTTCAGACAGGTAAAGTACATGTTTTCAGACAGGTAAAGTATGTGTTTTCAGACAGGTAAAGTACATGTTTTCAGGTAGGAAAAATCAAACAATCACATGTTTCACAAGCAGTCTTTACCAATAGATTTCTGCCGCATCATGCCTGCATGCTGGGGCCCGTGGCCTGCGGGGAAACGGAGCTTGGTTGTAGCCAAAGCCTGCCGGCCCAGACTGCATGAGGCTCACTGAGGCCTGCTGCTCATAACTCTGCTGCAGGCGTTCAAACACACAGGAGACAGAGAGAGAGAGGGAGAGAAGGAGAGAGAGAGACAGAGAGAGGGAGAGAGAGAGACAGAGAGAGAGAGACAGAGAGAGAGGGAGAGAGGTAGAGAGAGAGGGAGGTGAGAGGACAGAGACGTGTTTAAATAAGCAATAAAACCATATTAATATTGGCAGGACAGGAGACGTATGGCAATATACAGGGCTTTCCCAGGATTTTCAACTTGCGAACCGGAGATGGTCTGGGGGGGGGGGGGGGTTGTGTCCTCTATCCAGGAGGCAAAACAATTAGAAAGACATTTGCTGTAATTTCCTGAAGCATAGTTTTTATAAAATAGCAAACACAAGGCTAAGTGTTTTGGCTGGACGTATGACAGCAGGACACATCAATTCAAAACAAAAGTGGGGTTTTGCAAGCAACTCTGCAGCAAACATAGATCACCAATAACTTTTTTCATTTGAATAGTCAAAACCTTTCCTGTTGAAAGAAAGGTCCGTTTTAGTCATACCAGAGACACTCTACTACTGTATGATGTGGTTATAAGACTGGGGTCAGGGGTTAAAATCTGTTATCTATTGTCGGGTCAATGTGAACACATGCAGATAGAGGCTGGTTGCTAGGAGCCTGAGCTGAACAAACACAGAAGAAGACAGGACACAGTACATAGTACAGCATGGCAATATGTCAACATTTACTATTAATCTGTGTTATCAGATTGTGTTTGTTTTTATATTGTGATACACAATTAGTTGCTTTTAAAACAAATCAGATAAATACGATTTCTCACAAAATGATTTGTGAAGATATTTGATCTGTATCTGTCATACTGTATCTCACCTTACATCCTCGTCTACTGGATTTACCCAACATGCAATGTTCCATTCTTGAGAGCCGATATCGGGAAATGTATTTATATTGAGTCCTTGTGGATAATATCATGATATTATTATATTCCTTATAGCAGTATGTGGTAGAAGCTGTCAGTGACTTCTCTACCTCACTGGGGAGAAAAACTCTTCTCTACCTCACTAAAGAGAACACTCTTCTCTACCTCACTAGAGAGGGCACTCTTGCTTCGGTCTCTCTTGCCCCATGGCCTCGTTGGACCTGCTGACTCTCTGGAGTTATGGTCTGTTGGGCGGCGGCCAGAATCTCATCCAGTTTGTCTGAGAGAGAGAGAGAGGGAGAGAGAGAGAGAGAGAGAGAGAGAGAGAGAGAGAGAGAGAGAGAGAGACATGTATGATCGTCAACCACAGACTCATACATTTCCTCACAAACAACAATGCCCTGAGCAAATCACAGATTGGCTTCCTACCAAATCACTGTACAACAGACCACATTCTCACCCTCAGCACCCTAATCGACAACCAAATAAATAAAAATAAAAGCAAAGTATACTCCTGTTTCGTTGACTTCCAAAAAGCATTTGACTGAATTTGGCACGAGGGTCTGCTGTACAAGCTGTTAGAAAGTGGCATTGGAGGAAAACCTACGACCTCATAAAGTCAATGTACACCAACAACACATGTGCTGTGAGGATTGAGGAAAACACACAGACTTCTTTCCTCATAGACAGGGGTGCAGTTTGAGTCCAACCCTCTTCAACATATACATCAATGAACTGGCAAAAACATTGGAACAAACTGCAGCACCTGGCATCCCGCTAGCAAACACAGAAGTCAAATGCCTACTGTTTGCAGATGACCTGGTGCTGCTGTCTCCAACAAAAGAAGGGCTACAGCAGCACCTTGATCTTCTGCACGAATTCTGACATGGGCACTGACAGTAGATCTAACCAAAACAAAAGTTATGATATTCCAAAAAAGGCCCAGCCTACAACAACACAAACACAAATTCCTCCTAGACACAATTTCCCTAGAACACACAAAAAACGACACCTATCTCGGCCTAAACATCAGTGCTACAGGGAACTTCAACCAAGCGTGAACGACCTGAGAGACAAAGCAAGAAGGGCTTTTTATGCTATCAAAAGGAATATCAAGCTAGACAATTCAATCAAAATCAGGCTCAAAATATTAGACTCCGTCATAGAACCCATTTCCCTGTATGGCTGCGAAGTCTGGGGCCCACTTGCAAGCCAAGACTTCACTAACTGGGACAAACACCCAATTGAGACTCTGCATGCAGAATTTGCAAATCCATTCTCCGCACCCAACGGAAAACACCAAATAATGCATGCAGAGCAGAACTAGGAAGATTACTAATTATCAAAATTTAAAAAAGAGCATTTAAATTCTATAATCACCTAAAAGAAAGTGACCCAGACACTCCATAACAAAGCCTTCACCTACAGAGAGACCCTTGAGAAATGCCCACTCAGCCAGATGGTTCTGGGACTCTGCTCACAAACACAAGCAGAGCCACCAGACAGAAACCACACTGGACTAAACCAAATTATAAGAAAACAAAAAGAAAACTATCTGACACATTGGAAAGAATCAACCCAAAACCAGAGCAAATTGAAATGCTATTTGGCCCTAAACAGAGAGTACACAGTGGCAGAATACCTGAGCACTGTGACTGACCCAAAACTAAGAATATCCTTGACTAGGTACAGACTCAGCGAGCACAGCCTAGCCATCGAGAAAGGCCGCCATAGGCAGACCTGGCTCCCAAGAGAAGACAGACTATGCACCCACTGCACACAAGAAGAGGTGGAAACCGAGCTACACTTCTTAACAACCTGCCCACTATACCAAGACATCAGAGACATATACTTCCCACGAATTGCAAACACCCAAAGTGACTTTGAAAACATGGAAAATAACTCTAAACTCCCATACCTACTGGGTGAAATACAACAATGTGCAAACACAGCAGCAAGATTTGTGAGCTGCTGTGACAAGAAAAGGACATCCAACGGAATACAACCACCTGACTGTCAATCATACAAGTAATTCTTCTGTAATGTACTGATTTTTTTTTTATTTCTCTGTTTGATTGTTTGGCTTTGGCAATGTACAGTAGGGAGAGGAAAACGATGGAGAGAGAGAGAGAGAGAGAGCAAGAGAGAGAGAGAGAGAGAAAGAGTGAGTGAGAGAGAGAGAGATAGAGAGAGAGAGAGAGAGAGAGAGAGAGAGAGAGAGAGAAGATGATAGAGAGAGAGAGAGAGAGAGAGAGAGGAGAGAGAGAGAGAGAGAGAGAGAGAGAGAGAGACAACAGAGAGGGTTCAACAAAGTAATTCTTGGCAGGAGAAAACAAGAATAAGACCATTTAAACAAGTCCCTCCTCCTCCCTCCCTCCCTCCCTCCCTCCCTCCCTCCCTCCCTCCCTCCCTCCCTCCATCCCTCCCCCCTCCCTCCCTCCCTCCCTCCCTCCCTCCCTCCCTCCCTCCCTCCAGGTCTGCATTCAGTCGTCCCTTTAAATGACAAAGTGCAGGGGGCGGTGTCTTACTCAGTGCCATTTGATAAACGGTCCTCTTCTTATCGGGAGCCTGAGAGGACTCGTACTCTGAAGAGAGAGAGAGGAGAGAGAGATAAAGAGAGAGAGAGCGATAATAAGAGAGAGAGAGAGAGAGAGAGAGAGAGAGAGAGAGTCTTTTAATGAAGGCTGGGTGGGTGGCTGACGGGGGGGGCTGATGATGGGGGGTGAGTGATGGGGGGTGATGATGGTGGGTGCTGATGGTGGGGCTGATGGTGTGGCTGATGGGGTGTGGCTGATGGGGGTGGCTGATGGGGGGGGGGGGCTGATGGGGGGTGTCGATTACGAAGGCAGGGTTATGATTAAAGACAGATATTCACCTTGCTTCTTCCTCCACGGAGAGGCTGCCGGGTGAAGCGTACATAATTTGAGAAACAGAAATTAGGTCACGCTATAGCGCCACTGTCTGCGAGCCACGTGTGAATGATGTGCGGATGATGAGATATACATACGTGGACATGTGAGGACGATGTCGATGATGTGGAGAGAACGATGACGATGGTGATGATGGTGGTGGTGATGATGGTGGTGGTGAAGATGGTGGTGGTGATGATGGTGGTGGTGATGGAGACTGATATGAGAACGGGACAGGCGTCCATGACTCTCCCACCTTTCTCCACTGTCGGGGGCGGCGTGTCGTTTGGTGCGGAATAGAAGACAAACAGGACGATAGTCGGTTATTGACACCAAGCGCTCGCAGGATCTCAAGTTGTTGTTAACCCTTTCACATACCACACTACGGAAGGTTAACACTTTCATCACCACGCTACGGAAGGTTAACCCTTTCACTACCACACTACGGAAGGTTAACACTTTCACAACCACGCTACAGAAGGTTAACCCTTTCACTACCACACTACGGAAGGTTAACCCTTTCACTACCACGCTACAGAAGGTTAACCCTTTCGCTACCACGCTACGGAAGGTTAACACTTTCACAACCACGCTACAGAAGGTTAACCCTTTCACTACCACACTACGGAAGGTTAACCTTCACTACCACACTACATAAGGTTAACCCTTTCGCTACCACGCTACAGAAGGCTAACCCTTTCACTGCCACATGACAAGTTTCAAGTTTCAAGTTTCAAGTTTCTTTAATAGTTGTCATACAGAAGTACAGAATACTTTTATACAAAATGCTTCTTACTGTTGCGCTCCAGAGACTGTGCAAGACAAGATACGTATGAAATAAAATAACATAGTAAAATTAGAAGTAAAAAAAATGAGGTCACAGTGTTCAGTTTAGACATATGTACAATGTTCGATGCAGAATAGACGTAGTTACCTACAATATACAATACTGTGGCTTGTACTAATATACAATACTATATAGTGCAAGCAGAATGGAGAAAGGGACGAGGGCAATTTAGGTACAATTCACAGTAGGTGTACGAGTTGGTAGTGCAAATCCT